>NC_137901.1:31095034-31473461 GCF_963455335.1 Martes martes | reverse complement strand
TAGATACCCTGACATGAATCATTCCATCCAAATGCCTGGACATTTCCAATTCTCACTTTCTCCTTAGGCCTAAATAATCTTCCCATATTTACACTCCACGTAATTTTCAAAGAAAGGCTACATCCTTAACAGGTCCTGAGCAGGACCCACCTTTTCCTTTCTTTTCCCCCTTGTTATCTGAAGAGAGGTCTTTAACCCAAAACTCCACGACAACAAAGCCCATGAGTTGGCAGCATCTTACAGAGCGCTGATGGCAACCGACACCAATTTGGAGCTGTGAGGTCACCAGATGGGATGACCTTGGGCCATTCCAACAAAGGCAAGGTTGGGCTGGGACTGCCTGTCCATCAACCTGGCTTTTTCCGCTTCCTGAATGCTTAGAGTGCTGAGAGTTGCCTTGCCAGTGGGGAACAACTGCATTACCATAAACCTCCAATTAGAGAGCCTCAAGGCAAGCTGATCTGATCCCTTTACAAGAGCTGCTGATGGAGGCCAAGTTCTGCCCCAGATCTGCATATTCACTCACTCAGAAGATACAGGAAACAACAGAAGAGAGATTTAGAGAAGGAATTCGGACCAATAAGTTTGGCACCTGAGGGTTGCACATAGATTCACTTCTGTGTGTGCAGTAAGAATTAGTAAACAGTAAGCGGACCACTATCCAGTTTTAACAAGCTGACTGCAAAGACACCGGTTCTCCCCTTTCTAACATCATGTTTCGGCTCTGGGATATTCTGTGTCATCTGTGATGTTTTCAGTTCAGATGTTACTAGAAAAATCCCAGAAAGATTGGTCTGAGGACAGCCTAGCCTCCAGATGACTAATCATACCTCTGTGATTATACATCACTTTCATAGTAAGGACAAAGCTAATGTGAATACAATATCCACTGGAATAATTACACACAAGCATTTCTTTAAAGTTAAACTTAAGTTTCCTTTTCTAGTTTCAAGATACTTGATTCCAAATCTTGGATTCTAACACACCATAAACAAGAAGTCTAGTTTATTTATTTGTTTGTTTTTAATTTTTTTAAGGGTTTTATTTGACACAGAGCGTGTACAAGTATGCAGAGCAGCAGGCAGAGGGAGAGGGAGAAGCAGGCTCTCCACTGAGCCGGATGTGGGGCTTGATCCAGGACCCTGGGATCATGACCTGAGCCAAAGGTAGACTCTTAACTAACTGGGCCACCCAGGCCCAAAACAAAAGGTCTAGTTTTTAAATGTTAAACATCACACACACCTGAATACACTTTCAGTAAGGAAACCAGTGCAATACATAAAAAAATATGAGACAGTAAAGAATGAACAATAGTCCTTAACCTATGTCACTGAAAATAACAAACTATCTGAATTTAGACCTGGTAGTAGAAACTGGCCTATGTAAGGGTTAACATCAGCATTTTCTTCTTTTTATTCCATTAAGTCCAAATATACCTGAGTGCAACGGTTAATCTAGAATAGTCAAGAACTATGAAATTCCAGCTTTTATTAAATGTGAATGAATGATATAAATCTTCTGTGAGCCCAGGGTCACTTTGATCCTTTTAGTGGCTCATAAAGCAGCATGTATCCTAATGCGGACAAAGGAGGCGGGCGCCACGTGTGAGCAAGGAGCTGAAGAAGGGTCTTTGAAGGGAGGACAGGGATGCAGTTGAGTCTTAGTTTGCCTCAAATACTGAAACTAGATTTTTCTCAACTCAGTTTGGTAGAGAAAGACAATGAAAAGTGGGATTTTTATAAATTGGACTCATCTTCTGATCCTTCTCTATTGCTATCTACAGGTTGTGGGCATAAAATCTAATGTTCAGCAGTGTCCTGATGAAATCAAATTGGGTTAAATGAAGTTTGAGTGCCTGTCCCTGAAAGATCCTCAACCTAAGGTCAGAAACCTAATTATTGTCACCCTAGGGACTGACTAGGGGAAGCACATAGCCCTAGACTATTTGGAAAGTATTTGAACAAAAAAATGGGTTTTTATTCATCTGTAGGTAACTAATATGTTTGATACCCTTTTACTCGCAAAACCTTAGGGGGCAGTATTTTTACCTTTTGTGTTTCTAAAAGAGGTTTAACAACACTTTTAAGTTGAAGGACTGTTCTGAGATGAGCAATCAGTTATCTGAAGAGACTGTGTGACACAGGCCAGCAAGTGAAGGTCAAAACTGTTACACTGGCTGATGGGGCACTCTCTCATTACTTATATGTAAATAGGAGGCAAACAAGCCATTTGCCTCAGTGAGCCCAAAAAAGGAGTGATGAGATAGTGAATTTAGAATGCCTGTAGTATGTTTTAGAAAAGACGGTTTCTGAGACCAGGGCATAAATATTATTATTGTTATTATTCTGATGCCTACTATGTAAGGCAGCATTGCCCATGGTGTGTTCTCTCAGTGAAGCCCCTCTGGAGATTCCCGCAAAGGTCCAACAGGTGAAAGGCCATACTTTTCATTAGATAACCCCAAGCAAAGTTTGGAAGTCTGAGTTTTAATAAGAAGAGCCTTTTCCAGCCCAAGTTTTCAGTGCATTGACATAGTTACTCATATTACAGTTTCAGAATAAATGCTTCTGGCAGAGCTCTCACCAGCAAATTTCTCTCTACTAATCTTTAAGAGGAATCAAGGTAAGTAGCATATCATCACAGAGGCAGGATTCCTTCAGTCAAGGCAGAGTGAAGTGTCACATACTTCTGGCAAATACCCTACCAGGCAGGGGAGACTCAAAATTTGATATGTTACCAGCTTTTCCAAAACCGAATCAGAATTATTTATATTTAGTTTCCATCCACTGATTTAACTGTCATTTTTAAAAAGTTGATTGTTTTAACATGTTAAATGATCTCTACTACTGTCGCATGTGAGGACTTACAGCAAAACATGAAGAAAGATGGTAGGGTTTTTTCCTACATGTTGTACACCTGGTCTGAAAAATTAACATGGTGGTAAAAACTATTTCATAAAATTGTCATCAGAAAATAACCAGAAAAGGAGAGGTCTGTGTACCCATGTATTTCACTGTATACATTTTAATTTTTATTGTAAAATAAACCTACAAATAAGTATACAATTTTGATCAATGATCAACAACTGAGTACAAAATGAATATGTAATGACCACCTAGGTTAAGAAAGCCCCCTCTAATCCCACCTAGTCACTGCCTTGTGCCTCCAGGAACCACTATCCTGATTTAAATATAATTACATTTTTGCATGTTTTTGTCATTTTTATCCTAAGCATCCATCTCGGAATATTAAAGTTTGGTTTTACTTGTGTTTTGAAATGCATAAATGCATATAACCAGAACAAAACTGTATGTGATCCTTTTTCTTGGCTTCTTTAGTCTAAGTGTCCAGGGTTTTTACTTGGGTAAGTAAGGTAAGCATGAAATACCTGCTTCACTAACCTAAGCTACTCAGTCCCCAGCTCCCCCAGTGGTCAAACTAACTCAGTATGGCCCAAAGTCCCAGGCACATCAAGAGTTCACCATAGATCACATGTTAGCATAAACTATATGGCATGGCCTAAAGCCTCCTGTACACAAGAGATTCACTCTTTTTAGACAGAAGGGGTAAATGGAGTTAAAGAAATTTAAAATCTTTCCACATTGGGGGAAAGGAGCTAAAAAAATGAAAGATCTAGATAATATGATTCCACAAATCCCCTAAACATCCTTGCAATAATATATACAGATAGCCTGATGTTATCCAGGGAGGTTGTAGCCATAAGACATTCTGACCACAGGGGGATCATATGTGAAAAAGAGAGAGCAAGGGACAGAAAGGATACCAGGAGGTGGTTTTTCATAGATTCTAGCTAAGCCAATCATTCCAAACTACTCATTATCTTGAATTTGGAATTCTCTGATTTCTGGAAAAAAAGTCACCACAAACTCTATAGGTATTTCTTAAAAAAAAAAAAAGATTTACTTATTTGAGAGAGAGAGAGTGGGGAGGGGGAGCAGACAGAGAGAATCTCAAGCAGACTCTGCAATGAGCATGGAGCCTGATGTGGGGCGTGATCCTACCACCCTGAGATCATGACCTGAGCCAAAACCAAGAGTTGGATACCCAACTGACTACACCACTCAGGCACTCCTCTATAGGTATTTCTGTAATGTCTGTCTGTGGGGTGTGAAAGGAAGGGTTAAGGGGACAAGAAGTATACCTAACTGCCACAAGCCAATGAGGACACCCAAAGGTCATCCTCAGGGTCCATGAGCAAGGGTGAGAAGAATCTGACAAGGGAACCAACAGAATTTTCAGCCCCATGTCTGTAAATCATTGCTTCCTGCTGGAAGTTGTAGAATGTCAGTATAAACATTATGAAGTAAATATTGCGCACAATGGGGAGGGAATTAGCTGTGCAATTCCCATTAATGCTAATGAGACTTTAGTGGTTAATTTCCCATGCCTTGTGCTGATTATTTGCCCCAATTAGTTATGTCAAGCTTGTGCCACACTCCAAACCAACCAAGTTTCCACTTCTGCAGATGGGCGCAGAAGGGAGTAGGTAACTGTCCTCATCACTTCCTTCAATTTCAGATGGTGAAGGCAAGGCTTAAGCTACCTAATCATACTGTTTCCTTCTTTGGATGAAAAGCCTCTGAGAAACTAGCACTTTGCCAAAACTTTTGAAATGCACAACCCCTTGGAAATCATTGTTTTCATTAGTAAGCTACCTGCTGGGGCATTCTCTTATAGGGTTTATTTTAGTTTATTTATTTCACTCCAAAGAATAATTTCATCTCTATTCTCATTAGACCTACAGTTTAGTTTAACATCCCTATTACTTCTATGATGATGCTCCAGATAATAGGGAATTAGGGGAGATGTAGGAGTGATTTTTAGAGGAATACAATTGGATGGATCAGTCCATAATATGCTTTTATTTTTGTGTACAAGATAGGGTTTTCTCTTTTGTTCCAAAGAAATGTGTGTACTTCTCATTTATGGCACCACTCACATCTGCCTTATGTTATATATTAGATATATTTCTCTTATTTTCCCCACTCGATCGTAAGCTCCCTAAGGACTGGGACAACGTTTTACTGCCTCTAGTAATATCAAGCAAAGCACACATATTAACTGATACTCAGTTAATATTTATTAAAGAATGAAAATATAACGCATGTAATCAAAATGGGGATAATGTAACATAAAGCAGTTTACGATATCAAATAGAAGTTTCCTTCAAATCAAATCTTAGGGTACATGGAGTCATACCACATATATCTCATAACTTAAAAATTTTGTTTTTAGTGTGTGAAAACTGTCTTGAGAATAATTTTAAAAAGGAAATAACAGTGTGTTTAGGACATAAATAGGAGACATGAAGGAGGGCAGGAAGAGAGGGCAGATTTTTGGAGTGAGCTTTTGGGAAAAATGTAAGAAAATGAGGAGAAAACAAGTCCAGCCTTTAAGCTGGATTCAGGTGGTTTTCATGAGGTGAGGAAGGCCTAGAGCATCCGCAAGAAGAGCCAAAATGTCCTGTGTTCTGGAACAAAGAGAGGAAGGACTATGTAACCCTGGGGGTCAGAGAAAGGAGGTGATAAATGTCCACTCAAACAGGCTGCCTTGAAGCTTTTTATATTTCAGACACCCCTGCTACTCCTCATAGCTCTTCTTTGGAAAAGAAGTGGGGCCTCAACATGAGAACACAATGGCTGATCATGAATCAGAAAAGAGCTTTTAAATTTTGATTGAGAAACATATTCTAGTCCAAAACTACAAACTGGTCCTTCTATGCATATTTTCTGTTACAAAACAAAACACACAATTTAAGCATTTCACCGAAATCTAAAGAAAGTACGTTCTGAAAAAGATATTAATAAGTAAAACTAATAGTATAATATCTCTCCTCATAAATGCAAGGCATGTAAAATGTAACTAATGCAGTCTTCAGTCAACTGGTGCACAATAAATATGGATTGAATAAATGAATGGATAGTCCCAAAGCATGCCATCCCCAGACTGGCCTTGGAAGATATTGCTTTCAAACCTTCACAAGTGTGGTTAGAAAAGTGGCCTCCCTAAGAAGCAATTTACGACTATCAGGAGGGAAGCATATCCATGTCATAGCCATGGATTTCCCTTTTCATGTTGTCCTCCAGAAAATAATCTCAATTTATCTTTACCCTTACCTGTAGTAATTGCCTCTAACTTATATATATTAAACGCTCCCTTATGTGCCAAGCAATAATCTAAGCATATTACATCTATTAAGTTATTTAATCCTCATAATAACCCTGTGATGTAGGTATTATTGTTGTCATTTTACAAACAGAGAAAATGAAAGTTCAGAGAGTCTTGGAAGCATGCTCAAAGTCGCTAGTCTTAAAAGAATCAGAATTTGAGGGGCGCCTCGGTGGCTCAGTGAGTTAAGCCTCTGCCTTCGGCTCAGGTCATGATCTTAGGGTCCTAGGATCGAGTCCTGCATCAGGCTCTCTGCTCAGCAGGGAGCCTGCTTCCCCTGCTGCTCTGCCTACTTGTACTCTCTCTCTCTGTGTCAAATAAATAAATAAAATCTTAAAAAAAAAAAAAAGAAAAGAATCAGAATTTGAAATCCAAGAAGCCTCACTCCACAGGCCCCTCCTTCCCTCCCTCCCTCGCCCCTCTCTCCATCTCTTCAAAGCTTTATTGAGATATAATTCACATACCATTATGGTACTGTGTTCTCCCCCAAAAACTCACATGTTGAAGTTGTAACTCCCAATACTTCACAACATAATCATATTTAAAGATGGGGCCTTTACAGAGGTGATTAAGTTAAAATACAGTCATCAGGGTGGGCCTTAATCTAATTTGACATATGTCCTTATAAAAAGAGGGAATCTGGACACAGGCAGGTGCAGTGGAAAGACCATGTGAAAACACAGAAAGCAGATGCCCATCCATAAGCCAAGGAGAAAGACCTAGAACAGACCCTTCCCTCATAGCCCTTAGGAAGAACCAATCCTGTCAAAATCCTTGATCCTGGACTTGCAGCTTCCAGTAAGAAAACAAATTTCTTTTAAGTCATCTAGACTGTGTTACTTTGTTACAGTAGCCCTGGCAAGCTAATATATATACCATATACTTTATCTACTTAACATGTATAATTCAGTGTTTTTGGTATATTCACAGAGTTGTATAACCATCACCACAATCATTTTTAAAATATTTCATCACCCCTGAAATACTTCATACCCATCAGCTATCACTCCCTACCTATACACCTTAGCAACCACCAATCACCTTTCTGTCTCTATGGAATTGCCTATTCTGGACATTTCCTAAAAATGGTCTTTTCATAAAAACTGGCCTTTTGTGTCTGGTTTCTTTCACTTACAAGCCCACTTTCTTAACTACTCTGCAATATTGTCTTACTGTCTCACTTCTTTATTCTTGCTTTAATCAATATACGACCTAATAAATTTCTAACAATTACTGCTAATTCACATAAATATTCAATGGCACTCTGAAACAGTAACTCTTCAGACAAATGAAACGTATGACGGCACAGAGGAGTGATGGTAAGATCCAGTGAATAAAATGTACCAAAGAGTAAAAATGTATTACACAAAAAGCGACCTAGAATTTACTCTTGTAAATTACATGAACAGTTTTTGACTATATTTCTGGAGCCTTTAAATGCTCTCAAAAACACTGCATATCGTGATGCAGATGGATGGGGAAAAAAAGGCACGCTTCAATCCAACACTTTGGGTTTTTATATTTTCAGGTCATCAAAAGAGCAGGCAAAGCCTTCCTCTCTAGAAGTAATAGTAACTCTTCTATGCCTCACTTTCAGGAAATAGGCAGTTCTTTATTGAATACCTGTTGCACCATCCTGCCCCATCCTAGGCACCAGGCTAGAGCTAAGCAATCAAGAACACACTGTCCACAACTATAGGGCTTTGTAGAAAACACCTATACATTCAGTACAAATAGAAAGAACCACTTAAAATAGCAAGCCAGACAAGGAGGGGAACCTTATAAGCTGGGCAGTTCACCAGAGAAGGCAGCCTATCAGGAGGAGGTACATGAAATTTAACACTGTCCTTTGGAATGGTTAAGAATCTTTTAGTCTCAGAAATCCAACTGAAAATAGAAATTTATTAGTTGACCAAAATTCCAGGAACAGTGCTGGTTTCAAGCACGGCTGGACCCAGATGTTCAAATAACATCCTCATTTATTGTCACACATGCACGCTCTGCATCTCTACCCCCACCTTAGCACTCATTCCTCCAAGTTCGTTTCATTACTCTGGAAGCTCACTTCTTGTGGCAGAAAGAGGGCCACTCAAGTTCTGAGCACATACAGTCCTTTCCATTTGTGACCCCACAGGCACAGCCACCTTCCCTCTCCAATGTGCACCTATCTTGACTCTCAGCAGGATGCCCACTGGCTCTGCTGTGCTGTGACCTCACCTTGTGGCCAGAGTACCACAGACAGAGGACTGGGGTAGCACGGCCTGCCCAAATGTCCATCCCTGAGGCTGGGAGTGGGTGAGGCAGTATGACTGACGGTTGCCTCAGAATCTATGGGATGGGGAAGAGGCAATTACCGAAGAGAAAGAGGGGTGTTGGGAAGACACAAACAATACATATCCAAGCAGTTCAATCAACTGAAAGAAATTTGAATAGGCAGAGAGGACTGGGAAGTTAGGGAAATTATAAATAATATATGAATAAAATTATACCCTAGACTGAATATTTGTGTTTCTCTAAAATTCAGACGTTGAAATCTTATCCCCAGTGTGATGGTATCTGAGTGTGGGACTTTGGGAAAGTGATCAGGTCATGAGGGTGGAGCCCTCATGAATGGAATTGGTAACCTTATAAAAGAGACCCTAGGGCGCCTGGGTGGCTCAGTGGGTTAAGCCTCTGCCTTCAGCTCAGGTCATGATCTCAGGGTCCTGGGATCGAGTCCCGCATCGGGCTCTCTGCTCCGTGGGGAGCCTGCTTCCTCCTCTCTCTCTCTCTCTCTCTCTGCCTGCCTCTCTGCCTACTTGTGATCTCTCTCTGTCAAATAAATAAATAAAAATCTTTTAAAAAATTAAAAAAAAAAAAAAGAGAGAGAGAGACCCTAGAGGGAGCCTGGGTGTCTTAGTCAGTTAAGCTTCTACCTTCAGCTCAGGTTATGATTCCAAGGTTCTGGGATAGAGTCCCATGTTGGGCTCCATGCTGGAGTCTGCTCCACTCTCCCTCTGCTCCTACCCCTGCTCACGCTCACATGTGCACACTCTCTCTCTCCCAAATAAATAAAATCTTTACATAAATAAATAAATAAAAGGTACCCTAGAGACCCCCTTTGCTCTTCCACCAGGTGAGGACATAGCAATAAGATGGCCATCTAGGAGCCAGGAAGCAGACCCTCACCAGACCTCAAATCTCCTGACATCTTGATTTTGGACTTCCCAACCTCCAGAATGGTAAGAAATAAATTTCTAGTGTTTATAAGCCACTCAGTCTATGGTATTCTCTTAGAGCAGCTCAAACAGACTACTAAAGTTATATAGTGGGAGATGAGTAGTGTAAGTATGTTTGGGAGAGAGAAAGGGTGATGTAGTGAGTGGAAAATAGGTTCAATATGAAGGAAAATCCGAGCATGGATATTATAACATTTCCTCTTCTTACCACCTCTCACACCTCTGTTTACATGGATGAACCAAGCAAACCTTGTAGACGACCTGATGAGTAAAAAAACTAACCCACTTGATCTGATGTAAGATGTGATGCCCACCTTTGTGAAGTTCATAGTCTCATTGTAAAGACAAGACGTATACACATGGAAAGCTGTCTAGTGATGGATGTTAACAGATTAACACATAACCAAGTTCAATACTCCCAAATAAATCTATCTTTACAGCCTCACAGCCCCTAGGTTTTGGATGACACTTCGATATGAAGAAACTAGGGCTAGTGGTCTTCCCATTGGGGTCCTGCTGGACTAAGGTGGGCCTCAGATTGCAGCTTCCTCCTCACCCTGTGAAGGTCAGATTGTAGTTCAAAAAGAATCCTGGCGACATAAATTATGTAAAACAACCACTTCAGGGTGTTAAACTGAACTGAAGTCTGGATTTAACTGCCCAGCAAATCACTGAAAAGGGACTATAGCAATATCTTTAATAGATGATATAAATACTTAGGGCATAAAACTGCCTATTCTACTTATTTCCGTTACAGCAATCCCCTCCCTCTCCCAGACCTGATTAGGGCTGATAAACAGGCTCTCAAGCTTCTGTTTTCTGGGCACACACATTTTTCCTAAGTGCACCACCTTCTCCCAAACAACCCCAAACTTATTTGAAATATACGTGCAAGACCAAGGGCAGCAGACAGAACAGCAGACAAGACCTGTTTTGTACAGGACACTCAAATTACTCAGGATTACTCAAATTCATAAATTCTTGTGTTGGCCACCATTTCAGGCTGATATAAAATCTGTCAAAATCTAGTTTAGTCCTATGTCATCCTCTAAGCTCCATCTCCCCACTGCCCAACCCAATTCCCACCCTTTTTGATGACCCTGAGCACATGAATCTGTCTAACCTCCTATTCTGACCACAACGGGCTGCCTCATCCGGTAATTTTCCACATCTGCATCTTTTCTCCCAAAGTCAAATAAATGTGGGGTTCTCTGAATCTGAGAGCACATTTTATTTTTATTCTCAGGGTGTGGAAGGCAGTATGGAGGGACAAAATAGGCAGGGTTTCGAAATCGTAAGAATTCAGGCTTGAAACCAACTCTGCCACTAGCTTTTGTGAACACCAGTCACCTTTTTTGTGAAATAGGAATAATTCCACCTAACTTATAATTGGGAGAATGAAAATGAAACAGTAAATGTTTGTTCCTTTCTTCTCTCCCTGTTGTTTTTCTTTACATGGTGCTCATGAATGTGCCTTTCGAATGCTTAGTTAATATTGTTGTTGCCAGCTGCTCTTCTAAAACCTGGAGTTACATACCACATCATTTCTGCCTCTCTAAATTATGCCAATATTTAAAAGTCCAGCTCAAGTTCTAAATCTTTCATTCTCTAATCTAATAGCTTTTGCTCTTTTCTGTCTTCTCTAAGAACACTGTACACTCTATTTACTGCAACAGTTAACTACTCATCTTTTACATGTTTCACATCCTTAATTTTTCCTTCCCCATGAAGCTCCTTTACAGCAGGGGGGATCACTTTTTGTCTATTTTGTGTACTTTCTTATAACTAGTAAAGTGCTGCTCCTTTAGCAGAAAAAAAATTAACAGGTCTTGATCAACACAGGCAAAAATAATATCACAATCAATAATGTGTCAGTAGAAATTAGTAAATTATAATGGTGAAGACTACAAAAAACTGGTATGCCAAGCACTCTTCTAAGATGTTTTGCACAGATTTTCTTACTGAAACAAAAATCTAAATGCATAAAAACAAATATTAAGATACTCTTAGGAAGGGGAGAGAGCTAAGTTGTTTGGATTTTCCAAGACAAAGGCTTCGTAGAGGAGATAAAACTTCTGAAGAACTTCAAATGGTTCTTATTGCAAGGCTGCAATTAGAAACAGCTTGCAGAGTTTTGGATAATGTTATTTTCCTATAATATGTGGTCTCTCAATCAACTGGAAATGTGTAAAATATGACTAATTCCTTAGGGGCCCCTTCCCCAGCCTAATCATGGCGATTCTTGGGCTTCTGTGATCCCTTCCATCTGTGACCACATAGATAAGCACTTCTGTGGATACTTCTGCCTTGTGTGTGGTTTCCTGTACGTATGATTTTGTCTCTAACTAAATTTTAACTTCCTTTCAGAAAGATGCTTTTCCCATCTTCAAAAAACCTAATACAGACCTGAAACTACACAGACAGCATGCAACAAATTTTTCATTAAACTTACTAAATTTCATCCATTCCAAATATCACCGCGAAATCCAACTACATCTCAAAAGCCCACTATCTTTCAGTAAGGAGACACGTGACAGAGTGCCAATAAAAACAGCAATTCCTTTTCTAAACTCCTCTAGGAAGTGAAACCATGTTGCACAGTAGAGCATAACAATTTGAAATCCTGAAATACAAAGCAAAGCTGCACACTCAGAAATGAGGTTCATCCCCCACACAGTGGCATCTGGTTACTCACGGAGGACTAATTCCTGTCCTTGGATGCCCGAGTACACCTTCTATTACACTAACTTAAATGAAAACCCCAAGGGGAGAACATGACCCTAAAGATTTATCTGATGATATGGCCATATTAGATCCTTTCAAATCCTTTAATTTGCAAAAAGTCCCGAAGTCGGTGAACCAAACAAATAGCAGCTCTTTCCCCATGCTGTGTAACTTGGGTGATATTTATGGACAGGGAGAAGTTCTGTGTTCAGCAATTTCCTAATCAACTAAGAACAAATGGAGAAAGCAAATCCATGAAATAGGAAAGGGCAAGACCACCGAGCTATGACTTAAAAGGCAGCAGAGAAATGTTAGCGCCATTACGCTGCTGAGCCTCTTGCCCCAGTCAAAATGCATTCATCAGAGATGCTACAGAAGCTGAAACTTGAGGAAATGGCCAAAGATGTTAAAGCTAGAGGATTCCACCAGAGGCCCTACAGAAGAAGACCTTATCTGAAATGAAAGGGAGATCTGCATATAGCCTCAAACACCAATTACATGTCTTACTGGATTCATTTATGTTTAATGTGATATAATTCATCATTGTTTATTTCCAGTAATAAATTAAAATTCAACAAATTGTTCAAAAATACTTACTATCTACATGTCAACACCTGAGAAAAATGTTGTAGAACCTCCAAAATAGAAGTAACGGCCCCATCTTCAAAGTGTGATGTATTTCAGAAACTGACTTTTGCTTTTGCTTTTGCTTGGGCTTGGGCTTGGGCTTGCAAATGGTTAGCTCGTCACCTGGATGGCCATCTCCTCTATCCTTCTACCTTCAGTAGATCTGTATCTCAGATGTCCCAGGCAGATGAACCATATAATGTTGTTTTCCAGCTGGGCTTGTAAGACCCTATTTCACACCATGGAATCCTGCCAGGAACATCCTCCCTAAAATATGATTTAACTGTCCCCATACTAAACCTCAAATTGTTTCTTCTCATCCTTGATTCATAGGAAAGAGAATAACCTGTTTCCTCTTTACGACTATGTTTATATTTGCCAACTCAGAAGTAGAAAAGGATTTCTGAATCTAGGGAATATATTTGTAGAATTTCTCCACACAGTGAACACAAGAAGTTAAAAGAATGAGAGAACAGGAGAGCTCAAAGGACTGCAGAGAATGGCTCCCTTCCCCTCAGCTTTTCCATGTAGGGACTGTGCCCCAGGGAATCTGGGTCATCTGCACAGCACTTAGGTCTCTCTCTGCCACAGCAAGCTGGCTATGGAGAAAAGTTAGCCCTATAGCCTCTACATTAGCTTCTTTACATCTTCTATTTTACACAGTGCACAGAGGACCCAGAGCCAGTAAACTAAGACAATTATGAATTGTCTAGCATAGAGAGGCAAAAACAATCATGGAATGCAGCAAAGTTATTAATGTCACACTGAACAGGTATTTAAACTTCTCTGAGACTTCAAAGAAAAAAAATTAATTCATTTCAAATTTGTTTAGACTGGTTTGGAAGCTTTTTCTCATCTTTTTCTCTTACTGGTCCTTAAATCCCAACTCTCAGTGTTATCCTTCTTAGACTTCTCTTTTCTACTTTCTTGACTTGGTATATTTGTGAATCAGTGTATTAACATGGTCCCAAGTTTACTAGATTCTCCATGAAAAGATGCATCTGATTTCCTACTGTTCTTAAATAATTAAAATAGGACAGGTTTCGTTACTCAAAACTTCCATGACCATAGCTTATCCACTACTTTATACCTGTTTATTTTTGCTGGAATGTACGGGGAAAAGAAAAGGGGCTCATGGCCAGGTTGGCTTGGTGAAGTGATCAGCCAGATTTTATGGAACCTCTAGACAAAGAAAGCATACAAGAATGGAACACAGAAGCTCCAGTGGGATTGTGTCTCTGCAGCTGTGCAGTTAAGGGTATAGAAGCCCTAAAGCAAATAACAGAGATCAACAAATGTTTGTGTCTGGAAATGTTCTTCAGAGGAATCAGGGAACTAAACAATAGCATGTAAAATCTACTTCATAGGTTAAAAAAAAAAAAAGGAAAGAAAGAAGAAAAAAAGATATTGCAAAGAAAGATAGAAGAAGGCCTTGATCAAAACAAACAAATAACAACAACAAAAACTGGATTCCTTTGCATGTTTTTTTGTTATTTTTTGTTATTTATTTATTTATTTATTTATTTTTTATGGAGGTTGGTCACAGGAGAAAATACAAAGCAACATGGTATTTCAATGAGGGAAATGAAAGCAAAGTCAGCCATGGCCACAAACTAAGTTAAATACAGGTCAGGAAATATTTGCCCATTACTCCTCATATTCATTACATAGTCTCTCCCACCACTCTGGATTCCCTCCTCCAGGCTGGCTTCTCCTATGACTTGAAACCATGACTGAAGGACATTTGGTCACCAGGACAAAGGGTATCGATTTACTATTCTTCTCATCTCTGACTTTTGTGGCTGAAGATTTTCACTAAAACAATGTCTGTCAAGAGAAGCTTTGAGCAGAATCATAATAGACATCTAAAAGAGTTCCAGAGGAACCAGAGAAGAATTTTCTAGAACAAAGCCTATGCTATAGAGTGAAAGAGACATTGAGATCTTTTGTTCTAGAGGCCCGTCCTTGTGCTGTCTTAGGGCAATTAAGGCATTACCCTTTTGTAAATGAAGAGAGCTAAGGCCAGGAGACATTCCAGGGTGAGGAAGGGATGGAGGACAGATTAGAATCAAAATGTCCCACTGCTCCAGTGGGAGCAGGACCTTCCCACCATGCCACACATCCCCTTATAAGTGTGTGGCAAGTAGATCTCCCAACATTTACCAAAACTTTAAAATCAATTAGTGTGCTAACTTCAGAGAAGATATTGTAAGCTGTCCAGAGTAATAAAATCAGCAATGCACAGCATTACTTTCCTCTATGAAGAGCTTGAATAAATAAGACATTTATAAAAATGAGTGGAAAATCTGAAATGAATATCCCAAGAACCATGAAAAAATAAGCTAAGAGAAATTGAATTTTCTTTTGAGTCTCTAAGAGAGAGGCGGCAGTTGAGGACTTTATACATAATTTATAAGGAAAATTGTCCCGTTCACTCAGGTATACACCGTATCAGTTTGTGGGAAAGATTAAGCAAGCTGTCTTTTTTTTTTAATTGAAATCAAATATAGGTATGGAAGACAATGAATTCTGAATGAGGGAGAATTCAATGAGTCACATGGCCAAAGGCTTACTGGAATTTACATGAGAGCTTTTTTTTTCTTTTTTAAACCAAGTAACTTTGACCTTATTTATTGATCAGTAATAAGAAAAGGCCCCACAAAAAAGTCCTACTTGGTACTAAAGATTCCTGTTCTCATTTTCCCATAACTCCAAGGAAAGCTGCCTCTTGGCATAAACGGCACATACCTCACTAGATACCTATGATTTGAACGGCATTAGTAAAGTATTCCAGGCTGGCTGCCATTGTCTCCTAAAATGTTACCATTATCAATTCAGTCCTTGAAATTTTTTACCCAGAGAGAAGCTTTTTTTTTTTCCTTCTAATTTTATTATGTTAGTGTTCCATGATTCACTCTTTGCACGAAACACCCAGTGCTCCATGCAATACGTGTCCTCCCTAATACCCATCACGGAGCTCACCCACCCCCTCCCTTCCCTCTGAAACCTTCAGTTTGTTTCCCGGAATCCCTAATCTCTCACGGTTCATCTCCTGCTCTGATTCCTCTCCTTCATTTTTTCCTTCCTTCTCCTAATACAAATACTCCCAGAAACACTGAACTAATTCCCACTAAGATACTGGTAACTTTGTCTAAACTTTAAATTAAGAGGATCCTGGAAGGCGGAGCAACCAAAAAGAGAAAGACCTTGAAAGGAAGGGAACGAGCACTGTAACTGAAAGTTTGGAAGAGGGAAAACCGTACTATAGTGGTTCCACGGTTTTGCTGGTTGGACCTCAGGATAGGCCAGGAGGATCTGTACCAGCAATCTCTATAGAAAACACAAGCAATTTGCCATAGCCCCTGTTTGTGTCAAGCCCTGCCCTCATCCCTCTTCTCTGCGCCAGGAACTCCATTCCGACGCCCCCTTGTCCCGCTGTGAATTCCTTCAGCAGTGGTGGCACGTAGGCATTAACATGTATGTCACTCTCATGTCATATGTTCCCTGGCCATTGTTTTCTGGGTATCCATTGTATTCTTGCCTTGGGGCTCCACTCTCACGGAAGAGTCAATACATTGCTCTTCGGGTGCCCCACAGAATCGGTAACAAAGCTACTTCTGCTTAGCAGCCTCAATACTAATACTAAAGAGAAAAGAAAAATTGCAATGACGCAGCACTTTAGTTTCCAAAACCCATTTATTTACATAACTGCTTATTTATCTAAACCAAAAAAGAAATTAAGCAAGGGGGATTTATTATTCCCCATTTACAGAGGAGGAAATAACCTCTGAAATAGCCATTACTAGCAACCTTTGCTGAAAATTACTCTGTGTCAGGCACTCTTCAGAGCACAATATACACAGTAGCTATTTTGATTATTTCGGAAGCACTATGAGGGTTCTCAGATGGATGAGGAAACTGCCGCTTTACATATTTGAGCTCCTTTCTCAAGATCACACAGGCAGGGAGAGGCAGAAATTGGCTTCAATCTAGTTGTATTGAATCCAAACTTAATGCTCTTAAATGCTGATGCTCTAAATAAGAGTTAAAGTATAGGTGCTTTTTCTCAAGGTCCTGCTTCCTAGGTGGCCGGGAAGAGACAACTCCCAATCTAACTCCTTAGCAGATGCACTTTCAACACCACTCTGGTATTTACTGAAATGCAGGCGAGCTGGCAAAAGAACAGAATGATCAGATACACCTGGCCCTGCACCCAAACTTCAGCAAACACTGGTTCCTTACCTGGAGGACTCTGTGGTGGCAATTTCCTGTGGATCTCTTAGATGGTTTTACAATGTCCTATCTGCAAGAAAGGGAAAGGATTAAAAGGTTCCCATTAAACTTATGGTAATTTTAGCCTTTCCAATATCTGGCAACAGAACATACAGGTGAGCACAGGGTAAACTTCAGCTGAAAGCTGTAACTTTGATCCCCCTGTTATTAGCAGAGTGAGTCACTGGAACCAAGTGCTACAGAGAACACTTGCTTCTGCTAACTTCCTTGAACATGACCATGAGGGAATGAGACCCCAACACACTCAGCTTTTAGATTTTTTACTCCAAAGGCAATATTACTGTATTTTGATGAAGCAAAGACGTGTCAACAAAATTAAGAAATGTTATTTTCTTAATAATGATGACTATTACACTTCATGGAGCAGACTTGAATTAGCCAGTATGTGTATTTCGTTGAAGAAAAGAAAGCTGAATCAGACTTCCATTTCTTACTTAAAAATTCAGGTTAATATATTTAACCAAATTGCCAGGTGAGGTTCTGGCTGTGGTTTACATCCTACTTTGACGAAATGGTCAAAGGAGAAGGTTTGGGTTCTGATGAGGACCCTCCTCCAGTTAAGCAGCATTACAACCTGTTCTGTGTTCTGATTTGCACTGTGATGCTGATGCTGCTTCTATCATGCACAGCAGACTCTGTACAGATAAACCACAAACTGTCGAATGTCACTGCATAGATTCTCATAAAGTGGCCAAAATATGAGATTGCTCCAAAATATGAAATTAATCTTCATAGCACCAAAGTGAGGAGAGAACACTGAAAATTAATTAATTTTATCAAGTTATCTTGACTCCCTAATCTAATCACTAAACTTGAAAGGGTAAATCTAGTGGGGTTGTGTAAATTCACTTACAGAGTTGGTTCTTTCTTCTAGAATGAAATAAAGTGTCTGCATTTTTATGTCAAGAACATTATTCAATAAATTAAAAAAAAAACACACAGAGAGATCTTCTCACATATGTAATGACAGTGGCTCTCCAAGGCCTAACAGTGTTTCTCAAAGTATGGCTCTAAAATCACACATAAGAATTACCTTGCTATGGAGTGAGAAGGGAAGAGGTAGAACCTTTATTCAAGATGCAGATTCCTGGGCCCTAACTCAGATGTACTGAGTTAAACTCAACAGAGACACCCTGATGTCAACACACATAGCAGAGTCCAAAGTCATTGTTTTGTACTGAAGTTTGAGAATCACTGGCCAGGTTCTTAAAGCACCAGGAAAGTGAGGAGTCTGTGGAGCAGAAGGAAGTGGGGGATAAAGGCAGCTGCCTCAGACACAGTGAAGGGGACTAAGGAAAGTCCTACTGACGGGAATTCCCAAATCGTTTTGGCTTCCATTCCGAGCAGGCCCAGGAGTCTGGACTTAGAGCCTCATGAAAAGTGCCATAGGAAGGATATGTCCCCTGAAAAGGGAAGAAGAGTCATAAGGCGGGCTATGTGCTTGACTCAGAGACCCTGGCATCCTCCCCAGGGAAGAGGTGAGCTGCATGATTTCAGGAAAATGATGCTGAGGTCAGCCCTGCCCTCTACTTGGGGTTCTGGAGCAACAACCCCTATTAGGTTTCAAGTATAACCTACAAGAAGTGCGTAGTGACAAGACAAGGTCAGTCAGAGGAAGGCCTATGGAATGATGCCCTAAGCTTCCTCTCCACCTGAAAGGGGGATACAGAAGGCAAGTGAATTAAGAGCAGTGGGCTGACCCCAAGCCCAGTCTAGTTGAAGCACCCTCCTCTGCCCTGGCAGCTGAAGCCAGAAATGGACTAAATGAGATATGTATATAAAGCATTTAATGAAGTGCTAATTTAAAAGTAGCTCTCTCTCTCTCTCAAATAAGTAAAATCTTTTAAAAAAATAAGAGTAGCTAATGGCACAAAGTATATGCAAGTGCTCTGAGAACACTGAACAAATGAAACATATAGAATCAACAAACTGCGGTTCCAAGAAAACTTTAAATTGTTGTTAAATTACTGAGTGTAGAGTGGTTTACAAATTAAGCTCCATGAAACTAAGCACTAATTCTGAACCCCCATTCATACCACCTACTTGTCAATGGTGAAGAGATGAGGCCCTACGAGGGACAGACCTCTGATCCCCGACCTCACCTGTACTTGACTGGAGTACCACTGATTCTGTTTTATCCTATAACTTTGATCAGAGAGTTTCTCAACTAAGAAAGAGTCTGAGAAAAATATTGTGCTTGAAGACAAAAATTAAAAGATCACTAAGACCCTAGTAAGAAAAGAAGTACTATTCTAAGATACAGTCCCCCAGGCCCAAACAGCCTTAAAACCCAGAACTATTGTCAACCTTACTCAAGATTTGTCTCCTGCTTTGCTTACTGATGAGTGGAATTGGAATCCCAAAGCACACTTAGAGTGAGTGCAGTAGTTTATAATGTTTGCAGCCCTAACCTGACTCCACTAAAGAAGAGCATACTGCGTTGACTCCAAGGGTTTACAATAAAACCCAGTGAATCTCTAGGTCCCCTAAGCACTGCCTTGTCACAAGCACAATAAATTGCCTCACAAAGAGGTAATACTTTGAATTACTGTCAGCACCAATTCTTATCTGCTAGAAACTGATAAAACAATCAATAGGGAGGTTTTTGTGTATTTGTTTCAAGGAAATAATGATGTACTCAGGGTTACTGGGAAGGCCTCTTGGTCTCCAGGGAAGAATAAGGACTGCAAGACAGAAGCCTTGAGAACAACCACCACCTGTGCTTGGTGACCTTGGATAAATTCTTTACTTTTTGTCTACAAGCCTCCCATCTATAAAATGGGAGGGATAATAGTTGATTCAATCCCCCCAAATAAGAATAGGTCAAATATAAACTACTAAAGTTATAGAGGACAGGATGGCCCTAATCATTAGACACCTTACTTTGTGCACACCAAACTCCATCGCTCTCCACCACTCTATGTTATAGCTACCCACTTAACCTGTCTCACTCCTATTAAAATAGGACTGTCTGAAGATTTGGGACAATGTCTTAATCATCTTTGTCTCCACAGCACCAACACAGTATTTGCATATTCTAGAGACTAATTTCCTCATTTATTAAATGAATGAAAGAAGGAAACAAATGAATGAATGGATTAATAAATAAAGGTTTTAAATCATTTAAAGTTCTACTCCCAAATCAAGAATCCTTTATAAACTATCCACAAGAAGGTTCCTACACCTAGAAATCTACGTAGCAAGGAAGTAATCATGATGACTAGGGAGATGTCAGCAAGCATAATATTCCATTATTAATGGAGCAAAAATTGCACACACTTATTACCAGTAGTCATGCCATATTATCCTACCAATCATTTAGTTAACCAGAACTCTCAAATATTTTCTATATGCTATGGATTCGAAACAGCTGAACTCTAGGCACTTTGTGAGTCTAGAATCAAAAGTGTCCAAAAATCTCTAATAAATATTCACATGACAATTTGGGCCCATCCTTTATAATGATGTACAATATGCATACAAAAAAATGAAAAAATCAAGTGTCCAGCTTGATGAATTTTCAAAAACAGGACCCATGTAACTAGCACCCAGATAAAATAATAGAACATTACCAATAGCTTCAGAAGCTCCCCTTTGTGCCCTCTCCCTCACCAACCCCAGCAAGAGTAACCACTGACCTGGACTTGTAATATAGTATATTATTTGAGCCAATCCTCTAGCTTTGCATACATAGAATAATACTGAATGAAGTCGGGTAAGTTTTTTCTTTCCCTTAACATTGCTGGTATATATACATATACATATGTATATGAAAGTATAGTATTCCATTATGTGAATGCCCTACAATGAATGTATTTAGCCATGCTACTATTGCTGAACATTTGGGTAGTTTCTAATTTGGGAATATTAGTAATAGTGCTGCTATGAAATCTTGTACATGTCTTTGCGACTGTGTGTTTAGCTTTCTGTTATAACCAATAAAAGCTTTCTGAATCATGAATCTATTTCAGTCTTGTCAGTTCCATGTTTGAACATTTCTCCATCCGGCCACCTCTATTTTCCCTGCTCCCAACTTGGTCTAAGCCACCTCACCTCCAGTGTGGAAGACTGCAATGACTCCTAACCAGACTCTGCTTTTATAACACATGGTCTACACTGTAGAAGTGGTGTCTTCTTAAAAACTTAAATAAGATCATACACCATCACTGCTTAAAACTCACCAGTGGTTCCCCCTTAAAATAAAATACTGTGTCACATTCTACAAGGCTGTATCAAAACTAGCCTCTGCCTACATCTCTGAATTGATTTTGAATCATTCTTTCCCCCTGTTCATCTGCTCCAGCAACACTGGCCTTCTTGCAGGCTTCAAATACACTAAGCATGTTCCTTCTTTCTAAAATGTACCTCTCCCAGAACCTTCACAGAATAGGACCCTTTTCTTCATTTAGTTCTCAAATCAATGGCTTCTCAGAGAGGCCTTCCCTGACCCCCTAATCTAAAACTGCACCACCTTTTAAGTCATTTTCCATTTGGTTAAATGGAGCTCATTATACTACCTAATGTTTCTGTTATCTATTTCCTTGCTTACTGAGTATCTTATTGTTTATAACATTTTTATTGAGATATAATTCACATACCATAAAATTCACCCTTTTAAAGTGTACAACCCAGTGGTTTTTAGTATATTCACAAAGTTGTGCAAGCATCATCACCACCTGATTTCAGACCACCCCTCCTCCAAAAGAATCCCATGAGCAGTCATATCCCATTCTTCCTTCCCACAACCCCTGGCAACCACTAACGTAGTTTCACCCCAATCACAGATTTATGGATTTAACTACCCATATAATCATATAATACGTGCTTTTTGCATCTGCATTTCCTCACTTATGATAATGTTTTCAAGTTTCATCATGTTGTAGCATGTATCACTATGTAATTTCTTTTCTTTGCCTAATAGTATTCTATTATATGGCTATATCACATTTTGTTTATCCCTTCATCGGTGGATAGATATATGTAGGTGTTTCCTTTTATGGAGGAGTGCTAGTCTACATACATTGCTATGAACACTTGTGTATGGATGTATATTTTCATTTCTCTTGGGTACAGACCTAGGAATGAATGACTCTCTTTTGATATTAGAGTGTCATCTCATGTCTATGAGAGCAGTCACTAACAACATCAGCACCTGGTAGATACCCAACCCACTTGGGAGTTGAATTAATTAACCTAGGATCTCAAAGCAAGCTTAACCAAAAGCTTACTAACTTTTATGATTTGTCTTAAAAATGTGATGTCATTGGGGCACCTGGGTGGCTCAGTGGGTTAAAGCCTCTGCCTTCAGCTCCGGTCGTGATCCCAGTGTCCTGGGATCGAGCCCCGCATCGGGCTCTCTGCTCTGTGGGGAGCCTGCTTCCTCCTCTCTTTCTGCCTGCCTCTCTGCCTAGTTGTGATTTCTGTCTGTCAAATAAATAAAATATTTTTTTAAAAAATGTGATGTCATTTAGGCCTCAACTGCCTAACAAAAACCACTCAGTAAAAAGTGGGTTTTCCATACTAGTTTTCATATGAAGCAGCACATACTGAAAATCATGTATTGATAGAGATATTTAAACTTAAATACACAGTAACAATTTGGAGGAGAGAGCAGAGTCAAGAATACAATAAGCCTCCAAAAGAAGAAAATTCACCTATGGCCGCTTCTACAGATGAATCAGCTTGCTGAAGCCCCAGTGAAGATTCTCTGAGGACCAAGTGGAGATGACTCTAGGCAGGGCAACTGTGTCCTTTAGCACATGTGGAGACAGTTGAGAAAATAAATGAAGCAAATGACTTTAAATATTTGAGGCTGCTGCTTACATCAAAACTGGAGTCAAATGTTTTTATCTTCATAGCTGTGGGTATTTATCTCAAAATCCTCTTAGAATCCCATTTATCTCTCAGCAAGGTTGTTTAAGACCATCAAAGCACAGGAACTGCCCCAGTGGAGCCAGACCAATGGTCCATCCAGCCCAGGATCTCGCCTCTGAGAATAGCCAGTGTGGAATGGTATGAAAAAAGGCAAAAGTCCTTACTGAAATGCACTTAATTGTGCAATGTCAGGGCAGGGGGTTTGGAGCAATCTCTTCTGAGCCCAGCTGGTGACCAACTTCTGCCCTAAAGCAGGAGGCCTGACGGCCCTTGTAACTCTTAGCCTGGCAAGTGTAACTGCGGGCTCCATTTCAGAGCATGATTTCCTTCCCCCGGTGTTTTTAGAAACGAAGGTTGGATATTTACCACCCAACAAGCTTGCTGCTATCGCATTATGGCGGGCCATTAGAGTTAATCCATTAGCAAAGGGAAAAGGATCTTCAGGGAACTGGGGAGTTTAAGTTGAAAATCTAGATAATTTGCTGCCATTTTCTCCAAAATAATTATTTGATTCTTAGGCTGACTTTTTTTTTCTTTTTTTTAAGAGACTCTTTGCATTCTGCCTTGCTTGGATGTGTTCCCTTAAACAAAGTGATATTCTCAGCTAACTGTCCTTGTGCATCATAAACAGGCTAGCAAGAAGCACAAGCAAAGCAGTTAAAATTTGCGAGCAGAATGGTGCCTCTGTACCTTCCCAACTGATACAGTGCTTATATTTCCAGGGTGTTAATAAAAGAAAAGCAGATTATTCATTCATTTATTCTTTCATTAAAAATTGAGCACTAATTGCCAGGCTAGACCCTGGGGATAGAATGGTGAATAAGACAGATCCTATACTTGCAGTCATAGAGCTTCTATACCAGTGTGAACAGGAGAAAGAAAGAAAGAAAGAAAGATAGATAGATATATGTACATTTACAAAGTAGGGTACAATCTGCCTAATGGAAAAAAGGAAGATGTTGAAAGAGAATGATGTGACAGAGGCAAATTAGGGGTTTAATGTACTTTAGAGACTTTTTTAGAGACCGAAGATGTGATAGAGAGATAGGTAAGTTCTAGCAGGGAGAGGCACAAAGGCTCTGGGGCAGCAATGGAGTTGGTGTGCTCCAGAACTGAACAGTGACTCACCCTACCAGAGGACAGTCTGTGAAAAAAGAGCATGACAGGAGATTAGCAAGCACCATCCTGCAGGGCCTTTTACATTATAAGACACAGTTCAAATTATATTTTCATTCAACAAAAATGTATAACTTTTGAGGCCATTATCTGAGCAGCAGTCATTGAACAAGCCCACAACGTAAGCAGGTTTCTCTGGAACCAGCTGACCAGGCTGGGTGGAACCAGACAGCAAACCAGGCATCTGATCCCGCTGGGACTCTCCAGGGATTAGATGAAAGCTGCTGGGTCCACATGGCCCTTCCATCTGGAACCCTGACCTATGACACGATGTGATACACATTTCTCTTCAGTTTGACCTGACTTCCCAATGTGACCAGTGTCTTTGTTGGATCTTGTGTTTCATTCCCTTGATCTGATGTTTTAACAAGGGCATGTCTTCCCTGAAGCTCTCCCTCTGATTATTAGCCACTTGTCTCAGGGCATCTAATTATGGCGGTAAGTCCTTCTGACTCCTGAAATCTGGCTCTCTCTCTGGGGTAGACAGTTACCATGTGGAATGGGCAGGGAAGGCAAAGCATTGCATTGAAAAGGAACACAGGGTAGAGTGGAGATGATCATAAAGAAACGAGGAAACCTCAGGGGCTGGGAGTTTGGCTAGCACACAGCCTGGTAAAATCGTAATAACAATACTAACTGGGTGTTTACTACATGCCAGACCCTGTGCCACATATTTTAATGTGCATCCACTCATTGCTCTTCCCTGAAATTCTATAAGAATATTTTCAATCAATGCTTTACAGAAAAGGGAACTGAGGCACGGAGAAGATATGTAATATGTTTGAGGTAGGAAGAGCCATCTGACACTAGAGCCAGTGTTTTTACCCCCAGCTATAGGGAGAGAACATGGAAGGGGAAGTTGGGAGATCTCATTTCTAATAGCAGGGCTGCTGCTGACTCACTGTGCGATGGTGGCATCATCGATCTTATACCTCTGAATAAAGAACACCGAAAATTCTATACATGTCCACTTCCCAATGAATGGCCCAAGGGCATCTATTAAAGTTCCTAATGAGCACCTATGAGAAACCATGGGCTATCTCTACATGTTTGGAAGGGAAGACAAAATCATATGGAAACATCCACCAAATGAGTGTCTGCAGAGTGCAGAGTGCAGAACACTTTGTTCGGGACAGATTGAGAGACAGAGAGAGAGAGAGAGCGCCCAGTTATTTATAAGACATTCTATGTGCTCCAGATGACTTGTAAAGTAGTTGGCATCACAAATGATATATACAGTGGGATGAGGGATAAAAACCATGTGAACTATAGAAAACCAAAGGGGAGAGAGATTAATGTTATCTGTAACAGACAGCTGGCTTGTGAAGTTGCCCTTCACCTCATCAGAGGTGCATCAAAATCACCTGGAGATTTTTTTTTCCAAGATATACCTTCCTGTGCTCCTTCACAGCCCTGACAAGATGAGCCTGCATGTGACATAGGTTTCTAGATGATTCCAATGGCTACGGCTCTGTGGAAGTACTGCCATATGCAGTAACAGTGGAAAAGGTACCATAAATACCCTCAAGAAACACAGGATAAGAAATCAGAAGTTGTACTCACAGGACTGTCTCTTAAAAAAGCAATGGTTGGCAACTAATAATGAAGGACTGGATTTCCAAAGTTAACTGAGGAAGAGAATGACAGAGGCTACAGAAAATCATATTCTCACTATCACTCTGTCCTTCAATATACCAGACAAAGATCACTTAATAGCATACTCCAAGCATTTAATTGTGCAATTCATTGTGGTTTTCATTGTTTTGTTTTGTTTTAACAGAGAGCTAACCCTGGGCTCAATCCCATAAAAGATATTCTAGGAAGTATGAAAGGAAAAGCACATTTCCCGCATTAAAGGAACTTATAAATGAGAGAGAAAATTTGAATATATGAGATATTTGAATAACAATATAGTTGGTTTTGTGACAAAATGAATGGCTGTAAGTAAAATTTGCTCTAGATCAAAGGTCACAAAATGGAAGCCCAAAGAGCTCACCTACAAGGATGCTTTGTTTGGCCTTCATGGTGTTAAAAATGAAAAATGAGCCACTAGTTAAACATTGGGAGACCTCATATAATGATCAAGATTTTTTACTTCTCTTGAAAACAATGGAAGCTCTGGCCTCACGCTGGGATCTGCTATTTTGCATTATTACAGTGGGGCTGACTGGCAACTTATCAGACAACTTATCAGACAAGCCTGGAGTATCCTATTGTCCATAGTCCCCACTTCTCCCTCCTACTGTCTAATCCCACCTTCCTTCTTCATTCCTGTTTTTCACTTGGTCTCTGTAGATATTCCTGTCTGGGTGCTCGAGAGGAAAGAGAGGGCATTGTGTGTTAGAATGCAGAATTCCCAGAAGAGAGGGACATGAGACATGAAAGGGGATAGGTATTGTGTATCAGCATTTTTGATCAATGTAAAGAAAGAGACTTTAAAATTCCCATCCCCAAATGAGAAAATATATTCCTTTCACCTATCCTTATTTTCTACCGATACCATGTCAGCAGGATTCATTTATAGTCATTAAGGAATGCAACCGTCTCTTTTCAGAGTCTGTAACTTTCAGAATCCAGGAAAGAAGGAGAAATGCTTGGGGAAATGTGTTCTGGGCTTTGCCATTCTCTAAGCACTTGCATAATAGTGAGGGACTCGGGCACATTTAAAAAGGAAATGGCATTCACCCATCCAGAGAGTAAGCAGTTACATAGAAAATGCTAATTCTGAGACCTGGTGCTCTGGAGACATTTAAATTCACAGTGGGAAAAGTGGCCAGCGGGTGCAGGATCCTCTGTGGAGCCCCAAAAGGGAACTGGGAAACAGGAAGCCCTCATAGGTTTTGAACTCTAGGACATAACTACTCTATTTGCTTTTGACAAAAAGCAATCTAATTGTAATCTGATGACCTCAAAGGGGACTCTTCCATGATTAAATTCAGGAGTCAAGAACCATGTACCTACTTTTTCCTTTTCATTTCCAAACCATAAAACTTAATGAGGGAAATTCAAGGCCTTATGGAGGATTAGAGTACAAAAAAAAAAAAGAAAGAAAGAAAGAAAAAAAAAGCCTTAAAAATAAAGACGAAAAGCCCAGATGGTCTGATCTGGACTTTTTAAAGTTGGCTGCAGCCAGCATTGCCGAGGCCCCAGCCATTATTTTTTAATCTCTCATTGACAAGGCAACGCTTCCCTGCAGACTGGGATTTGGGACTTGTTATCTCCATTTTACTGGCCTCTTTGCCAAGAATAGCAGATCCGATAAAACGCAGACTTCAGTCAGGAGGGAGGGAGGGATGGACATTGAGGCCCTGGGGATGGCAGAGAGGAGCTGCTCATACTCCCCATGGAGGCAGGAGAGGTTGCTTCTGTAGGAGCTGGCAGTAAAAAATAATAAAAGGAAGGAAGTGTTGGTGAGATGGAGGAGAAGGAAAGAAACCAGAGAGAGAGAGAGGGATAGGGAAGGAAGGAGACAGGAAGGGAAAGGAAGTAGAAGGGAAGGAAGGAATGGAGGGAGGGAAGAACAGAGGGAAGGGGAAGGCAAGGAGAGCGAGAGGATAGTTTTATAAATGGGTCAAAATCCTATTTGTTTATTGAGCTGCCCTTCTTAAAAAGCAAGAGTATCGGGGCGCTGGGTGGCTCAGTGGGTTAAGCCTCTGCCTTCAGCTCAGGTCATGATCTCAGGGTCCTGGGATCGAGCCCTGCATCCGGCTCTCTTTTCAGTGGGGAGCCTGCTTCTCCCTCTCTCTCTGCCTGCCTCTCTGCCTACTTGTGATCTCTCTCTGTCGAATAAATAAATAAAAATCTTAAAAAAAAAAAAAAAGCAAGAGTATCAAACAACTCCTAAGATAATTATTTCTCACATCTCCCTGTGATGTTTATGGATGAAATTAGAGGGGCTTCCTGTCAACCTTACAATGAAGTACAAAATCTCTATAAGTTTTATAAGTCCTATAAAATTTGTCCCTAGTTAACCTCCTCAGGCTAGTGCTGAACCTTTGTCATATACTTTTCCATGTGAAACTCAACCTTCTGATTTTTTTTTGTTTGTTTTTCACATGAAATATGCCCATTCTCATCTCTCTGTTTTATTCAGAATGTTCCTTCTACCCAGAACACACTCCCCTCCTTCTCTGATGTGACTAACTCAATTCAACCTTAAGGTGTGTGTTGATTCTGAATGAGTGAAGAAAAAGATGAAGGCAGGATAATCAGATCCCCTTCTTAAAAATGTCTACAGATTCAATCTCTATCCTTGGATGTGGACAGCATGATTTGGGCACCAGATAATTAAAGGAAATGTCAAGAAGTAGTGGTGGGAGAAGGGCTTTGGGCAGGATATTTCTGGAACAATCTGTGAAACCCTATGCTAATAAATGCAGGGTGAGAAGCAGAGAACATTATAACCGTGCACAATCCTAATTGTCTCTACTCCTACACACTTCCCATATCCCCCCACTGATCAGAAATGCACCTGTGTGATAATCATTTGTATAAGGGTGGAGGAAGGTAGCCATAAAAATTGATTTTCTGTTCTTGGACAGACTTTCTGTAAGACTATCCCTATTGCTGTGGACTATTTATCAGGTGCCCTTTGCATTTTCCCAAGACAGCGAGTCTGGGATAGTCTCCAAATCAGATGACTCCTATCAATCATCCTTTGGAGACTGCACAGTGCGTTGTAACTGGGCTTCTTGAAGGATGTAAGAGTTATCTTCCAAAATCCCAACTCCTGGCAGTGTCTATAGAAGACAGTAGTAAAACAGGGTCATGGGACCTTAGGAAAAGTGGTTTACTATCCAACTACAACAGAATTCTGCACTGTAAGAAGTATTCCCTTGCCAGTAAAACCTCAATCACTAAGATTCCTATGTCCGAAATACATAATATTTGTGATAAGGTCTAGGGCTGAAGTTTATTTTTACATTGAAACACTGCTGTTTTTTAAAAAATTGCTGTTTTAGGGATAATATTGTCTTTTGTTCTCAAGTAATCCAAAAGCAAGGGATGAGTAGGTCTAAAAATGAAAAATGTTGTCCATGTGTTGAAAATTGTTGAAGCTGAGTGATGGGGACGTGGTGTTCATTCCCATTTTCATAGTTTTGTTTATGTTTGAAATATTTGTAATAAAAAGACTAATACATATATCATATTTTGTGTAAATGATCAAGTAGAATTACATAAATGCATTTCTGTATTTAAAATAAATAAGTCTTGGGGCACCTGGGTGGCTCAGTGGGTTAAGCCTCTGCCTTCAGCTCAGGTCATGATCTCAGGGTCCTGGAATCAAGTCCCGCATCAGGCTCTCTGCTCAGCAGGGAGTCTGCTTCCCCCTCTCTCTCTGCCTGCCTCTCTGCTTACTTGTGATCTGTGTTAAATAAATAAATAAAATCTTTTTAAAAAATAATAAAATAAAATAAGTCTTATCAAGCAAGAGCATTTATGCCATATTAGATTTCTTTTTATAACTTTTAAAAATGTGTTTAATTCAAAATTTAAAAAAAAAAAAAAAAGCTTAGTCATTTAGGTAGGTCCAAGTTTACTGTTGCCATTTGATAGATGAATGAACTAAAACCAAAGGAATCAGAACAGTATGTAATGAACAGCAAGGACCAGAACATCCTTGACAACAGGGGATGTCAATGATGAAGAAGAAGATGATTATGATGGTGGTAATTAATTTTTTCTTAGTATTTATAAGGGGCCAAACACTATTCTATATTTCATATACACATATTAAGTCACTTTAGACTGACAATAACCTTATGATAATAGGTTCTGAGGCTTAGAGAGTACAAGTACTTTCCCTAGATTTTTCAGACATTAAGTGTCTAAGCTAGGATTCAAATTCAAACATAAATAAGTGCTCAGTGGCCACTAAGCTATACACATGGTGATAATCCTAACCAACATTGACTGGGCATCTATGTACCATGTACTGGGCTAAATCATTTATACAGATGATTTCATTCAATGCACTGAGCAACATGATGAGGTAGCTATTTTTACCCCCATTTTGCAGATGAAAAGTTTGAAGCTCAAAAATCTAAAAGGATTTTGCTAAAGTCACTGGGCTTGTGAGTGGCAGAACTAGCCCTTCTAGCCTCTGTGCACCAGAGCGCCCCTCCCTAGAAAAGTCAACATGACTATAGGGAGAACATTACCTCCACCAAGAGCATAAGCTTTTGTTTAAGAATCTCAGGCTGTTCCAGCATATTCCAAATTGTCATGGTAAATGGACACGGATGCCATACTGTTTAATCTCTTGTGATATTAGGAGGCTAATATCAAGTAATGTTTATTCTTCTGATACAGAAAGTTCTTCCCACCTGTTACAAAGTTTTAAATTTGCATTAAAAAAAAAATTCCAGAAATAAGAAAACAAATCAGATATCTCATGAGGATCCACTGCAACTGAGTTTCACCTTAAGTTTGCATCTTTTTGTCCCCTAAGATGGTGACTACAACAGTGACTTTACCAATGGCTTCAAATTTTTTGTTTGCTTTAGGAGTGGAACTTTTTGCTCATAGTCGTTTATTGAATCTAAAAAGTAAAAAACAGATAAAAAGTGATGTATCAGGGACGCCTGGGTGGCTCAGTTGGTTAGGCAGCTGCCTTCGGCTCAGGTCATGATCCCAGTGTCCTGGATTGAGTCCCACATCAGGCTCCTTGCTCAGCAGGGAGCGTGCTTCTCCCTCTGCCTCTGCTTTCCATTATGTCTGCCTGTGCTCGCTCACTCACGTGTGCTCTCTCTCTCTCTCTCTGGCAAATAAATCAATAAAAAATCTTAAAAAAAAAAAGTGATGTATCAGTATGATTTTTATTTTATAAATATAAATTTATAACATTTACTTAGAAGTCAGTTAATGAAAACAATGAAAAACGAATTTAATGTCACACTTCCAGGGCAGTGTCCATTACTTTCTATCTGACTACACCAAACAGTACCTGGAGCCCCTGATCCAATTTGCCTTTTTTTCATCCATGGTGTACAGTCTACAAGACCCCTTACCAAGATCACTTCTAGTGCTTCTAGAAACCAAGGGATTCATACCTTATAATCTTCTCAGGAGAAACACGTTTATTCCCATATACTCCATATCTCACAGTAAGGAGGGCAGAGGTGTGAGGAATGAATTCCACTCGGTAATTACTGCTCCTCATTCTTATAATGCATTATAACATCCACCTGCACAGCCCTCTTGCTCCCGCATTATTGCTCCTACATTCTTGTGGTCATTGCCCCTCATTCCTGAATGACTTCAGAAACCAGACAATGCTCTTCCTCTCAATCACAAATCCTACCAGCATTCTCTAAAGTTGCAATACCCTCAGAGAAGACCCCTTCAGTTTCTGCCATTAGATCCTTGACTCCTCATCTCCAGTGTCCTTTCTCTTACTTCTGAGCCACATACTCTCATGATCTGCCCCTGGACTTTGTCATTAACAAAAATGGCAACAATCTTTTAATTTACTGAGTGGAACTTCCCATTCTCCACCAGCTGTAATCTCTTGTCCAACTAGCTTACTTGCTAATGTGTCCCTCAAAAACAACAAATCTGGTTTATTTAGTTGTCTAATCTCTTGGCTTGCTTTCTATCCATTCCCTCCTCCTATTTCTACTTACCTCCTAACTTTCATTGATTTCATGGTTCTTCATCATGCTTACCTCCTTGCAAACATCCCCAACTCTGTTACTTCTTTTTCCCTCCTTCACATTTTCCTCCCAACCCCAACCCTGGAAGAACCCAATGGTCTTATTTACTCTCATGGATCACATAACTTGGAGAACGAGTCACTATGAATTCACGATAGCCAACTTCAAACAGACTTCCAGCCTGACCTGACAATGTATTTCCCCCCAATGCTCATGCTTTCATTCTCATCAAAGTCTACTTTGTACTTCTTTGTCTCCTCACCACTTTTAGTGGGTAAGCTGATCTTATCCTTTATTGAGCCAATCAGGAGCTACCAGTCTAGAGCTTCCACATGTGATCATATCTGAAGCCCTCAAATGACCTGTGTAAATATCCTTCTCCCCATTTTTCCTTCTGTCTCAATTGATTAAGGATCTCTCCTTTCCAGGAGACTCTGCACATGTGCTTTGCTCACAAATACCCTCTCTTTCTCAAAGGCTTTATATTCTTGGTTGCCCCTCTTCTTTCCAATACCATTAAAACTCTTTCTTTTCACCAAACTGTCCACGTTAGCACATAAACATGATGCCTCCTAAACTTTAAAATAAAATAACAAATAAAGCAAAATAAAAAATGCCTCCCATGACCTTGTAGTTTCCCACCAGCTACAATAAAATTTCTTTGCGTTCCTTCTTAGCCAATCTGTTAACAGAATTATCTGGCATACTCACTCTACTTCCTCAGCTCCTCTTCATGGAACAACCCACTTCAGTCTGGCTGCCCTCCCCTCATTCCACTGGAACTGTTCTGGATTTCAGCAGTAATGAACCCAACTCCTTCGTCTTGTGTTCTTTCCCCTCTTGACCTCCAGGCCACCATCCTCTCGTGGTTTTCCTCTCTCCTCGGCTGCTCCATTCAATCTTTTTTATAGGCTCATATTCCTCTCCCTAAGAGGTGAATGTTGGAGGTCCTTTTGGGCTTCACCCTTCCTTCTCTTTTCTCTAGATTATCTTCCTTTATTCTGATAGCATTAACTGACATTTATATTTTGATACTTCTTCAAATGTATATTCTCAGTATGGACGTCCCTGGTTTCATACTCATATATCCAGCTGCCTCCCTGACATGTCCAAACCTGAATTCCTAATTTTATCTTAAAACCCATTCTTTCCTTGGGCTCCCCCTCTCAGTAAATAGCATCACCATTCCCACATTCTTCTGAAATCAGAAACCTAAGACTGACAGTTCTCTTTCCCACTTCTTCTGAATCTGCATCAGATCCAACAGCAAGTCCTATCCCCTCTACCATCAAATTATATCCGAGCTACTCAGAGTTGTCCCCATTCCTACAATCAACACCCTAATTCTAGACAATATTACTTCTCCCTTGACTATTTTAAGAACCTCCTCACAGGTTTCCCCAGTTCCTTTCTTGTCCTCCCAATCCACCTTTTCTCCACATAAAAACCAAAGTCAGGGGCACCTGGGTGGCTCAGTGGGTTAAGCCTCTGCCTTCAGCTCAGGTCACGATCTCAGGGTCCTGGGATCGAGCCCCACATCGGGCTCTCTGCTCAGTGGGGAGCCTGCCTCCCCCTCTCTCTCTGCCTGCCTCTTTGCCTACTTGTCATCTCTCTCTCTGTCAAATAAATAGATAAAATCTTAAAAAAAAAAAAAAGTCAAAGTGATGTTAGAAATAAACATATATGTGTTAAAAATATATATGTTAAATATATAATATAAATACATATTTATATATTATAGCACATATAATATATAAATATAAAATATATACATTAAATATATATATATATGGCTATATTCATATCACTTTTCAGCTCAAAATCTTTCAATAACTCCCCATTGCAAACGTGCTACCATGGCCCACGGTGGCTTAATTATTGTTCCGGCTCCATTTCATGCTACTGTCCACCTTCTTGCAGAGCTTTGTCCTTTAAGCCTTTCTTCCATTGTTCCAAACATTACATTTTTCCCCATGTAAGGTCTCCTCATATGCCATGCCCTCACACAGATGTAGCCTTCCATACGGCTGCCTCTTTTCATCTGTCAAGCTGAAACCATCACCTCCTTGGACACCTTCCCCCCAACCATACAAAAATATTAACATATTGTGTCTTGTGCCACAGATACCCAGATAAATATTTTAAATGAATTATCTTATTTAATACTTTTAACAAACCTATAAATAATGCATTATATGAGCAAATTAAGCCATAGAGATGTGCAGAACTTACTCAAGGACAACATGGCTTATAAGCAGAGGCTCTAGAATTCAAAAATAAACAGTCTAAATCTAAAGTCAAATCTTTAACCACTGTAGTATATTGATTTTTGTTTCCTCCTCTGATTTCCTACACTTCAAAAAATGTGAAATTAAGTTTTGTTTACTTCCTTTATTCATAGAGCTACATTAAGGGCCTCCTGTGTATCAGGGCCCATGGTAGGTAAAAAGGCCAGATCTTCCTCTTTGTGAGGTTTGTGTCTGAGTGGGGATGACTAACAAGAGCCAAGGAAACCAATCTCTGTGTTCCATGAGGCCAGGACCTTGCCTTCGACCCTTGTACTGCTACATCTCTGGTACACGGTAAGTGCTCAATGATGTTTTTGATTGAAATGTGAATTCTGAGGAAGTGCCTATTTAAGTAGCAGGAGTTGTGTATTGGTTTCATGTGGCTGCTATAACAAAGTACCACAAACTGGATGGCTTAAAACAACAGAAATTTATTCTCAGCATTCTGGAGGCCAAGTTCTGGAATCTGAAATCAAAGTGTTGGCAGAGGTGACTTCTCCACTGGAGGCTCTGGGGAAGAAGCCTTTTCTTGGCTCTTCAGGCTTCTGGTAGCTACTGATATTCCTTGCCTTATTATGGCCACATCTCTCTCTGCTCTGTCTTCACATCACTTTCTTCTCTGTGTGTCTGTGTTACTTCCTTTTGCCTTGCTCTCTAAGGACATGTGTGATGGCTTTTAGGGCCCACCTGGATAATCTAAGCACTGCTGTCATCTCAAGATCCTTAACTTCATTATGTGCTTGGCCATATGAATTATTATTCACATGTTACAGGGGTTAGGACGTGAACATATTTTGGGGGGGGTCACTATTCACCCCACTAGAAGGAGTAGGTCCATCCACCTTATAAAGGATTGGCGCTCAATGAGATAACACATTTCTTTTCTTAAACCGTGTACATCGTTGGAAATATCTGTAGACCCTACTGAGACCCAGATTCATTTTTTTGAAGCTACTGGAGAAGTAGTTCTTAAGCTCCAGTGTATTTAGGTGTCACCTAGGGAGCTTATTTAAAGTCCCGGTTGGTGAATCTTATACCCAAAGATCCAAACTCCGTAGTTATCTGTTTAGCATCAGATTTTATAACAACTTCCAGGTGGTCCTAATACAAGTGTCTAAAGACCACTCTTTGAGGACAGGTCCAAGAGAAAAATCCAAGTCAGAATCACAGAGAGATTTCTAGAAAGAATGTCCAGTCTATTGTTCTAGAATCAATCCTGCCTTAAAGTTCTAGCTTACTCTTCAATAAGCAAAGATGGATACTAAGCAGACTCTGAAAAGACTCCCATGCTCAGGTACCTACAGCACTTTATTTCTTTGGGGACACTGAAGGCTTGTTCAGTTTCTTCTAGAAAATAACAATTAAGAAGTCCTCAGGATCTTTTCAATAAATACTCACAAGTAAGATACAGGGGCACAGCTTCCAAAAAACTATAATGACAAATTTCGTGCTACTGGGTAAAGAGGACACTACCTGAATCATTAATTTAAATATACATTCTTTTATTTGTTTATGTAAGTGGACACAGCCTGAAATGTCTTTTCAAGTGTCTGTCTGTGAGAAACACACTAGTCCACTTAAGCTGTGGGACATATTGTCCTAATATCTTTTTTCCTGAAAAATATTTCTACTTGTTCTTTCCCTGAAAAATAAAATGAAGGCATAATCTTTTCTAATGCAAGGCGCTAAACTAGCATCTTTAAAACATATTGCATGTCTACTTTCAAAAACAAAAAAGGAGCACTTGAAAAATTAAAAATAAAATGAGGCTACCATTTGGCTTGTGTCCAAATTTTTCTCTTTATTTTTTCTTTTCTTTTCTTTTTAAGAGTTACAGACAAATTAGGGACTAACTAGATTGAAGGAACAACTCTTCAAGTTTGTTAAATCTTCCCCAAAGTGTCAATTCAATTCAGCCTAAAGATTCTGTATTCCTAATTGTTACAGTCTATTTTTCTAGCCCTTCCAATGGTTCTGGTGCTTATAGGCCTGCAATTCAGACAATTACAGAGAGTCAGCAATGAAGCATAATAAATTGGGATAGCTACATATTTCCGTTGCTTCACAGAGCTCAGGTGAAGTTATCCCTACAGAGACCCAGATATGTTCCCCTACGTGGTACAGCGAATCAATATATCACATAGGCTATTTTGGAAGTGTTCCATAACCCAGATTCCTCTATGGTGGCTCAGATTTGCACTCAGCTGGGTAAGCAATTCTCTAAATGGTACTCAAAGAGATTTGATGGTAATCCCCTCACACCCCTGGCAAAGACATGGAGTAGCTTCCTCCGTTTCCCTCTCCACCTCCCTCAAAGAGAGTCCTGCCTATACATGATCACATTCTGTAAACTGTTTTTCTCTCAAAATTCTAAATATTCATTTTGACTTGATTCTTCCAGGTACAAATAGAGCAAGGGGCAAACTGAATTTACTTTGGTGTCATGCCCTTCTAAAAGTATGTTCATTCATTTATCTAACAAATATTTATTGAACATCTAGCATCTGTCAGGCACACAATTGCATCATGATTTACTTTCAAATAAACTGAAAGCCAAAGAGATTATTTTTTCTTGGCTGCACATTTATGCATTTATATTTGTATCATGTGGATGGAAGAGATGACTTTCAAACCTAGTGTTAACTATGAAATGTACGAATGAAGTTTAGGTTCACAGTATTATTCAAAGGCCTAAACACTGGCATCTTTAGTTAAGAGTGCCTTGACAATGGACATCAGAAATAAAAAAAAAAGTGTGTTTGTATGGCCACTTATGCTTGAATTCACACCCTCATGATTTGTGTTTCGCCAGAAAAACCAACTTAGCAAATGTTGCCATGTGTTAACAGCACTATTTCAGCATGACCACAGACGTTAGTTAAATATTTAAATTTCACCACAGAGGTGTAGATGGCCGTTTTTTCATTCTGTAGATAGTAGCTGTATTTGGTGATTAACTGCAAATCTCCCGCTCTCTTTCCCTCTTCCTGCCCCCCTCTCTGTCCCTCTCTCTCATACACAATTTGCTTATTATTTTCCCACAGATAACCAAAGGACGGATATTTGCCGTCAAGATAGCTCGGGCCTTCAGTAGCTCAGCAAGGCAGTTTGTGTGATGCCTGTGATTCCATTTGTCACAGGAGCCTTTATGAGGGAACAGAAGATATAACTTCGCCTCATTTTTCATTTCCTGTTATCTCTCAGATTTCGTTCTTCAGCTGTTCTGTTTTCCTGTACCTCAACTGGAGCCGACATTATCAGAGCGCCACCTGCTACCACCATTGCAGCTGAGGCCCTGTCAGCAGTTCCAGGAGGAAAGAGCTTCCTTCCAGAGCAGCCAGAAAACTCCCTCTGGGCCAGAGCAAACCAAGTCCACGGTTAGGACTACATATGCAGAACAAAGGCCTTCGATGATTAACTAAGTAATTCCAAGGGAGGAACATTCCGGGAATTGTGAAGCACTTTCAATTTTACGGATCTTCCCCACCTGTATTTCACTGGATCTTCAGAGCAGCCTGTAAGATGACAGAGTTGGTACAATAACGCCCATTTGCACTCCTGTGAAGATCACGCTTTCCGCATCCCCTGATGTTGGAAATGGCCTGGCTGTGGGGTGCAACTAAGGATAAGTAACAGAGTCAGTGAGTCAGTGCTGGGGTACTCATACCAAAGGGGTAAAAAGAAAGGTGAATGTTTCAATGTGAAGCAGGAAGAACAGTGAAGGGTTACAACTTAGCTATAATATGACTCTCAGAATGGAGAAAGGACAAGAACAGAAGGAGAAAGTGGTAATAACAGAAAGGAAGACAAAACACATCACTGGGGACTCCTCTGAGCCACGCATTGTAGGGACGGAGACAAGTTGTTGGCAGAGGACTTGCTCAGCCTATTCTTTCATGCTGCCTGTTCTTAGAGTCTCCCTTCCCCTCCTCCTTTAGAAGAATAACCCCCTCTTGGTCATAGTTCTCTTAAATACAGGTTCTCACTACTCCCAAGACCATAATAACATGTCCACGTTAACACAGGAGTGGGAGCGGTTGGTGTGGGGCCATGTCTAGTCTCAGTGTTGACACGCTCTTCTCTTCTTTTCCCCATTACTACCCCTCCCCATAGACACATCCTGCTCCATAACTAGTGATAATTCTAGTCTTGTTTGATTTTTGCTATCAAATCTTATGTGTCAATCCCAGTCTTGATCATATATCCATTCCTCTGAATCCTTTAAGACCACAGCTTCTGGATATCCCTCATATTCCCAGGAGTGGCCATACAAACCTTCTAGTCCAAGGGCTTGGGATCTGGTAACTGCTGAGAAATACTTTCCTGATGCAGTCTCCCTGCCAATGAGTCTACCTAAATTTCATCTCTTTGTCCCTTTCCAAAGTTGTGTTTCTTCAACTTTTGGGGAGAGATTTTCATTTGCTTTATTTAAATCTCTCCAAAGTGAATGTCATACTTGAATTATAACCTGTTGTCATATTCCTTTGGTATCTAGTTTCCTCCCCAAACTTACAGGAGAATCAATTCTTATTAGCACTTATTCAACCTAAATGAGACCTGGGGACCCAATTTCAGGTCCCGTGTCTTCCAGTCCTCCCAGCCTCTTGAAGTCAAGCTTTGTCACATGGTATGGAAACTAGAAGCCATCACCAGAATGACTGGAAGAAAATTCACATTTCACATGTACCTTGAGAACTATGTCCCATAGAACGGGTTAGGCCATGACAGAGAAACAATTAAGACCTGACAAAAGACCCACCTGTGTATACGGAGCCTTAGGAAGCTCACCCTGCAGGGTCAGACGGGTAAGACTGGCACAGAGTCCTGCATGGGCCTCACTGGGAGCAAGCATGTCCACACTGCTTCTGTATGCTTTAAACATTTTCCTTCTTCAAAATACACTGGCTCTGTTATCACACACGCTCTCATCCAGTTGTATATGATAAAACTTACAACTAATTGTGATTTGATACACTACTCATACTGAAAGATACTGGAGTTACTTTCCACAGAAAAGTCCTGAAAGGAATGAGCTTCAAATGGAACATCATGCAAGGCTCTGAAAGCTGAGGGTTGATGATAAAGGAGAGATTATGTGTGTGTGCTGTACCTCTGATGGGGTGAGTGGTCAGGGAGAAAGAAAACAAAGCACAGAGGGGCTGCACTGAGGCGTCCACAGGCATGACTGCAGCCTTCAGAAGCTCCAGCCCACAACATCCCTGCCTGATATGCTCTCTGCAACAGGGGGATCTACTGGTTTCCGAAGCGTCCTATTGATCCTTGCAGATTACTCCATCCCAAATCATTCTTGCGCTTTCGCTAGAACTTCGGATAAGATTACAACAGAACTCTAGTGACTTAGAGCAGTAGTTTCCCAAGTGTGAAAAGCTATAGATAATTTTAGGTGGTGCACAAGTTTGGCAAATAAAATTGAATCGCATAGTGAGAATGTTATTCCCTTTTCAATTCTCTTTTCATCCTTACGATGACACCAAGGATAAATTCTCAGTCTGGAATTGTACATCTTTAACACCTCTCTAATACATGCTTTTCTCCTTTTTAGCAAAGTGATCTGAAGCTTGAAGGCTCAGAGCCTTTGACAGGTAATAGTACAATCCCATAAATTAATAATGTGTGTAGTTATGTTATATTTATTTTCACACTTATTGCCTTATGGAAAGTAATACCAGTCATGTATCTGGGATAGTGAAGTCAAGTTCTCTTTTAAAAATCAGCTTCTAATTTAAAAAGAATAGATACATTTGAAGAAAAATTAAGTAAATGATAGGTGGTATGTGGCTATAGGCACAAGAAGAATGTCAACAGTTATGCAAACGACTAACTGGTAGCAAACTCTCATTCAGGTCTGATTCCCAGCACTTCCACTGTGCCACAGTAATCCTCTCTTACCTTTCCTGCCCTTTTTGCATTCCTTTTGCCGAAAATAAGATTTCAGTTGAAGTAAACATTACTTGACTTGACAGTGGGTACACAAACCCTTAGCATTCGTGCATTTCATGGCAGTGCTACAAATCTCACTAAAAGCTCAGATATACACAAGGGAAGGAGAGATTTCGCTAGGGGAAAGCCAGCGGCCTTTGCCTTTAGCACCGGGGAAGGCAGAATGGGAGTGGGGGATAAAACATGTCAACACACGATGGGTAATATACAACCCTTCCACCTCTGCCTTGCCCTTAATACCCCCAGTTGTTCAGAGGGCAAGGGGAGGGGAAAGGGAGATCACAGCCCATGTATTTGGGTAAATGCTTTCTCAAAATGAAAAGGCATCTTCTTTTTACTTCCCTTACTCTCACCTAATGACACCAGCATATTGTATTCCCCACACTGAAATCTGAGTGTATAAATCTTTTCGGGCACAGTGAGGCCTTGTTGGGTTTGGCTGTTGTTTCTGAAAAGAGTATAAGGGGACATAAAATGTAAGTGAATCAAGCCCTCAGCCAGCATTTAATTGATAAGAACCAAAGCTAATATTAGATAACAAATAAATGGTCTGTTGCACAGGCATTTAATTAAACACCAAATTAATGCAGTAATGACCTACTGGAACTAACAGCCAGGAATGCTTTACTGCGCGCCAGCATCTGGACACTTTCACCTTCCAATCCCCCCTCCTTCCCCCGCCTCCACGGACAGATACATTATAAAGAAATATATTCACTCATATGCTACGTTCTTAGTTTTCATGTCCCAACTCATCATGCATAATAATCTACTCTGCCCAAGGAAGCTTGACCATTTAGGTAACTCTCTACCAGGTCTTCCCTATCATAGGTCCCAAACCTCAGCATTTGGGACTGTTTGAAATCCTAGTCTTGTAGCCTTTGGCTGATTACATGCTGCCTTGAAGATTAATTGCAGACAGTGTTTTAGATAATGGTCTCTGGGAAGAGCATGCAAAATCATGAAGGGGCACAGAGGAATCGATAACGTGGCTTTGTCTGGGCCTACCCAGGAGCTCTCAGTCATACAATAAAACACATAATAGGTATAGGAGATGAACTCCACTCAGATTTACTCAGCTCATCCCTGTTAGCTTTCCTGTGGCTCATGTGGGCTGCGCTCACACTGTCTGCATGTTAACTCATGCCCATAAGTTAGAAATAGGCACTAGGGGCACTGGGAACACCTTCCACATGCACAAACCACACATACTCACGTGCATGCTGCATTCTTCTCTTACTCCATGAGACTTGGAATTCCCCTGCTGGATACGGGGACAGAGTCTTTTCAGCCTCCAAAGTTCTCTGTTCTCCCAGGCACAAACTCACTTCAGTAAGGAAGCAATCTAGGAGCCAACAGCCTTACATCAGAGCATGACTCCAATTATGAACCTAAAACTGGATGTACGTGACTTCGCTGGAATAGTCCCACAGGATTCCTGGGTCCCAAATTATCTAATTTCCCACTCTGAGAGCACAGAAAGAGAACTTTTAGGATCTGGAGTATGTATGTACTTTCTAATGTGGGGTCTCCACCTATATACAATCCTTGAGTTAACGATTCCTATATAGGAAGAGGTTTTAATGAACATAAAGCAATTTGTTCCCCAAACCATCACCTTCCATCTCTCAGACATTTAACACCAAACTGATTTTGACCAGCTGACTCTAGCAAGAACAGTATACAGTGAAAGATGCATCCATCCATCTATCTATCTATCCACCTATCTATCTATCGTCACAGATTTTAATGTAGAATTGACTTTTCCCTGCAGGTCTCTCCTATATACTATATAGCATACTCTATTCTTTTTATATCACATTATCTCTCCTGATCCTACCCTTATCTCCATCTCCCCTTTGGGATCTTCATTCTCTCATCCTTCCCCAGAATTTTCTATATAGATCTTCACACATTCCAGAGCATCCTGTCTCTTGGAGTTAAGAGTCTGAAAGTCAATAATAACTTCGATGGACTTTTTTTTTTAGGATTACTTTTCCTTCGTGAGGAAACAGAAAGGGGTAAACCTCTAATGGTGGCATTTCCTGAAAAATTCAAGGTAAACAGGAGAGATATTAGAGGTCTGGAAAGGATTCTCAGCATCTTTCAACAACACTGAATATGTTGCTCTTTCCATATAGAGTTAGTGCTATGTGGGCAGTGGAGGCAGTTTCAAAGCAATGTGCCCCACAACTTACAGTATCAATAGATCTAATGGCATATATGGAATCTTCTGGGTGACCTAGAAACAATAATAACAGGTAGTTTTTACTGTGGACTTACATATGTTGAGCACTGTGCTCTTAGGGAAATATTTAAAATATACACTTTTTTTTGCACGCGCGCGCTTGTGTGTGTATAGACATACACGTGCTGTATAAAACATATGACATATACCCAACATTCTGTTTTCTCATCAATGCATCAGTCTTAGGGCTCATCTTGCTATAAAATGGCTGATTAAAAGTACTTCTATGGGTCTCTTAATTTCCTAAATATTTCTTCACATCAGCTATTGCATGCAATACTCTTTCCCATCTCTATAAGATAAATTGGGCAGGTGTTACTATCCTTTTTGAAGTAAGTGTCTAAAGCCCAGTGAAACCTGAATATCACACAGCAATTTAGGGCTGGAACTAGAGAAGAAACCTGACTTCTACAAGGTGTTTTCTCATGTTATCACATTATCCCTTACCTTGAGCAGCTGCTATGCACACTATTGAAATAAACTGTTGGGGAAAAGGCAATCATGTAATAAATTTTAAAAATATATAAAGAGATGTTAAATTGTCTCCTCTAATTTTTGTTCTTCAGTCATATGTTTTATCCCAGGATAGCAAATTGTTTACAAGCAATTACAGTAATTAAGCATAAATACACCCCAGCGAGGCAAATATTATTATCCACTTTTTAACAGATGGGAAAGCAGAAGTGGAGAGAACTGGAATGACCTGCACAAGGCCAAAGAGGGTGTCTGCCACAGACACAGGAAGGGCCTGAAACCTCAGACACCCTGGATTTGTCCTTGAACTTCTGGATAGTCCACACTCTTTAAAGATTAAAAGCTTTACTTCTAAAAAAATGGAGGGGGGGGAGAAAGGATGAAGGTGGTTGGTGACAATGCCGGGGAGAGAGATGCTGAAAGTAACAATGCCAAAAGGGACATGGTTTGAGAGATGCAAAGCGACATAGCCTGCTACCTCAGAGGCATCTCAGACAAGGTCCAGGCTCATTCTGGGACTCCCTGGGTTTAACAGCAAAGGTCATAAATGGAATATGAGTGAGTCTCCTCCAGGAAATAAGGGGGCCAAGATTTTTTCCAGTTCTGCATCTTCAGAATGAGCCTGAGCCCATAAAAAAGATTACTGGAATCACAGAATAAGATGATCTGCTCAGGATGAAGATACAATTTCCCTTTCTGTAGGGCTTTGGAATTTGTGAGTGAAATGTACAGTTGCATTAATATTAGGAAAGTTACATCCAGGGGAAAATGCTGAAAGACAAGAAGGCTAACTTCTCATGCTGCGTCTTTCTGCCCCATTATCACATTTGACAAACAGTCTGAATTCAAGCAGAAAGCGTATGGCCAAATAGAGTAAGACAGAAATAAAACAATGGTGTTAAGAGTTAACAAAAACAAATCTGAAATGAAAAGTCGACAGGCAAGGTTCATGTCACATTCCAGATATCAAAAACAGTGAAGCCAAGACAAATAATTGTTTGATTTTTCTCTTGAAACATTTGGGAGATTTTTTATCCTATTTGTCATCACTTATCGATGTAAGATGGATGCAGCATGCAATAAAACAGGAGGGATCTGAAAGCCTCCCTCAGACAGCGTTATGAAGTTGTATGGCTAGGACAGAAAAGTATCCAGACACCCATTTCCACAGCGAAGCAGTTATTTACGGCACTTGTCAGTTGTATGAAAATTTATATAGGCACCACATACCAACCACAGGAGAGGGGGAGAGCGGGAGAGCGGGGGAGAGAGAAATGAGAAGAAGGCAAGAGAGACAGAGATAGGAAGTAGCACTTAATTGTGAAGTTAACTGGGTTGCACCCATCTCAGGGAGGCAGCTGAGAACAGGATGTGTTTCTGTGCCACCTCTGATTTTCTCAGAAGAAACAGGAAGATATTAAGAAGTGTATGTACCCTCTTGAGGACTTCTTGAAACAAATGTTCTGGCCAAAACTGGAACATGTGTGGATTGTCACTACTTGCAACAGAATAACCTTAGTTGGTTCCAACAGATTCTGAAAAATTACTGAGGAAAAAAAAAAAAAAACCCACAATGTAAATGTCAGCTGAAATACACAATTCGAAGTCTTTGGTATTATGACACACTAGACACTCAAAAATTATGTTTCTGTGTCAGTGGTGCAGGTAACAATCTTTCCTCTTTGACTGCCACTACCCTCTTAGATGTTTCTACATGCCACCAAAAGAATCAGCTGTTTGTGAAATAAGAAAAAGAATGGTGAGACAAATAAAGCAGTGAAGTTGTGTAATCTTGCACCAATTAAAAAACATTCCCACTCAACAATAAATCTCTAGATGTTAAGTAGAAATGATCTGAAAGAAGTGTGAAGTGTGAGTAAATAGGGAAGAAAAGAATGACTAGAATAAGAGAGGCTGACTGTTCATTCTTTAATTCTATTATTTTGTTGACTTATAATCATGGCTTCTTAAATTCAGTAGTATGAATTCCAGTGAAACAAAGCCACTGGCCTAAATGAAGAAGTGAATGAATGAATAAATGAATACATCACAAGTAGCTTTATCTTTGATGTTATTTATAACAGGCAGTCAATTTAGGAAACTGCACGTTTAAAACCTACAATTCCCTGATCCCTGCTTCTTGGATTGTTCAGCCATCGCCCCTCATATGTAATGTATTGGTTGACATTTGGTAGTCTGCAGGCTGAGATATTATGCAATGCTATAAAATATCCAGCAAGTAGCACTACGAGACCAAAATGGCCCTTTAGGCTATTAGCATTCAGGAGTCTGGGTTCGGGGTAGCTTTCATTTCCACCTTGTAACCTACCCACCAAATCACTTCCACATAAGAGAGTTCATCTGTCATCAAAACATTGGACACTTGTCTGGATAGCTTGGTTTCTCTCACCTTTGAACACAAGTGGTTTATGAGTAATGGTATTACTGCCTTCCAACTCACTGGAGAAGAACAGACCCCTCTGGAAGCAATTACCAATCCTGGTGGTCAGTAGGTAAGCTATAGCTCCTGTCCCCAGGCCTGTATTTCAGCAATATGACCAAACATCTCTATTCTGTAAAGCTGGTCATCTAGTGCATGCCGAAAAGAGAACAGTCCAATAAAGGGAGTATCTAATGATCTCCCCAGTTGATGAATCTCCAAACTTTCAACATGACATTTGAACAAAGTCACATTTGTACTCTGCAGACTTTCCCAAGTCTAGATTCCAGTTCATGGGTCAGTGAATCAGGTTTACTGGGTCTCAAATCTCTCTTGTACTTTCCTATTTTTTCAAGTACTTTATAATCATTAATTTCACATAGTGACACTATCTATTTTGGGGGCAACCAATGAAAGAAAACTCCTATAACAAGTTGCTACAACTATTTCTCCCAATTTTCCACTTTGACGTCCAGAGGACTATTAAGGTGTCTTAGGACAAGTGCCAATGCCTAGATAATTCTGAAGCTTTAATTGATTTATTTCCAAGCCAGTTGCCACACCTTCCTTTGTTGATCAATATCTTAAATTTCCTTCATACACCTTGGGCCCCAAGGAGCAATGACAGGGATTTATGGAAATCAAAATTAGCCTTTGATTAGAAAAACAATGGGGATCTATCTTTCTGTCTCTCTTTCTATCTACCTACTGATTTGTCCATCCATTTTACTTATTTATTTATTTATTTATTTATTTATTTATTTGCTAGTGGATATTAAAAGCAGGGGACTTTTTTGTCCCTTTCCTTGTGTATAATCCATTATCTCTCCACTTTTAAAATATAAGCATCAAATGCACTTGGGATACTAGTTCCTTTCTGGTTTTAGCAGTTCTCCCACCTAGACAGATCTATTCCTTTTCTCTGAACTGTGATGGAGAAAATATCAAGATAATCTTCAGTAATTAGTCATCCTATTTGGATGATTTGAGAATAAACCACTCTTTTCTTGAATATAATAACAGTTCTTTCCAAGACATATAATGCTAGTCACAAGTCCCAACAGCCTAGGTGGATAGACTTTGTACCTCTATAAATTCACGACTAACAGTGTCATGACCCTATACCTCAGTTGAGAAAATAAGCTCAAAATCTCCATCACAGAGAATGTAGTCTTAATATAATATGTATCTGGGCCTGTCCTCCACCACTGTAGGCTATCATGGATTTGTTGCCGAACAGGACATTCAGGCTTCCTGCTCACCACTCCAGTCTCAAAATTCAGGGTTCCCTGACACTACCTTTTTGTGGCAGTCACACCAAACTGCACATAACACACTGCTCCTCCAATACCTCTAAGCACCCTATAGCACCTTCTACACTTACCATCCTACCTGTCACATTTTTGGCATGTTGAACTCACCCTTTATTCTGGAACGCTCTAAGCTTGTTCCAGATCACTAGTGATAGTGTACAATGTGTTGTATTTTATGATTTATGGTTCCTTATTAAACAAAACTGAAACATAACACTATGAGCTTTTCATTAAGGAACACTGAAAGCTTATTTTTTGTATAAGTTTGAAGTTTCTGTATCATATGGATCTGTAATTCACCAAGTAAACCCCTAGTAAAAGGTTTTCTGAATATAAAACTCAGAATGTTTTCTCAGATCACAGCTTTTAAAAAAGTTATTTGAGAGCCAAAAAAATACTTGAATCAAAGATCATTAAACAATTATTTCTTCTGTCTAACCAACGTCCTTTAGTAAGAAAACCACAGAATCTAGATAAAAATGTATGGTTATGTGCCCTCAAAAATCTGACAGTCAAGTTGAGATGAAACCCTCATTTACTATCACATTACAAAAAGGCATACATGAAGGGCCAAGTGAAATAAATACACAAAACAATGAATGAAATAAACAATGTATGCAACTAGAAAAAGTAAAAAAGAATTTGGATATTACAGGATAGAAGAATGGACTCCATCACATGGTCGGAAGCACTCTCTGGTAGCCTTTTTGAAGGAAGGTGTGGCTGCAGGAGGTGAATTTAGGATATCAATCCAACTAAACAGAGGGCTTATACTGGAAAATGATGAGGGTAAGCTAGAAATCAAACATGATTGCTACTGCTCATGCACGGACTCCTCATATTTTCATGCAAATAAGGAACTCAACTAGAGATGATTTGTGATCCACTTTTGTCCAACTTAGATATTAAAGCTCAGTTTCCCACCTGTGTGAGATTGTTTAGACATGTAGCAACTTCATGTTCATTAGCTAATGACTCTGCTTCATCTGACCATCCATCAGGGTGAAGTTCATTATGACTAAGCAATATGAAGGCTTTAGCCATCAACAGCATAACAACTCAGGAAGGAGAAAATGCCAACAGCCTCTGACCTTTGCATTTTTCTTCTCCACTCCAAGGTTAACTTACTTTGCCATTAGTTTCTCAAAATTAATACACCTTCAAAATGTAGAGTAGCTATCAGCTACTTATTTCAATTCCACTTCTCTTGTTGGCTACCACATTTCATTTCTCTGCTTTCCAAACTTCCAGGTTAAAATAAAAACAAATATGCATTGGAAACATATACATTCAACTATGCCTATATAGAGGAAAAAGAAAATCTATGAAAACTTAGAATCAGAAGCCCTTTATGATCTAAATACAATCAAAACCTGAGTCAATAATACATGCTTTTGTTTTCTGCAAATACTGGCATCTAGTAATCTTTAGCTGCCTTAAAATATAGATTTAATATAGAGCCAGTAAAAGTAACCATGAGATGGTGTTCACATTCTGAACTATGGCTTAAATTAATAACTTCATATTCTATGATTAGACTAAGAATAGGAAACTAGAATCCATAAGGTCCTAATATCTATAATGTACAAATTTCACAGAAATGGTCTCAATTTCAATATTACTGTTTCATTGCTCTGACATCCTTTAAAAATAAAGTATTATATTTAAAACTATCTTCTTAAAGTTTATAAAAGTTGAGCAAAAAGATACAACTCTTGGAATAGTCTCTTCATTACCCCCATTTTCCATTTTCCAGGGCTATTTCATATTTCTGCTCCTTAAGATTCCTTTTCAAACTATTTTCAAATCATGTATCTGGTGAGAGGTTAACATCTAAAATATGTAAAGAACTCATAAACTCAGTAACAAAAAAACAAATAAGTTGGGGCACCTGGGAGGCACAGTCAGTTAAGCATCTGACTTGATTTCGTGTCAGGTCATAATCTCAGGGTCCTGGGATAGAGCCCAGAATCAGGCTCTGCCCTTAGAACAGAATCTGCTTATCCCTCTCCCTCTGCTATTCCTTCCTCGACTTTGGCTGCCCCTCTATCTCTAAAATAAGTAAACAGGAACTCCTGGGTGACTCAGTCAGTTAAACATCTGCCTTCGGCTCAGGTCATGATCCCAGGGTCTTGGGATCAAGTCCCGCATTGGGCTCCTTGTGCTCAGCAGGGAGGCTGCTTCTCCCTCTGCCTGTGCCCTCTCTTTCTCACACAAGTTAAAACAAAACAAAATAAAACAAAACAAACAGGAAAAGAAACCTTTTAAAAATAAATAAATAAGATAAAGTAAAATAAACCTTAAAACAACAACAAAAAATAACCTAAGAAATGGGCAAAGAACCTCAACAGACATTTCTCCAACAAAGATACACAGAGGCCAACAGGTACATGAAAGGACACTCAACATCAGTAGTCATTAGGAAATGCAAATTAAAACCACAATGAGATATGACCTCATGCTTGTTAAAATGGCTATTATCAAAAAGACAAAAGATAACAAATGCTGGCAGGGATATGGAAAAAAGGAAAAACATGTGCACTCTTGGCATGCAAACTGGTACAGCTGCCACGGAAAACAATATGGAGGAATCTCAAAAAATTATACATGATATTAACTACCATTTGATCCAGTAATTACACTTTTGGGAATATAAGCAAAAATAATGAAAATACTAACTTAGAAAGATATCTGTAACCCCATGTTCATAGCAGCATCATTTACAATCACAAAAACAACAACCTAAGTGTCCATCAATGTATGAATGGATAAAGAAGTTATGATATACACATTTACACAATGGACTATTATTCAGTCATTAAAAACAAGGAAATTCTACCATTTGTGAGGACATGGATGGACCCTGAAGACATTTGCTAAATAAGTCTGAAACAGAAAGATAAGTACTGTATGATCTCACTTGCATGTGAAATCTATAAAACAAATAAATAAACAAATTCATAGAAGAAGAGATCACACTTATAGATACCAGAGGCAGGGGGTTGAGGGAGGGGAGATTAGAGGAAAGTGGTCAAAAGGTATAAATTTCCAGTTATAAAATAAAGAAATACTAGGGACATAATATACAACATAATAACTACAGGTAACACTGCTGTATGATATGGAAAAATTGTTGTTAGGAGAATAAATCCTAAGAGTTCTCATCACAAGGAGAGATTTTTTTCCCTTTATTTTCTTTTTTCTTTTCTTTTTATTGTGTCTATATGAAAAGATAGATGTTAGCTGAACATACTGTGGTAGTCATTTCACAATATATGTAAATCATACCATCAGGCTGTATGCCTTAAACTTACACAGTGATGCATGTCAATTATTTCTCAATAAAACTGGGGAAAAAAGCTTCCTTTTCTGTATATACTAGAAAGACATTCTTGAACTTGTCCACAGCTATTTCTAATTTGTCTGATCTTCATCAGTCAGTTTAAAGGAGCATAAAATGTCATCTGCCTCATCCGTCACTGTGTGTATGTGTTAATGTATTTATCTGATTCACTTCCTCTGACTCGTCTAAGCTTGATGGAGCTCTGAATCTCTTCCATCTCCTAATTTATTTCAGTCACTCCTCGGGTGTACTGGAGCTGAATTTCTCAGGTAGACTTGTCTGAAAAGATGCTATGCTCTAGCAATTCTATAAGCAATTATCATCCTAATAGCCTGGAAGTCCTGCTTTGTATATTCACTGTTGGTCTAGTGCCAGACAGAGGTCCATTTCCCCCTCTGCCCCTGACTTGGTACTTTCAGGAGGCTTCTCAAAGGTGAAATGTTTTTTTGACTCCTTTGGAACGTATGGAGATGGCTAATGATGTTGTGTCAGCTTGCCGGACTGGTATGGACACTAATACTGACATTTGATGGCGGGATGGCCACAGCTGCTGCGACTAAAAACTTCAGGTCAGCCTCCTGTTGCAGCTGACATGGTGAGAGGGAGTAGGCCTGCTCTGTTCTCAGTAGCTCAGTGCAGCGTCAGGAGACCTTTCTTTTTTGTTATCACCACCACCATTTTAATTATGACCGCTTCATTTACATATGCTTATTATGTTAGGCATTTTTATGCATATTGAGAGACAGAATGATAAAAGATAAATATCAACACAGACAGCAGATGCTGTTTCTCAGGTGAATGACACAGGTAATAAGTGCCACAGGATTCCAGAACAGGAATGGGACAGTCAGTAGACACACCAAGATAGGAGGCAGCAGGTAGAACATTAGCTAGGCTATAAAGGAGAGGCATAGGTATGTGTAGAGGAAGTTGGAGAATGATCTGGTGGTCATTCTGTGTTGGGAATAACCTATAAGCAAACCACTGCTGTGAAAGGCTCAGTAACAAGAACACTAAATAAGTTCTAACTAACACAGAATAAGTGAGAATTCGAATCATGGAGTGGGGAGGTTGGACTGGAGAGTGTGAGCTTTGGCTTTATGCCAGAAGAAAATAAGAGACCTAAGCACTCCAAACAGGACCCTTGGCCTGGACTAATATGTCCTTGGTATGAAAGACTTTCTAGCAGATGCCTCATTTAGTCTTTTATTTACTTATTAAGTGGAGGGTTTCTGAGTGCTTATTGTGTGCCAGGAAGTTTTCTAGGTGTCACACATACCGCCAGAAACAGGACAGACAAGGTCTTTCTCATTCAGGACTGTACAAATTTGCCTGGGCTGACATAACAAAGTACAACAGCCTGGTTGGTTTAAAAACAGAAATGTACTCTTCCCCAGTTCTGCAGGTTAGAAGGCCAAGATCAAAGTGCTAGTAGGGATAGTTTCCCCTGAGGTCTCCCTCTTTGTCTTGCAAATGACTGCTCTGTTCTGCCTTACCACATGACTATCCCTCTGCCCCCTGCACACCCCTTCACGTCTCTTGTCTCTTCCACTCTGGTAAGAACACCAGTAAATTTGGATTAGAACCCCACCCTAAGTGGCGGGAGAGCTCATTTTAATTTAATCACATTTGTAAAGAGCTTATGTCTAAATATGGTTATAGTCTGAGATACTTGGGCTTGGGACTTCAATATATGAATGTGAGGAAAAGCATAATTCAGCCCATAACATTTTTTCATCGTACATTAGAAATGCATTTCAATTTTTTTTTAAAAACAACTTAAATCTTTTGACAAATGATTTTAGTATATTTGATTTTAGTAAATTTCATTTTTGCTTTTATAAAGAATATAAAGATTTCTGTCATTGATCTTCCATGTCAAAGGTATTACAATCCTGAAGGGAGATACTTTCTGCACCCAAGTTTGCATCTTACATGCAGGGTAACATGGAGTAACATTCTATTGGTGGAAAGATTGATTCCTGCAGGGTTGCTCCATCACAGCCAACATGCCTGAACCCAGGAAAGTATACAACTGAGCTCCCCCTTACCTACCCACTATGACCCTTCTCCCCCATTAGCAGCACCATCTGAGCAAAGTGAGGGGAAAAGTAAGCACCCATCTCTTCTATAGTATGCCTGTTTATAACTTTTATTCTCTTCAAGGATTCTCTTGATCCACCATAACCTGATGTCTCTTGAGAGTAATAGGCATAAAGGACTAACATAGTGAGAGTTGGCCTTGGATCCATATACCCAAGGGATGTCCCTGATCACAAGGTTCACATAAGAATATATCAAGAGGGGCGCCCGGGTGGCTCAGTGGGTTAAAGCCTCTGCCTTCGGCTCGGGTCATGATCCCAGGGTCCTGGGATCGAGCCCCGCATCGGGCTCTCTGCTCCGCGGAGAGCCTGCTTTCTCCTCTCCCTCTGCCTGCCTCTCTGCCTACTTGTGATCTCTGTCTGTCAAATAAATAAAATCTTTAAAAAAAAAAAAAAAAAAAAAAAAGAAATTCATCATCTTTAAAAAAAAAAAAAAAAAAAAAAAAAAAAAAAGAATATATCAAGAGACCAAAATGCTTTGAAAATAAATATACTATGTGTAACCTGAATTTCCTAGTCTCAGCAGTCTGTGGGTAAAATGAGGTCACATTAATATTAATAATAACAATTTCCTGGCCTACAGCCACACCTGAAGAACTGCAGACTCTCATTCTTCATTCCCCTGGCCTATACCCCAAGGTCTTTGATCATCTCTCAGTTATTTCTGGGAGGCCCTAGGGTGAGTCTCAGCTCATGTTTGTTCAGGAATAAATGCACATTTGTCCTTTCTCTCAGCTGCCTAAAGGAGACCACTGACCAGGACATCTGGGGCAGCACCTCTCTACCACCACAAGTGACAATGTCTTCCTTGAGAGCACTGCCTCCCTGCCACACTGCCTCACCACCCTCCAGTTCCTGACAAACATGGACATGCCATCACTTGAAAATCTGGAAAGAATATCCCTCTCTCCAACTCATCTTGCTCTTCCTCACCAAGGCACCCAGGCAGCACAGCTGGTGTCCCAAGTCTCACACACCTTTTGCTAGCATCCCCTGCAAATAGGGTGGTGTGGAGCATGCTTCCCACTCCAGCCTCCTCTTCAATGCCCAAATACAAGCCCTCAAGCACACCAAATCATGAAAGAAATGGCTGCAGAAAGGAGTGAAAGTGTGGGGTCAGGTATAACCTGCCCTTACACACCTAATTTCACTTTGGCCTACCTGATCTTAACCACATTGCTATATATAGGAAAATATATTTTCACCATTTGTGAAGAAGTGACAATCTTCATATCATCTATTTAGACATTGGTTACCTAATTTCTGCCAGATATTCTCTGTCAGGATAAAGAAAACAATACTTATTCTGATATTTTGCTATAGACAAATTAGACTATCTTAAATACTTTTTGAGCACTGACTGTATGCAATGTGACAATATGACTGTATGTATTTTTCTAGTAGAGCTCATTGGTCATGTGCTCTGGGTAAGACAACACTCTTTCTTTTTAAATTATTAATTTTTTTTCTCTTTTTCCTGAAGATTTAGTGGTAACTGACTCTATTTTCTTAAACGGAAGGAATAACTCTCTTTGCTTCAAAGTCAGTAGAATCAAGGATAAATGAAGTACCTAAACTTATAGAAGATTCAACAAGTCACATGTCTTGATGAAAAGGTGAAATGACAGACATCCAGCCTGTATCACCTACACCCTAGATCTCTATTAGCAACCACCCAAGTGGACCAGTTAACTTTACAAACCAATCGACTAGCTCTTCGCTTTTTTCTCTTGTCTGAACATATCTGAGATAAAGCATCTATTCAATCTACCTCAAATAGGGAGTACAGTAAAAATAAATTATCAAACCAGTAGTATCAGGTAGATGATTGACTGAACATTCTGTTTCCCACTGTTTGCTATTTATGGCACAGGCAAAATCTGATTTTCTGTAATGTTTCCCACACATGGAATAATAGGCTGATTTCTACATAAACCTATATTTGAAAGACATTTCAAAAATCTATCTTTTTTGTCTTTCAAAATAAATTCTTCCAAAAAAAGGAAAAGATTCAAACAAATAACCCTAATGTCTTCCATTTATAACAAAGATTCTAATATTTCCCCAGGGATCTGCTAGACAATTTCCAGTCCTCTAATAATCCACATAGTAGCGATTGCTATAGGAAATCTATGGAAAAAACAGTAAGTGTGTGACTTCTTCAAAGACTATTGATAATAGTAAGAATTATTTTTGCACAGCTTCAGAATTTACACTATGTTTTACATTCCCTACACCTCACTTGAATCTTCTACAATCCTTAATAATGTGTATGTATTACTATATCCATCTATGAGCTATGCAAGAAGGAGAGACAAGACTTAGAGAGGTCACTTGCCCTGCCAGAATTATGAGATCAGCAGAGAGCACAGGCCAGGTTTCCTGACTCTCGTTTTCTTTCTACACTGTCACTATTGTCTTGTCACTAAAAGCCATAATTGTACATCTCACCATACCCCTGATTTTTCCACCTTCTCCCCCTTTTAGAATTTTATAGCCATACAGTCATGAATACTTATCATCAAATTATATGTAATATTTTTACATCAGCAACCATCCTTAAACAATATTCTTAATTCTATGCAAGGACATTCCTACAATAAACCATTTCTCCTTATATTCCTCCCCACCCCCCCACCAAAATCCTCAAATATCATTTATTGCAGCACTTTTTCTAGCCTTTGACTAAATTTACCTTAATGATGAAAGTATGCCTACCATAAACTACTATTAAACTGGCCAAAATATATAACACCATTGTTTTCAAGGAATGTATAAAAGAAAAAGCAATACCTAAATGTTCTCACCAAAAAAAAAAAAAAAAAGTAAATGTGTGAGGTGATGGATGTGTTAATTAGATGGGAGAGGGAATACACACACACACAAACAGTGCTATGATTTTATATATATAAATCATATATATATATATAAAATCATATGTACCCCTTAAATATTTTACAATTTTGTCAATTATACCTCAACAAAAGTAAACATATTCAAGGAATTAAAAAATGGTCATCCTGGGGCACCTGGGTGGCTCAGTGGGTTAAGCCTCTGCCTTTGGCTCAAGTCATGATCTCAGGGTCCTGGGATCAAGCCCCACATCGGGTTCTCTGCTCAGCAGGGAGCCTGCTTCCCCCATCTCTCTGCCTACCTTTCTGCCTACTTGTGATCTCTCTTTCTGTGTCAAATAAACTTAAAAAAATAAAAATCTTAAAAAAAACAAAAACAAAACAAAACAAAAACGGTCATCCTGAGTGACTCTTCAGGGAATGGAAATAAAACAGATGGTAATTTTGAAATTGGTAAACACAAATTGTAAAATGATAACATCACTGAATGGGTTTAACAGTGTATTGGAGACAGTAAAAGAAAAAGTTAGAAAACTTGAAGATAGATCAATAGAAATGATTAAATCTAAAAATCAGTGACAAAACTATTTTGAAATAAATGAACAGAGTCATTGAAATCTGTAAGACAATATCAAGAGAGCCAACTTATATGTAGCTGAAGTCACTAAAAAAGAAATACAGAAGATAGGGCAGAGAAATATCTGAAGAAATAATGTCAAAACTGGTGAAAAACATCAACTTACAGATCTAAGAATCTATGGGAATCCCAAACAGGACAAACGTAAAAAGAACCATACCTAGGCACATCAGAGTCAAAGTGCTGGAAACAGAAAAAAGCAGCCAATGAAAAAAGACACATTACATACAGGAGGGTCACAAAACAAAATGACAGCTAACTTATGATCAAAAATAAAGAAACCCAGAAGACAATGAAATGACATTTTTAAAGTGCTTTACAAACACGAAAGAGTCAATCCAGAATTGTTTATTTGTGGAAAATATCTATTAAAAATAAGAATAAATTTAAGACATCTTCAGATTTATAAAAGATGAAAGAGTCTGTTGTCAGCACAGCTACACAACAAACAATGCCAAAGAATTATTCATCCTGAGGCAAATGACAACAGATGGAAACACAGATTTATAGAAACACAGGGGGAATGGTAAATATGTGGGTAAATATAAAATTGTGCCATTTTTCCCCTCAATTTTTTTTGAAAGACAACTGACCGTTTACAGTAAAAGTAGTAGTGTTTTATTGTGAGGTTTACAATTCACGTAGATGTATAATATTTGACAGTAACAACATAGAGCAGGGAATATAGAGAGGATAAATGAAATAATACTGGGGCGCCTGGCTGACTCAGTAGGTGGAGCATATGGCTCAAGATTTCACTGTTGTGAGTTCAAGCCCCATGTTGGGCATAGGGCTTACTTTAAAAAGAATTTTAAAAAGGGAAGAAATAATATAGATTCAAGGTTCCTACACTTTACTTGAAACAATATAATATTAATTCTAAGTAGATTGTGACAAATTAAAGAAACATTATAAATCTCATCACTTTTAATACAAAGAGATATAGCTAACAAGCTGATAAATAAAAAAAGAGAAATGCTAAAATTATATTGTATGCCTTAAAAGAAGGCAGAAAAGGCAGGAAAGAAAGTACCAAAGGACACCAACAGATTGGACAAATAGAAAACAGTCTGACGATAGCAATAATCACATACAGTGAAGTGGATTAGAGTCTCACATTTATGGTTAACTGTTTTTTTGATAGTCTCAGAGGCAATTCAGCAGCATCCTCTCAACAAATGGTATTAAAACGATGATATTCATGTGCCCCTTCCACGCCCCAAAGAACACTGCATCACATTCAAGAATTAACCAAAAATAAATCACGAACCTAAATGTTAAATGTAATAAAACTATAAAATTTCTACAAGAAAATCTTTGTGACCTCAGTTTAAACGAAGATTTCTTTGCTTGCAACACCAAATACACTATCTGTTAAAAAAAAAAAAAGAAAGAAATGGATTAATTTGGTTTCATCAAAATTCAAAACTTCTCTTTTTGAAAGACACCTTTAAGAAAATGAAAAGACAAGCCACAAACTAAGAGAGAGTATCTGCAAATCACATATCCGATAAAAGATTTGAATCCAGAATTTATATTTTAAAAACTCTCAAAATTCAATAATCAGAAATAAGACAATCCAATAAAAAGATGTTGTGTGATTTTTTAACTTTCTGAACTGAGTAGTGGTCAACCTGTGTTTTTCTTGTATTGTTATTGTTTGTACTGTGGACATGTTTCATAGATATCCCTTTTTATTTACTCAGTATTTAATAAAATAAATTACCAAGTCTTAGAGTTAAACATTCAATTTAAAAGGTAGAGACTGTCAGACTGGAGAAACAAAACATGACCAGCCATACATTGTCTAGAAAAGATGTAATTAAAATAAAAAGACTGGAGAGATTGAAAGTACAAGGATTGAACAAAGATAAACCATGAAAACAATAAACATAAAAGAGAAAGTGCTATTATGTTAGTATTAGTCAAAGTACACTTCCAGATGGCAGCGCCATCAGCAATAAAGAGGAACATTTCATAATGATCAAAGGGTCAATTCAACAAAGTAATGGGGAAGGAGTGAAATAATTATCTGCAAACAGCAGGGCAAACTAATTGAATAATGAGAGTTCATAGAGTACTTCTTGGTCTCTGGAGAGCAGAGTTGTGACCTGGAAGGACTCTGGCTCTGTCAACTTCACTAACCCACTATTCTGAACTGCCTTCCTTAAGATTTCTTTTATGTCATACTCATAAACCTCTATCCCATCCCCAAAGTCGGGGGGAGTAAACCAACAACACCAATACCAACAAAAAAAGAGTGAAAGAATGCAGGGGTATTCATAAAAAACTCAATATTACAACTATTAACATTCGGTAACTCATTATAATACCTGAATATTAGCTCAAATTCTAAAGATAAGTTGTTTAGACTGAACTTTTTGATTCTACCTCTATTTGCAACTTGCTCCTTTGCTTGAATATTTTTTTCTCTCTTTGATTTTATGTTTGCACTTATATCAGGAATGCAAATATTGAACTTAAAAATAAATTGATATGTAGTTGAACCCATGTGTAATCAGGAAAATCGAAATCATTTTTCTTTTCAGACAAAAGTATTAAAATGAATTGCTATCCTGGCTAAGTGGAGACATTACAGTGATATGAGTAATATTCCAAGTTGCTGCAAAAAGCTGCAGTATTTGCTGATTGCTCTATGGTAACTGTGTCAGAAACAGGGCTTGGGGACAGATTTCATCTTCTAAAATTATTTCCACCGAGGAGGAGAAGCTGGCACCTTGATGACTATTGGAGAATAAACAAAACAAAATAACTCAGGTAACTGACATAGGCTGGGGACCAGTACAAACTACCAACTTCATTGGCCCCTGTCCATCTAGTCTTCTCTCTTAATTTACTTGTTGATTTATACCATAGATAGATTTACCCTCTTCTTTTCCCTGGTTTACACTTCAGATTTTCAGAGTTGGATTATTTTTCCTCACTCCAGCTCTCCAGAGAAGGAGGTACAGATCCATATAACCTGGGGTTCAAATACAGAGGGGTGTCTGTATCTGCAGAAATCTTTCCTCTAGTTGTCACAACCTTTACAATCTGAATGGCTATAAGCAACCAGAGGGTGGTCAGAGCTGAAGACACTGGCAACACATTAACATTATTTCTAATATGAAAACATAGTTATGCAGGTAGTATGTAACCATCGTTCAAGTCTATTCTGTCAATTGAAATGTAGGTGTGTACACTTGCGTGATTTGTACAAACCATATACAAAAATCCATTATTTGATTTAGAGTTGTTAGTACATATTTGTGCTCACATACAGAGAGGGAGTTTAGTAATACAAATATTTTCACCATTCATCATATTAACAAACACTCATTAAATATTTTTTGAGCATCTATGGTGTACCAGGCCATGAAGTAGATGCTGTGGGAGCTACAAAGAAGAATTAGTCATCAACTCTCCCTTAAGTGTCTTATAACCCAAGGGCAGGGATAAACCAAAAACTCAAAAACCTTACTTTCAAGCAGAAAGTGATATGTACCACAATAAGACAAAAAAAAAGTACCAAGGGTGTCTGAAAAGGGGGGGAGACTAACTTTGAGGGTGCAAACTATAGAGAAGAGACATCAAGGAATGCTTTATGGATGAAGTATTTTTTGAAATGGGCCAGACGGTCTGGTCAGATTTCAACAGGGGCAGCTGGTGGAGACATTCCCATCAAAGCAAACTGCATGTACACAGCTGTAGAAAATAAGTGAGGTGCATTATCAAGTGTGTGGATTTGTCTAATTTGAGTACAGCCTAAGTTTACAAGTGAGTCCTGGGAGATGAAGTGTGGGCCACAGGGGTTTAGAATCAATGTAATGGTCAGTGGGGAACTATTCAAGGAACCTGATTATGGAGATGACATGCACTGAGATGTGAGCTGCTTCTTTCAGTTATTTCTATACCTCTCAAGATCCAGCAGAGATCCATGCATTTAGTGGATGTCCAATAAAAAATAATGTTTACAGCTTACATTTACTGAGCACTTACTATGTGACTGACCCTGTTTTAAAGACTTCACACACAGAAGCTCATTTAATCCTCACTGCTACCTCATGAGGTTTAGGGACATAATGTCACTTCCATAGATGAAATAACTGAGATGTTATGTTTAAGCTAAAAACTTAACCAAAGTAGATGTGCTTATAGGGCAAAATAAGCGCCTCATTTTGGGGAGGGGGGGCAGTAATATAATCAAAGTCACACAATTTGTGCTAACAGAACCAGGAGATAGGCCCAAGTCTTAACTAGTTTTCTGTATTACTTCTCAAGAAATAAATATCTATTAAATAAACAAATGAAGACTTCTATACCCTAAAGAACAAAACATTATACTCTTTCATCTCATAATTAGATGATAGATAAAATTAGACCCAACCTACTGGACCAAGTCATAGCCTTAGCTATTACATTCTCAATGACAGAAAATAAGAATTACTGATTTGGGTCATATTCTTGATATCCTCAGGAGAATGTGATGTGTTGTTGTTTTGTTTGTCATTGACTCCTACGATATGTGCAAAATTAGTTCCCAGGTTCTACTGCCATACAGTACCCATCAAGAGCTGACCATCCATTATGATGTGCTGCCATGTGTGGCATCACATGCTTGGTACTGTGTGGTTATAAGAAAGATATGGAAGAATCTGCAAGTGGCCTGTGTGGAAAGGAGAATAGAACAGAACCCTTGGGAGTCTTTGAGATGTGTGAAATTGCCTCCCCTTCCACAGCTGAATCAGAATGTTTCTCAAACTGGGATAAAAAAATTATTCTGCAGTTGGTTGACAAAGGGGGAAGGGAGAGGACTGGGCTGTACAGTTTTCTGAGGTTGGTCTACGCAAGCCAAAGAAAGGGAAAGCAAGCATCTGCTTTTCATAATTATAAAGACATCATAGTTGGAAAGCCATAGGTTCCAGAAGTCATCTTTTCCTTTGAGATTCCTTTTTGTTCTTTCCAAATAAAATACCTTAAATGTTTCTAGAAAGACATTGCCTTAGGGTTTCTGAAAAGGGGCATCAATCCAGGCTTGTCTGGAAGTACTCACTGAGTGCTTATTATGAACCATTCAGGTCCACTGTGTTGGGAATCAGAAGACCCTGAGGCAGTTGTGTGGTAAAGGGAAGAGGGCATGGACTCTGACACCAAACCAGATTCCCCTCTAGCTCTTAGTTGCAGAATCCCTGCTCAAGGCATTCCAATGTTCTAATCCCCATTACTTCACCCCTAACTTGAAGACAATATGCTAGGGTAGTGGTGGAGTTCAAATGAGATGACCGAGATGAAAAGGTTTTGTAAACATTAAAGTACTCCATGTATCTGTGTGTGTCTGCATGTCTGTGTGTGCATGTGTCTAAGAAGTGGTCAAAACATATTTCAAGTTCAGCAATTGCTGAAAAGTTCTCTCTCACATTCCTGAGGCCACAGAGCCAGATTATCAGGACTCAATATACTTCCAGACACGGCCATGTGTTGAAGCTTTTATTGGTGGGATGAACTACTTTTTGTCAACTTTAAACGGAGTCAAAAGAATGTGTCAACCCTTCCTCTACTTCTGCTTCCTGTTTTTGGGTGCAATAGGGAGAAACCACAGGTTTTAGGGAGGTATTAACAAAGTTTTAGAATCAATTTAGATGCAATTATACAGTATGTTGGCAATGTGATGCCATAGTCTAGATACACTTTCCTCCTATCAGTGTGTATTAGTTTCCTATATCCATTCCTATATATACTCCTAAATACAGAAATAAAATGGCTTAAACACTACAAACTTATTTTATAGTTCAGAAGGTCAGAAGTCTCACTGGGCTAAAATCAAGATGTAGGCAGAGCCTCCAGTGTTTCTTCTAGAGCCTCTCTGGGAGAGAATCCATTGCTTGCCTTTCCCATCTTCTAGAGCCCACCTGTGTTCCTTGGCTGATAGTCCTCTTCCATCTTCAAAGACAGCAATCACATCAATCCAACCTCTACTTCTGTCATCACATTATCTGATTTTCCTGTTTCCCTCTTACCCTTACAAGAATTTGTGTAATTACACTGTATCTTCATCTCAACATCTCCTCATCTCAAAAATCCTTAACTAAATCACATCTACAAAGTGCAAAATCCATTTCGTAACATAATATAATGTAATTACATTCTAATGTAATAGATCTACACATCCCAGGGATTAACTAGTTTTCTCTACTGCCTCCTAACAAATAAATTTTTATTAAAGAACAAGATATAGGACCATCTTTGAAGACCACTATTCTGCCTACCATATAGTTTTGTTTACTGTTTTTTTCTTGCTCCCCAGACCAGCATTGTCACTGGATAGACCTCAGAGATATCACAGCAGTCTTTCAAAAAACTCTCACCTTGGGGCAGAGTTGCTTACCTACTGAGAGAAATACTCTGAGGACATTTGAAAGCAGACTTTGGTAGCATTGATCTAGGCATATATTTTTGCAGAGCTTTTCCCCTCTTTAGACCCCAGCTTGGCAGCACTTCACACTGGCTCTTTGAAAACAGCCCAAATTCAGGTAAACACATTCTTAATTATTTGGTTTGAAAGTATAACCTCCCCAAAGGGCAGTGACCTTCTGTCCTTCCAGCATCAGGCCTTGTGTTCAATGCTTGGATTTAGCGCAAATGACATGAGAATACTTCTGTTTCTGTCACACATATTCGTATAGTGACGGTCAAAGAAAAATGGTGCTGAAGAAAAGATTTTTTTATTATATTTTATTTTACCCACTTAAAATCTAATTCAGAGCATGGAAATAAATGCCCACACAAAGCCAAATTTCATGTTCATTAACGTAATTGGACATTAGTGCCAAAGACACCTCCTTCTACTCTACAGTGAAAACTACCCTCTTCCTATATTATCATCAATAATGGCACAGTGATGGCATGGCTGGAACTGACCAGACTATAACTGAGCTCTGGGTCCCTTGGGCAACTGGGTGATTTTTATTTACAGTGACAAGATGATCTTTACACTTGTTTCTCTTTGGACTGTACACACACAGCTCTATCCATAAGCTAGAATATAGCCAGGCTGGCTCTTTCCGCTCTGCACTTTACTTAGCTGACTAGGTGTCAGCATTAATTTCTTGACTGTGGGGAAGTTTCATCTCTCTTGCCCTAGGGATGTTTTCTTGACCTCTCCAGTCCTGTGATTGGGAGCAGTTTGGTCTTTTCTCATAAGCTCCAAACATTTTCTTTCTTTTCCATTGCAATTATTATCTCCTGTGACATTTACAAGGATCCATTCTGCTGTAGCTAGAGCTATAAACATGCAAGGAGCCTCAGCGACCCAGAATTCTTTTCTGCTTCAACATGCCAGTTAGTAACTACAGGGGCTCTCAGCATGAATTTGTGATTTGAGCAACGTGAATAAGTGTTCAGCTTCAAAAGCAACATAACAACAGTGTCTTTCTAAGTTGGACTCTTCAAAAATATATTTGAAAAAATTACAGCTAAGCATAATTACATAAATGAAAAATAGAACTGTTCAACTCTACAAAAACTATTTTTTTAATTGTAAGTAAATAAGGTTCACACATGGCTAGAAAAAAAGTTTGCACTAGGGTTGAATTCAAAATCAGGGCAATAGTGAGAATACCATTGGGACAGATACAAACTAAACTCAAACCACTAATCAGTTGTACCATCTTTGACAAGTCATCATTTCCTATTTTCCTAATTTGCAAAAGAAAGAAAGTAGCCTACTGCTCCTCTAAGGTCTCTTTTAGTTCTGATATTCTAGAAATAAATAAGCACCCATATAGAACTGTCGAATCAATATGTTGCACACCTGAAACTAATATAACATTGTATGTCAATTATATTTCAACAATAAAAATAAATAAGCATCCAGAAGCTTAAAATCTTTATGAATATTTTCTGTGAGAATGTTGCTTCCCTATTACAGTTGAAGAATTAAATAGACTACCCATTCTGTGTCTAGTGCCGTTGACCTCAATGCTCACATATTTTCACTGCCTAACTGTAGGCAAGAAGAACAAACTAGAACCAGCAGGTGTTTGTCCTTAACCATGTAGAGATGCATTTAAAGGCCCAGAGGTTGAAGTGACAAGAACACCCAGTTAGTCTCCATTTACTAAGGTGCGTTTTCCAAGATTCAATGATTTTGGTTAACCATTAGATGATTTTAAAAAGTATCCTAAAGACATTTTGATTAAACAATTTTATTTTTGGAGAGTGAAACTTTGCTTTAGAGCAAGATAAACACTATTTGTTAAGGGCAATGTAGCTATCCATTTTCAAAAAGTCTACCGAATTTTCCTGTCACTGCTTTTTCTCTTCTAGATTCTCTTGAAGTTAAAGTCCAAACTTGCCCTTATCCTCTACAGAGAGTTGGTATTCAAAGGAAGTTTGCTGTGGTTTTGGCCCCTGTTTCTGAGTCCTAATACTCATTTTGTCTCCTACTCCTCACGTAATATGTGTCCTGTCCATTATGCAAAGCACAGTGAGTACCTGGCCTGCCTCCACTCTGACTCCAGGCCTCTGAGAACTCTGTGCCTTCACTTAAGAGGATATGCACCATGCAATTTAACTTCTGATTTTTTTAAAATCTCACATTTTTAATCAAATAATTAAATAATGAGACCACTGAGAACAGCAAACAGGCTATACTTCTACTTTTGAAATAGTAAGTCATCAACATCAGCATCATCTGGGACCTTATTAGAAATGCAAATTCTTGGACCCTCTCTCAGACTTCCAAAATCGAAGGTTCCAGAAGTGCGACCCAGCTGTTTCAAGGATCCTCCTAGGTAATTCTAAAGCATGTTAACGTTTGAGGACCAGTCACAGACCAATTTCTGAATACCTGAAGGTATAGGAAGTCTCTCATCACTAACCTGAACATAGGAAAACTTTGTTACTTATTTTGTAGTGGAAATATGCAATGAATTAAGTTGAGGTTCCACTCATTCATTCATTCACTCATTCATTGTGGTGGTTTATTCATAAGGATAAAATGTTTGTCACCCAGGCCCTCACCTGACAGTACAGTGTATAGAGCAGGCATCAGTAAGTGTTTTCAAAGTGTTCATTTATTTTTATCAGTGAAAAACATCACATATATTATCTTACTATAAATTAATTATTAGTTACTTCTATTAAATGTGATTAAAACATCAGGATATGAAGCTATTTGTGGATCATGACTGTATGGACAATGGATCTGGTTTGACTGATTTAGCTGTTAGGATAGATGTTCTCTCTTCTTCTTCCAATCCTCAGCTTTCCTCCAAACTGTATGTTCTGGAGGAAAGACATTAAGTGTACTAATCTATAAAAAGTCCACATATAGGATCAAAATCCACTATAACAGAATACTAGATGCTCTAGATCCATTCCAATGAGGGGCTGTATGTAACCTACATTGCTTTTTAAAATTTATTTATTTTTGCTTTTATTGTTTTAAAGAACAGACAATCTGGTTTCTGTCAGTCAATCTTTGCATATATGTTCTTTCAGTCAATGACCCTGAATAATGAATATAGTTATAAACAAAGAGGCCTGGAAAAGGTGTTGGTTTGTGTTAGTGTGTGTGTTTATGCACGGACAACATTATTACGAGAGTGAAGAGAAAGATGTATTCTCCTAAAACACATCACCAAGATCCTCAGAGTTAATTACTTCTTCTGAGAATTTAGCCCTGATCTGTCACTGGCTTACTGACTGTGATTTCCTCCGATAAACACCTGGAAGCAATTGCCTTCAGCTGCTTACCTGTGAATCAGGTATATATAGGAGCACACACTGTAGGAGTAGAAATTTTTACTTAAAGTTATGCAAAGGCATGGACAGGGTGAGACACAGAATGCCCAAGAGATATGAGAGATTCCTAAGAAAAATCAATTCAGTAAATCAATATAAAATGTTTAAGTACCTTTTCTCCACTCATCCCATGTTAGGCAGACAGCAGACACCTTCTTTCCCGTTGCTTTGGGAGTATACCCTCTAAACTGTGAGTTCAGACACATGAGGGGAAGGAAGGAGGGAAGGAGGGAAGGAGGAGAGGGGAAATACAGACAGGGAGCAGAAAAAAGAAATTATAGGCAGTAACCGATCATATGGAAAGGAGTACATATAATATAGGAATTCAAAGAAAAAAGAGTGCATGACATGAATAAATAGGTAAAGGCTTCCAGAGAAGTGAGACTTGAACAGGCAGGCCCTAAAGGAATAAGAGTTTTCTTACCAAACAGTGACTTCTCCAAGAATTAATTCTCTTCTGATTAGGCCAGAAAATGAGGAAAGCAGATGCAGGCCTCCTTTGGTTAAAGCATTTTGACTATTTAGCTCCTGTCAGGAAACAGATAAATTACATCGCCACTTACCCCCATCTCACAGTGGCCTTTGATACTGCAGAAAGGACATTTTTACCATAGGCAAATTAATCCATTCCTTTTAAAAAAAAAATAATAGATTTCTATTGATATATTTAAAGTATCTGTCAATCCCTGTGCAAACTGCCAAATCATGTGTTAAATTTAAAAATAGAGCTGAGCACTTAAAACTCATCAGACTGTAATAATTGAGCTTAGATTTGAAGAAAGACAGAAATATGAATGAATGGGAGGCATAGGAACTAAGTTAACTAGATCTCTCCAATTTTGTGGAATCCAGACATATTCCAGACGTTTTATGGAACAGAAACCAAACACTGCTTTTCATTGCGGATGCCATGACTGGTACAATATACAGTCAACAGGAAAATCATATTCCCTTGATACTTCTGAAATAGGTAGAAATTTCAAATAAGAAGTCAAATGAAATTTCCCTTCTATAGTGGTAGGGAACGATGATAATCTACTTCAAAGAAACTGATGTTTCAATGTTTCCAAGATCCTTTGGAATATAATTTAGTAAATGAGACTTCAGGACCATCAATTGGAGAATTTTAACTTGAAGCTCAGAAGTCGGTCAATATTATAAATCTTTCCTCTGTCCTAGTTTGTTTTGAAGTCACTTCTTCCTCATTTTTGGTTAATAAGATGAAAAAAAAATGTGAAGTGTTTCAATTTAGAGTCTCGTTTCTTCAAGAAACAATAACCTGTATTTCTTTATAATCAGTTACTAGTATCCATTTATTTATAAGATCAACTAACATAGTCCTTAGGTCCCTACTTTTGCGCAAATCAGATAATTATTAGACATAATCTCCATCATCACAGAACTTAAAATCTCACGTTGGAAAGAAGGGGAATACCTATGAGATCTATTACAAATGAAAACAAAATTCAGTAATAATTCATGAATTGTAAGTTAAATTATACCATAAATTAAGAAGTTAAGTGACAATACAAGCTTTTTTTTTTAATGCACCTTGTATAAGCCCTTTTTTTTTAAGCACCTTGAATAAGGCTTTGACTCAGTATGCACCCATTAAACATGGGCTGAATGATAAATACCAACAAAGACAACAGTAGAGAGGATGTCAATTTTCCAAGTAAGCTAAAATGGTCAAAAGGAGACCTCATCAAGGAAAAATTATTCAGATTTAACAAGAATTTTTAATGGGGTAAATTTATAAAAGACAAAAAGGAGTAAGAATAAGTATCATTGGTTAAAGAGGATAAGAAAAATCTTAGACTTGTACTGTTCAGTATCATAGCCACTAGGCACATGTGGCCAATTTTCTAGCTACCATTCAAGGGCTCAATAGCCATCTATGGCTGGCGGTGACCATACTGGACTGAGCAAATACAGAACATACCCATCATCATAAAAGTTTCCACTGGACAGCACTAACTTAGACTCTCAAATATACACTGAGTGTGTGTGTGTGTGTACACACATGCACACATGTACGCACACCCACACACATGCACACATACATGTACACTGGGTAGAAAGTCTCACCAGCTTTATTTCTTCATCTATAAAATTATATATTCAAATATGAACTGTGTCACTCCCAGCTTTAAAATTCTGTCTATATCTACATAGAAACATCAGTAGAGCAACTGGTTTGTATATGGGAGAATAGAAAAGAAATTTTAGAAATAAAAATGGAAAGAGATAATAAAGGGAACTTGATGGGACTTGTATCTATGCTGTGGCTAATGGTGAGCCACTGGCAGTCTTTGAAGAAATTGATATGGTCAATATTGGTATCATTTGCACATTGAAATGTCCCTTTTTATGTATCACTTTTCTCCCATTTCTCAGCTATCATTGGGAAATCACATCCTTCCTTTTGAACAATAATATGTTCCTAATGTTTAGATGTATCAAACTGGATCTTCTAGGAAGCAGCAACTTAGATGGAATTAGGGGTGCAAATGATTGACTGGGAACTAACTCAATAAAAGACAAGAGTGATGGAAATAAAAATAAGGCAGGGGAAGCCTCAGACTATACAGAATTAACCCAATAAAGAAAAATAGTATAGGAAAGAGGAGTGGGCAGGGACAGCCTCAGATCATAATGCAAACCTAATAAATTCTCAGCTAACCCAATGGGGAGGTCAGAGAAAGATGGCCCATGAGAGGAGTCCTTCATTGGACAGAAATAGCGAGGCCCTTGAAGAGTATATAGCCTTGGTGCAAATGCTGAGGCAGTTCCTCAAGCTTCTGCCTCACTATCAGCTGAATGATGTCTGATAACTGCATTCCTTGCACCTAAGTAGTGAGATCTACCTTAAGGTGAGATCTAAGCAGCACACATCCATGGCTAAGATTCCAGCTTGCGACTCCAACACTCCTACCACTATCTCTCCAGGTTAAAACCTCTTACTTGGTTTTGGTTTTGGCTCATCCCCCTTCCCCCAGAACAGCAGCGAGCAAGCAAGACTGAAAATAAACCTGTCATTAATAAGAGAATGGGACATCAAAGAAGGAAAGAATCTCATGGACAGTTTCCTTACCTCTGGCCCTAAAGTCATTCTTGCTGAAATGTGGCAAGTCAAAATTCTGTGCCTATAGCCTTGGCTCTGCTTCAGGCAAGTCCTGAGCTAGATTGTCATAAGGAGCAAAAAGGACAGTACAGGAGAAAAAGGCTTTCAGTTTAGTTATATAAAGGCAGTGGTCTTCCCTACTCACATCTGTGTTAATAAGCTGTTCCATGTCCAGAAAAACAAGAGCTGCCAAATATCCACCCCATGTGGGCTGCTTCTTAGGTAATAGCAAATGTCTCTTCCAATTGTAAAGGAAAGAAAAATGTCACAAATGCACATCTCTAATATTAAGGAAAGAGTTGAACCTGGGCAATTATGCCATGCTGACTTTGGGCATTGTAGACATTGCCCCAAAGGGAATTTATTCATTTCCCCTTGAAAAGAGTCACGCTAAAAAACATGAAATTTCACCAAATGTCAAATTTTTACCATATGGATAAAGCCATTAGTCCTAAATAGGTCAATAGTAGGTTGAAAATCTAAAGTTCGTTTCGGATATAAACACAAATTTAAACTGAGGCTGGGTATGGGATGGATTCTATCATTAATGCTCAAGGCCAGTGATTATTAAACTAAGATACTCAAACCAATAGCATCAGCATCACCTGAAACTTAACAAGTTCACAAACCGCTCAACTAGATACAGATACTGAATCAGAAACTCTGGAGATGAGGCCAGTAATGAATCTGTAGTTCAACAAGCCCTCATGGTGATCGTGATGCTGAAGACGGAGAGCCAGTGGTCTAGTTCACGGTGCCATTGATTGAAATGCATTTTAGTTACTATAAGTAAGTTCAGGTGTCCTGACTGGATGGTTAGAGAGGAAAGCTGGAATGGGGTCATACGCCATAAATAGAGTTGGACTGAGAAATTTGAAGGCACAATAATAAAGAACAGGTTTTACTTAAATGAAGGGGTTAGCCAGGAAGAGACCAACAGACAATTCAGTGTGTACAATCTATAAAGAGGAGTGGTTCAGAGTGGTGATGACGTCTAACTGTGAACTCAACAAAAAAACCAGGAATGTGATTAGGCTTCCTAAGACCATATGTAAACATTTTCTATGCATTTACATATGCGAGAGCATACCATACAATGATCTGGTCCTTGCTTGTCTCGCTTAGTTTTTATGTTGGAAGTTTTTCTTATAATTTTATTTAGAACATCATTCATTTAATTAGTTATATAATATTCACATTTTTAAAATAATGGATATAATCAGTTGCAATGGTCATCTTGAGAGAACTGTGTGATTCTGATAGGAAGGAGAGAAAGTATATTGAGTATGTTATCGCATACTTTTAAAAGTTTGTACCATGTACATGTATTAGCCTATGTTAATAATAGCATGGAATTATATTTCTGAAGCACCATCATTTTCATAACTTGTCCCGTAAGAAGAGTGGTGGGTTAATTTAAGGAATAATGTTAGCACATTTGCATTTTAATCTTCTGCTATTAGGACAATGTTGTAAAAAATATATCCTTGCACATATATCATTTAGCACATGTATCTGCAGGATAAACACCTAGAAATCCTGTTTTCGCGTAAGTGAAACGTGATTTTATTGAATAACAGTCCCCAATGTCTTCCATACAAGCCCTAATTCCAATAAAAATGGAATGAGAGTGCTTTTTCCTCACAATCATTAATATGCTGGGTTATATATCTTTTTAAGTTTTTTTTTTCATTTATTAGACGGAAAATGGTAAACATCTAACTTTACTTAGTACTTCCCTTATTTAGGGAACATTAAACATAACCGTTAAAGAGCTATTTCTTTCTTTATGAACAGTGTATCAGTTTCTTTCTATTGGATTGTCTTTTTTTTCTTATTGATCTGTAGAAATTCTTTATATATTAAATAATATACCTTTCCATCTACCACATAAATATTTTATGCTTTTATGTATTGTCCCATTCTGTTATACTACATTGACTAGATCAATGTTTTCATGATAAAATATTTGGGGGTGATGGTTATGTTCATTATCTTGATTGTGGTGATGGTTTTATGCATGTATACTATGTCAGACTTATCAAATTATACACTTTATATATGTGTGGTTTACTGTATGTCAGCCACACCTCAATAAAATTGCTTAAAATTACTATTATATAGCTTTCCACTATATATTCTAATTTTATGTTTATACGTGTAATATTTTTTTGAACAAGTATATAAAAATTGTTCATTCTTATATTTTAGTATTCAGCCATTTTATTCTTACCTTTTAACATCAATTTTCAGTTGATTTTCTTTTGTTTTTCAGGTAAGAGGTATTTTTCCCTTTTCTCAATTTCAATTTCTCCTGAATTTTTCACCCCCCTTCTATTTGCCCTCTTATCTTCCCATCTTCTAACTTCCTTAATGCTCCAATATTCAACACTAAGAGCTAGATTTATAAAACACACACAGAGGATGGTTGCCCACTCAGATACAGAGTGAGCTAGGTTCTCTAGTGGCTCAGTGGCAACTAACTGAGGGAAGGCCTACATTAATTACGATCTCACATGAGTGGGAGAATGTCCCTGGGTCAGGTTGAGAATAAAAGTACCTGGAGTAAAAGTAACAAGAAGAGACCGAAAAACACTATGAAAAGTAAGGAGTCAGAATGTTAGTCCCAGAAGGGATGAAAGAATCCAAAACTTCAAGCTCAACTGAGTCAGATAATACTAAATGCATTAGGGGGTAGCGGAGAACTGAAAAGCTCATGTCCAACCTAAAAACATTCCAATATGCAGTTTTAAAGCAACCACCTAGGGCAAGAAAACACCTCAAATGGCTTGCAGCTAAGGTTAAAACTGAAAACAAATGGGCAATGAATCTGGTCAGATTCTTCTACCATTCATTTATTCAATCAGCAGCTATTTGTACAGCAAGAAGTATATAAAGCACTGGGGATACGATGTTAAATAAGACCCAACTCCTAATTATAAATAGTTGTAATCTACTGGGAGGACAAAACATCTGCTGAGAAAGTAGAGTGAGACTCCTAGATGAGACACCACTTGATAAGGTTTTATGTAACTGGGATTTGGCCAAACAGAACATGGAATTAAAGAACAGGTATGAGACCCACTTCACAGACAAGGGCTATGGTGACACTGTCTCATTCCTAATGTATGTCCCTATACTGTTTGTTTTGCTACAGAAATGTGCTCAGTAGTAAACATTTGACTCCACTAAATAACTAGATTCAATTAAAAATGTAAACAAGGCGGGGGGGCCTGGGTGGCTCAGTGGGTTAAAGCCTCTGCCTTCGGCTCGAGTCATGGTCTTCAGAGTCCTGGGATCGAGCACCGCATTGGGCTCTCTGCTCAGCGGGGAGCCTGCTTTCTCCTCTCTCTCTGCCTGTCTCACTGCCAACTTGTGATCTCTGCCTGTCAAATAAATAAAATCTTTTTAAAAAATGTAAACAAGGGATACCAAACTTTGTATTTTTCATAATTTCACTTAGAGTTAACCCTATGTCCACTTAAAAATATGAATATCAAGAATGCAAGATGTTTTTCCCTTGACACTCTCCAGAATCCAAGCATGATAAGGATCTGTTCATACACTGGATATTTATATTTATTATTCCATGCAGAATCAAAATCAGTATGATTCGAAAGCAGTTGGATTAACATGGATCTGGCTTTCTCTTTTTCTTTTCATCCCTCTCTGAGTTCTCCCACACCATGAGAAATGCTCCTGGAATCACCCCATTGAGAAGAGAGACACAGAAGTGTGTCCGGACCCCAATGTGTGATAGTGAGATGTCACTGCCTTTCTACTCAATATTGGAATAGAGAAGGGTAGACTCACTTACAGATTTATTTTGTCACTGGACTAGCCCAACACACACACACACACACACACACACACACACACACAAACACACATGAATCAGTGGTCTCCTCAGCAATCTCAGAAGGAATTGAGAACCTACAACCCTCGTTCCCCTCTTCTGCCTCACGTCCTCATGGATTTAAAGCAAACTTTTTACTCTTGCCTTCCACTCTGGGAAAGCCTTGGCAACCCGCTGCCCTCTGCCAACTCTTCACTTTGATTTGGGGCCAGGGAGCAGACATTATAAGGACGGGTAAAAACAGAGAATGGCACATTAGCATTTCCAGTCTACCACATCGGGAATCTTGGCATTTTCAATATATATTTAAAATAACGGAGCGAGACAAGCTGCTGCCTTCCCTCAAAATTGCCAACGTATGCTCCAAGATCTCCTGCATTTTGCATTGTGTCAGTCTGTGTCAGAGGTTTCAGGAAAGGTAATATAGAAGATGAATGAAAGTCTATCATTGCAGTGCCAAGATGAAAAAGTGACAGCTCATAATGAAAAGAAAAATAGTTTCCATTTTGGGCCTCTGTAAGTAAGAAAGTGACAGAGTCTTGGGAACTGTGAGCCTGAAAAATGGTCCCTTTGACAGACATGCCTGTAAGTGAGAAGGCCCCGGATATAATACCACCTATAATAGAGGGAATAATGATTATTTTAGGCATTGCATGATTTTGAATAAATCCTTGACTATTCCCTAGAAAATGGAGTTGAAAGGAATCTAGGAAGAGTGGTGGGTTAATTTAAGGAATAAATGACCACATTTTTTTAGTCCTTTAAGTCAAAGTTGGTTAAATTTATTCCTGTCAGAAATGACCAAAAGCCAATAGTATTAATAAAAAAAATTTTTGCCTCAGCAATGGTAAGAAAAAATGTCACTCTAGAATTTTCCTTCAGGATTTCCTTCTTTTGGTGGCCAAATCTTTTGGAATTAAGTTCTAGATTGGCTATAATAATTCAGTGTTTTAAACTAATTAAAATTTAAATTCAAGCTGACACAACAGTATAAAATACTGATGTTTTTAAATTAAAGACCACATTTCAAGATGTTTGGGATTATCTGAGAAACCATTTTTACTTTTCTTTAATAGATGATATTCCTTGGATGCAGCCTCAGATGTTAGGCCATTTTCAGTGTGTAGAATTTCTTACCTGCATAATTTCTTTATCCACCTTGATGCACACACAATCAGAAAGACACCACCAAATCATTAACAAATGCTAGGTCAGTGGTGCTTTCCTTGTGTGTTTGCTTTACTGAGAACACATGGTAGTGCACTGATTTTCTTAAACGAGGCTACACAAAATCCATCTAGGAATTGGGGCTTGTGAAGTTTCTACTATCTCTGTTCTAACCATAGCTACAAGAAATAAATGAGCACTAAAAGGAGTGACTGCTACCCATTGAGAGCTGAATTGTGGAGCCTGAGGGAGAATCCAAAATTGCTTATCACAGAGGCATAGGGCTGGAAGGGACATACAGGACTGGGCTCTGCTGGCAGGGAGCTGGATGCTCCTCACATGCCAATTCCATTTAAAGCAGATCGAATTATGAACTTCCTGATTCTGAGTCAATATCAATTTTCTTCTGACAGGCATTCTTTGGTCCCATCTAGACCTGGAAATATAGGGAAAGGACCCGTACCCTTCCTTTAAATGGTAGCACTGCACCTGGTTGTAACCAGCTACTTTGTCACTTTTGGACAGAACCTTCTTCCCAATCTTTTCCCCAAAGGAAAGTTGAGTTATAAAGACCAGCGAGAAGAGCCATGAAGGAAAAAGGCCTCAGAAGAATCCACAGTTCATCTCCTTCCTTAGTGTTCTCCCATGGTGGTGTTGCCTACAGCACTCATCTTCCTGTGCAGTGACCACATGATTATCCCTGTGTGGGCTCTGAATACAGAAGAGTCAAAAACTCAGGCTTTGGGAGGACCTATATTTGAATGTGGCTCAGCCTTTTCCAGCTTTTGTCATCACAGGCCAATCATTTCATTTTCCCAGTTTCATCTGCAGAATGGGGGTAATTCTTGTTGGCCCAATTGTTGTGAAAATTGACTGAACATGTATAAAGCTACTGGAAAATAATAGGTATTTAATAAATAATAGTCACTGTTCCCCCAAGGCTTATGGCTGATTTTTAGCTACCTTTATTTCTTGGATAAATGTCATATAATAGGTACTCTGAAAATATATGGGGAGATAAGAAAAGAGGAAGAGATGGGGAAAGGGGTATTTCAATTCACTTGACAACAGGGATTGGAGAGACAGGGAAAAAGTAGAAGTGTATGAATGGGTTCTTTTCTTTTTTTTTTCTCCTTTCATTTTTGAACACACTATGTCTCTAAGCTATAGCAGGGTTGGGTGCTAGAACATAGCACCGGAGGCGATCACTGCCATCCACCTTTCCAGAGAATATTCCTGAGCAAAAACCAAAATAGGAATGATAATGAATAACAGTGGAGAAAATACATTTTGGTATAACCAGTCTCAGAAAAATAAAGACGAAAATTCTGGGTGAGTACAAAGAAGCAGGCCCTGATGTTGAGATTTATTAGTCAAGGACAATCTCTCCAACTAAGTGCAGGCAGCTTCCGCTCTCAAAATAAAAAACTGTAATGGAGAAAAGGCGGGGAAAAGATTGTATTGTACTAGAAACAATGCAGCTCTGAAAAGATGGTGAAGAGATGCCCTGATAAAGGTTCCATCTCTCACACTTGCTCAGCAAGGACAAACAGAACCAAGAGAACCAGCACTTTCTCAGAATGCTGGGAATAAGAAAACAATTTCCTGAATGGAGTTTACTGCTAATCAAATGGGGATGCTGTAAGCATCCCTGAATTCATCAGTATGTGAAGGCACTGGATCAGGATTTTGAGATGGAAGCTGGGATGAGAATATTTATCTCGTGTCTGCTCTCTTGCTCAGACTCTCCTGCCTGCTTCCTCTCTGTTTGCCCAGTGCTTAGTGTATATACTCTCCATCATGGAGTCTGCTTCCACTGTTTAGAAAAGAAACCCATCCCACCATCATAGCCAACACACGTACACACAGTCCTACTGTCCTTCACACGCATGCATTCTCACATACACAAACTCCTTTCCATTTATCAAAACTCAAATTACCTGTAAGGTGTGTGTCAGGCCTACGTATCACACCCTCTGCATAAAACTCTCTTGGATTCAGTAAATTCACAAGGCCAGATTGCCTGTCCCAGTGAGCCTGACTACTACTAGCCAAGTTCCTTCCTTTCAAGGAACTCAAGGAATTGGCAATCTGACTGGTGAGACAAGGATTATTAAATATGCACACACTCATTCACTCTCACAAACACACGCACACAACTAGGTTTTTCAAACGAAAGGTACTGAATAAAAGCACCATTAAAAAAAATATATGTTGAAGGAGAAATGTTGTCAGCTGGAGAGGGAGATGGGACTTAACTGAACATTAAAGCAAGGATCTGACTTAGATAAGCAAGGAGGAAATAGAAGCAATTTCCTAAGTTTTTACTACAGCATTCTGCCCACAGACAGGGGAATTTCCTCTTGTTGATTCAATCAAGATAGACTCCATATTTAGCCGCCTTTCAGTGTAATGAATCATACCTGGTGAAAGTTTTTAAGACACATATAGACTACCTGAAGCCACACTCATGGCTGCCTATAAATAGTTCCAGCCTTAATCAAATATAAGGATTTGAGTTTGTCTTGAAATTTACCCCTACTATCATTGCCCAAATGGTAAAACAGAAAGACAAACTTGGCCAAAGAAACTTCGCCCGGTGTGCCAGTTATTAACTTACTGCTTCTTAACTTGAAATATACTTTCTTTTGGTCCTACTTCATGATATTCGAGCTGGGACACTATAGAGGACGTTTGATTCTACATCAGTTAGGCAATGGGGTGGCCTGGATCCCAGCCTCAATGGCCCTCCTTCAAGATTCCAAGTTTCACCTTGTTCACTTTTTCAGCCTTCAGGGTGATGGTTGCTCTCCCTAGTTGCTACCTTTATTACCCTCTATAGCTCCCACTTATCCCTTTTAGCAGGTAACCACATTCTACCTAATTATCAATTATTCATATTTAACTTACCCTTTTAATGGTACTATATTGTATATTTGAAAGCTTTTAAGAGAGTAGATTTTAAAAGTTCTCAGCACAATGATAACTATGTGGGGTGACAGATTTTAACTACATTAATTGTGTAATCATTTTGCATTACATACATCTATAAATCATGTGATATACCTCAATTTTTTAAAAAATATTTTATTTATTTATTTGACAGACAGATCACAAGCAGGCAGAGAAGCAGGCAGAGGGAGAGAGGAAGGGAAGCAGGCTTCCTGCTGAGCAGAGAGCCGGATGTGGGGCTCGATCCCAGGACCCTGAGACCATGACCTGAGCCGAAGTCAGAGGCTTTAACCCACTGGGCCACCCAGGTGCCCCAATACACCTCAAATTTATATAATGCTGTATGTCAATTATATCTCAATAAAACTGGGGAGAAAATTTACCCAATTCAAAAGAAATGATATAGCTTCTGTCTCCTAACTAGGTCCTAACTAATAGGCAGGATTCGCTTTTCCTTAATAGGAGAGCACATTTCCTTTAATCTGTGAGATTCAGGTAGACAGAGACATAGAGGTGGACATGGAGATAGAGACAGAGACTGAGATGGAGACAGAGATGGAGAGATACCTTTACCCATTAGTCTAGCCCACTAGACCCCTTGGGCATTTTATTGACTGCCATTATAGATACTGTGTTAACAATTCTTGCTGTGCAATCAATTCACCCATTTGCTCTCAGATCCATTCCTTGCCCTTGCCCTTCTCTGCTCTGTATCACAAGGGCTGATTCACATTTTTTTCCCCAAATAGTTTCTGGCTAAGTTCACCCAGTGATGGGAAATGAAAAGGAGGAAAATGGGAGAAGTCTAGGCATAATTCCTCAATCTGTAGGTCGAACATCTTGAGCAGTGCTGTCCTCCTCGGCTGAGGCAATCAAAGTCGTTTCAATTCCTCCTAGGCAGCCCTGGCCCTTCAGTTCTAATAATACCACCATTTCCTTTCCTCCCTCCAGTCCTGCGGCATAGCCCCTTCCTGCCATGGCTGATATTTGGTTTTGCTATTTTTTCAGGATCTTTTTAACTAGTTGTCCAAAATAAATTCCTACAATTAAACAACCCGGTGGAGGCTCTTTTTTTCCTAATTAGACTTAGATATACCTAATTAGACTTAGAAAGAGGTAGAAATACCTCTTTCATAATCTTTACGGTTCATTTATTTCAATGTTCTCTAATGCCATCAAATATATTCTATGTCTTATTTAGTTTTTTTAGACAGTATCATGGCTGCTTCAGAAGGAATGTCACTTGATTCCTCAATGAGCACAATTATCTGTGGGTTTCCTTTCTCCTTCTTGGTTATTTTTAGCAAAAATCATGAAAATGAGTAAATAATAAAGCCAACCAGGGTTTCTTTTTGCAATTTTACATCATTACAGAGCACCTCCACATCTCAAAGAAAGGAATAATGAATAAAAGTCTCATTTAAAGCCACTTTTCTCCTAGAATGTCTAGGTAATTGAGGAAAATATGTTTCTTCCCCTTTTGATTTATAAATCACTGGTCTGGATCTCCATCCAAGATAATAAGCTAGAGGAAAAGAAGGAAAATAATAAGAGGAAGAGGATAATAATAGCAACTTTAACCAAGTATTATTAATGTATGTTTTTCTATTAATTCTCACAATAGACCATGAGTTGGGTATAATTCTTATCTCTGTTTTACAGCCAAGATAATCGAGGCCCAGAGAAGTTGAATAAGTTCCCCAAAGTCATTCTACTGAGCAAGTTTGTTAGACCTGGGGTTTGAAAACAGGTTTCCCAAACTTCAGGCCCAACTGAAATGTTTTGATAAAGGACCAGGGAGTGGGAAAAGCCTGGAGTTTGAGATAGAATGCCAGGATGAAAACATCAGGGCCCACTGTGGGTCACCATGTAAGCCCAGAGAAAGCAAATGTGAAATTTGGAAGGCAGAGTCCTAAAGAAGAGTGGGAGAGGCTGAGAGCAAACACAGTCCAATTCTGATCCTTGCTGGGCAGCAGGTGATAGGGAAAGAAGGGGCACAGTGGCAGCAATCGCACAGAAAACATTCCGAAGGGAGAAGTGGCCACATGTGAGAAATGAGCTTGAAATCCACAATGGCATCCACAAGGCCAAAGTGTCTTTTTAGCATATGCCATTCCCCTAATAGGCAGGTAATTGCTTTAGTACCATGGTGGAGAGGAGCCTTTGGTTTGGGGTATCTTATTAAGATGTTGACAGACCCTGGAGAGTTCAGAGGGAGCAGGGAGATGATTACAGGGGCTGGAGGGGTTGATTTATGAGGCAAGATGGAAAGGCTGGTGCTGTTACCGCTTGGATAAATGATAGCTAAGGGAGGCATAATGATATCTATAAATATTTGTAGGGCGGAAGCAGTGAGAAGAGAAGGGATTCATGTGCTACTGATGGAATACAATACCCTCCGTTTCCCTTTGCTGAACTGCCAGGAAAAACTTTCTGACAGCAGTGTCATCAGAACTGCAGAAAAATCAGCCCCGGGGGAAAGGGTGAAAGTGACAGCCCAGGATCACTTAAGACCAAGCTCCAGGAAAAATCACAAAGTGTGTTGAAGGGCATCCTCTGTCTTTCTTGACTCAGGAATGGACTGGAGAGGCCCTCGTGGAGGCTGTGGGCACTGGGGGGCCCAGGGCTCTCCTTGCTCCTGGCCTTATCTTTCACCCTCCTCTCTGCATCAGCCAGCTTCATTCACTGTGCCTTTGTTCAGACTTTCCCCTTACCTTTAAATCCCCCCTACCAGTTGGTATCTACCCATTCTATACCCACAAGAAATGAGAGCCTCCAGCAAGCCAAGAATTAGCTGACTGGAGATACAAAGGCAAGAAGACCATCACTGCCTTCAAGCTGATGGCTAACTGGAAAACCAGCCAAGTAAACACATCAGTGAATGCAGTGTAATGAGTGTGATGGTAGACTCAGGTCCAGGGTATTCTGGAAGTAAAGAGAGAAAGCCCCTAATCCAGATTGGGGGATGTGAAAGATAACTCCCAGTGTTGACCTTCCCCCAAGCCATGAAGACAGCATGGTTAAGAAACCACCCCCCAACACACACACATTTTTTGTTCTGGGAAATGGCTTACCATAAGTTATAGCAGCAATGTCCACAACAGCCGAACAATGGAAAGATCCTAGATGTCCATCAACAGATGAATGGATAAAGAAGATGTATGTATGTGTATATGTGGATGTATATATATGTGGATGTATATACATATACATCCACACACACACACCCTACCCCCACTCCCACACCATGGAATACTATGCAGCCATCAAAAACCCACAAAATTTTGCCATTTGCAAGGACGTGATTAGAACTAGAGGGTATCACACTAAGCGAGATAAGTTGAATCAGAGAAAGACAATTATCATATGATCTCACTAATCTGAGGAATTTGAGAAACAAGACAGAGGATCATAGAGGAAGGGAGGGAAAAATGAAATAAGATGAAACCAGAGAGGGAGATAAACCATAAGAGACTCTTAATCTCAGGAAACAAACTGAGGGTTGCTGGAGGGGAGGGGGGTTAGAGGGATGGTGTGGTGGGGTGATGGATATTGGGGAGGGCCTGTGTTATGGTAAGTGCTGTGAATTTTGTAAGACTGATAATTCAGAGACCTGTACCCCGGAAACAAATAGTACATTATACGTTAATTAAAAAAAAAAAGAATCCCATTTCATTGCGACTTAGGTAAGACATGCTGGTCCACTCTTTCTCACAACTTTCCAGAAGACTCATAGATGTCTCCTGTTTACCAGTGAGAGCCCAACACAGTCCTTGCCTTTTTTGCCTGAAACTTCTAAAAAGCCAGGCACAGACCCTCCAACTCCCCATTCTTAATCTCATGAATTAGTAACAGATTAGAAATTGCCCCCCCAGCGTGCCTGGGTGGCTCAGTCAGTTAGGCTTCTGCCTTTGGCTCAGGTCATGATTTCCGGGTCCTGGACTGAGCCTGTGTCAGGTTCCCTGCTTAGCAGGGAGTCTATGTCTTCCTATCTCTCTGCCCAGCTCATCCTCACACATTCTCTCTCTCTTTCAAATAAATAAAATCTTTAGAAAGAAAGAAATTGTCCTCCTATGATTAACTAGATCTAATCCTATTCAGTTGACTGAGACTTGTAATTTCAAAAACAATCCCAACTGTAAAATCACCCTACCTGTAATTTGTCCTCTCCTTTTTTTTTTTTTTAAAGATTTTATTTATTTATTTGACACAGAGAGAGACCACAAGTAGGCAGAGAGGCAGGCAGAGAGAAAGAGGGGGAAGCAGGCTCCCTGCTGAGCAGAGAGCCCGATGCGGGGCTCAATCCCAGGACCCTGAGATCATGACCTGAGCTGAAGGCAGAGGCTTAACCCACTGAGCCACCCAGGTGCCCCTGTCCTCTCCTTTCTATAAAAATTTAAGGTAAAGCCATCCTGCTTAGACACCCTGATTTTCAGATCTCCAGGATTCTCCCTATTGTAATAACCTGAATAAAGTAAGTTTCCTTACTTGCTCTGGGTTTGTCATAGGCAAAGTGATCTTGAGGAAGGAACTGCAGTTAAGGAAAGGGGCAAGGGTGCGTATGGAAAGGAGTTGTATGGAAAGAAAGTACCTACTGTGCAGACAGCCCTGGAGCTAAGAGAATATGTTAGTGGCACTGCCATGGTTGAAGGGGCCATATCTAAGGTGGGAAGGAGGCAAGGAATTTGACTGGAAAGTCATCATCTATTAAAGGACCTGAACCTAACCTAACTATCTTTTCTGACTCAGTTTCCCTACTATAAAAATGGAAGAAAAAATAATAACTACCTCATGGGTCAAGCTTCTGACCCATGGAAGATGCTTAGTAACTGAGCAGTGTCCCCAGAACAGAGCAATGTATGTAGTAGGTAGACAAGAAATTAGGTCTTAAGTGATTGGTAGACACACGGTCCCATATCGCCTGCTACACTCAAGTGAGTTAGCATTGCCAAGTTTGTAGCCACCTGGGTTGGTAGAGAGCACAGACTGACCCTAATGTCTCAGACTGTGTGCTGAGAGAGCCTATGCTGGTATCCGGTACACTACTGTGACTCAAGCTTCTCAGAATGCAAACAAGGGCAGAACACATTTACCTTGCAAACACAAACCAACCTGAATTCCAGGAGCACACTGGCCAGATTGTGTACCTTAGAACTTGAGCAGGGACAGCCTGGTGTCAGATGCACATTGCTCACACTGGACATCTACTGTGTGGACAGTCAGCCTGACCCTGATTCAGATCCTAGCCCCTGCCCAATGCATTGCCACTTGTGGCAGCTGCAGTTAGTATGGACAATTGGTTAGGAGGGATAAAAACAGATTTCCCAAACCAACTGTATTCAATGCAACATATTTTTCATATGTTTAATGGAACAGAAATTTTTATTTTAACCGACATTTATGGGCATTACTAGTGTTCTGTGGAGGGAGCAGAAACCTGGTAGGGAGAGATAGCAGGTATAGAAATCATATTATTTTTATCATAAGATTAGGGCACTCTGTGTTTTCCTCCCCCAAGGCTCCTCTCTCCTCCTTCCAGCCTAGAAAAACAAGAGATTATAGATGGAGGCTCAGCTGTACAAAACCCCAGCTCGGGTTAACCCTTCCTCCATTGCAGTATGGGTACCAGAGATCCCATTATTTAATGCTAATGTATTGTTTTTCCACTGCCTGGCTCTGGGAGATCCAGATTCTTGGCGCCACAGACTCAAACATCAGCCAAAGCAATAAAGAGGAGACAATTCTTCATTATCATCCCTGGAAGCTACTCTGTGACAATGAGGGAAATGTGGTTTGGGTTATTTGTGTTCCTGTATATATTGAGAAAGCGTGTCCTGAAGTTGTGGTTTTAGTGACAATCAGCTTTATCTACTTCAACCATCCTCCTCCCCTACTTTGCTTTAAAAAACTGCAGCTTCCATCAGATCAACAGAGAGGACAAACTTGAGAAGGAAGGTCTTTGAGCCAAGTGTGTCCTCTGCTTTAGTTCTCTCCTCCCCTCTGATTCCCCCCGCATCCTTGATAACCTTCTATCACTTGGCTCCTCTTTCCCTCCATGTCTGTCTCAACTGTTCTATTTCTTCTGATATAAAGAAAACGCTGGCTGTGAATCAGCGTTGTAATCCTCACTGTAACCTTACAAAGCTGTGTAAACATAGTTAAGTCAATCAAGCACGGCTGCAGTTTTGTCTCCTGTGGAAGTGGCTCTGAGGCCTTTCCAGCTCCATAGAATAAGGAAATATGATCCCATAGGCTTGCTGTGTGCCCTCTGCCACCATAGTTTTAGAAGCAAGTAAGACACTGAGTAGGAGCCTTCATTTCATTATTTTACCCCTGATGAAACAATGCAAAGTAACATCCAAGCTTCTGGTAGTAGAATCGTCTCTGTAAACTGCATGATCTAGTATAAACCTCAAAGTGCAATTTCTAAATGGTGTGTAGTATTTGCACAGCATCATTTGCTGGCCTTCTATGCAGCTGGCCAAACACACCTAGCTGACCATTTGCCTGGACACTGTGGATAAATGAACACTGTGGATCAAAGGAAATGTGGACCAGTACTAGAAAAGCCCAGGGCAACCCCAGGGGAGCAGTCTCATGTTTGCAGCGAAATCCAGATAAACTCTCCCTGCAGCAGTGTGAGCAAGGAGGCTTGTAGGATTAGGCTGACATGCAAGGTGAAGTCCAGTGAATATTCCATCCTCCCATCTCTGTTTCCCATCATATTCTTCTCTTTGTGTGTTAGTTTTAATCAGGATTTGGAGTCATGAAATACACTCCTTGGCTCAGAAAACTGCAGTAAAGTGGCCTCAGTTCTTTTCAGCCTGGCTCTGATGCTGAAAACCATACCTCTTGGAACTTATGAGCATATCACAGATGCTGAGCAGGTGAGCTTTAAAAAATGGGGTTCCATCTGAATAATCTGTCAGGCTACAGACGACAAAAAGCTATTTCTGACTCTAGCCGGAATGAGTGATTACTTTGATAACAAATTAAAACAAGCTTGGAAATTGGAAATTACCAGAATTAAGCTATCTCCAAAGAATGACTAAGCTCCCCCCTTCAGTACATTTTCTTCTATATTAGCCATAAACATGAGCTCTTCATTAATAGAAATTGGTTCATTGCGACTGGCCACAAGGGGAATCTATTGGATGTGTGGCACTAACTTCCAACCTGATCAAAAAGACAACTTGTTCTTAATGTGAGTGCTTTCCTGGGAACTTAAAAATTCTTTATGTCCCTTTTGGCTTCTTGCATTCAAAGCCAATTGTAATGTTCAACTTAAATGTTCGAATATTTTCTCCGTATGGGATGTTTATGGCACCAAATAATTTCTAGATGATTACTGTTTTTAATAACTAGCTAATTACCATATTAATCAGAAATATCCTTTTGGCTTATAGAAAGTACCAAGGGACAGAGGTAAGAAACAAAGATACTCCTGTTGCAAGCCACTTGCACAAAACTTCTGAGCTTCCTATTCAGAAGTGTTGTTAATGGCAAGGCTCAATCCTTAGTAAAAAGAAACAATTCAGCTTCCCAGGTAAGTGTTCAAAGCATTCAAAATGAAATGGGCATCCTGTGACCTCCCAAATTCCCATGTATCCTGAACACACAATTGAATCATCCTTTTGTACTTTAACTTTGTGTGCTCGGGAATGTTGTCATTTGGTCTCAATTGTATTCAAACATTTTCTGTTATTGCTTTATCTCTTGATCCCTGATCTATAAGCAGTGACCTTATGCAATGATGAACCAGAGGGGTTAATATTCCAAAGACACTGTGATTTTTCTTCATATTTGTCCTAGCCTTACCAAGCTTCCATTTCATCAGGTGACCCTTGCCATCTATTTAGCTAGCAACTTTTGTCTAAATCACAATGGCCACATTCCCTGCTGTTCCTCCTACCCCCATCTCCCTGGTGGTATTCGTGGATAGGTCAGATATGGAAGTGATAATGACATCTATTCTAGCTCCCTCCCATTTGTTCTTATGCCAAGAATGTGTGTGTGTATGTGTGTCTGTGTTTGCATCTGTGTGTGTATCTAAAGAAATAATGAAAAATAGCCAGTGAAAATTTTGCTAAGTACTGAGTATTTCATTAGTGGAACTGGACCAGTATTTTTCATGTTTGATGAGATGGTGATTTTCTTGCTTCTCTTTCATACTGAGCTTGATGGACAAGCCCTTCTTTAATGTACAAATAATCTTTATGACCCTTGTAAGCAGGTCTGATGATACTCAGCTGAGTAATGTACCAGAACTGAAATCTCCATCTACTTGATGTTTTGCACAGAGGTTTTGATGAAGTCACTGTCACCTGCTATTAACTTAATATCAGTTCTTAATAGGGTCCCTCTCTCACCATCTCCACACTGCTGGGGTCCAAATTAATTACTAAATAAAAATTCTACAACATAAATCTGTACTTCCCGGCGTGGGAGGGATTAATCTCACTGGAGAGCTGAAAGAATAGTCTGTGGAAGAAGATTCACCTTCAAGAGGTACCTAAGAAGTCAGTGAGAAAACCAGAGTCCCCTAGAAAATAAGGCTCACTTCTTCATGCTTAAACTCTGTATCTTCTTTCTCACCATCTTTATATTTATTCTCAAAAATCACTAAACTCGGGGTGCCTCGGTGGCTCAGTTAGTTAGGTGACTGCCTACGGATCAGGTCATGATCCCAGGGCCCTGGGTCTGAGTCCTGCATTGGGCTCCTGCTCCTCAGGGAGCCTGCTTCTTCCTCTCCCTCTGCCTGCTGCTTGTCTTCCTTGTGCTCTCTCTCTCTCTGTCTCTCTCTGTCAAATAAATAAATAAAATCATTTAAAAAAAGATCGCTAAACTCCTCATCTAGTGCTCTACAGTACTAAGGTATGCCTAGAGATAACAAAATGCTCCTTAAAAATAACATGTTCATAAGAGGGCACCTGGATGGCTCAGTCGGTTAAGCATCTGACTCTTGATTCTGGCTTAAGTCATGATCTCAGGGTCATGACCTCAGGGTTCTGAGCTCGAGCCCCACATTAATATCTACAGTTAGCATGGAGTCTGCTTGAGAGTCTCTCTCTCCTACTCCCTCTGCCCCGCCCCCACTCTTGCTCTCTAAATGAATAAACAAAATCTTTAAAAAAAATAACCTATTCATTAAAAAAAGCTATTCATTAGGTATCAAGTGTATCAAAAATATCAAATAGGGTGTGCGATGAAAAAGCTAAATCTCTTAAAATTCTGATATTCTATAAAAAGTTGTGAACTAATAAAAATGTAAGAATTTTAATAATCTGCTCAATAGCCATTTGGTATTATTTAAAATTTAACTACTAGAAATAAGTTTGGGGGCGCAGTGGCTCAGTTGGTTAAGTGTCTGCCTTTGGCTCAGGTCATGATCCCAGGGTCCTGGGATCGAGTCCAGCATCAGGCTCCCTGTTCAGCTCCCTCTTCTTTCTCTCTCTCTCTCTGTCAAATATATAAATAAAATATTTAAAAAAAAGAAATAAGTTTGTTATTAAATGATAATAACCCTCAAGGGTCAGGAGAATGGAGGAAGAGAATAAGAGTTTGATAAAAAGGAGCTTAATCTCTATTAGGCACACACAACTTTCTATGAACTTGATTAGAATATCTCTGATAGAGAAGACAGAGGGCTCAGGGTGTTCAAGAAGATGCAGCCCAGTGGTATACCCTATAATAGTTGAGAAGATGGTAGAGGGTCTTTCCAAATATTTGGTAGAGTACTGAGAATAACTTTGCCTAAGTCATTGCAGACATCCAAGGATAAGAAAAGGAAACATGGATAGAAAGCAACGTTAGGACCTACAAATTAAAAAATTTTGCCAAGAGCGAGAATAATAAAAAGCTCAGAGATACCCCAAGGCCCCACTAATATGTAGAAACCTTGGGGCACCTGGCTGGCTCAGTCATTAAGCGTTTGCCTTTGGCTCAGGTCAAGATCCCAGGGTCCTGGGATCTAGCCCCATACCAGCTCCCTGCTCAGCAGGAAGCCTGCTTCTCCCTCTCCCACTCCCCCTGCTTATGTTCCCTCTCTGCCTGTGTCTGTCAAATAAATAAATAAAATCTTTAAAAAAAAAAAAAAAAGGAAAAGAAAAAAAAGAAATATTGACTTTAACTGCTTATCAAATGCTAACAAAACAGATTTCTCATTTCACCCTTTCTCCTAAAATCTTCCCCTTCTGAAGCTTCTTTCAGATCCCAGTGGATCTCTTTTGCTCTCTCTACCTTCCATTTTCTCGGTTCTAACTGCCTACACTTGCAACTCTTCTTTAGCTGCATCTCTACCCCTAGCTCCTAATGCCAATTTGCCAGCTCAGGGAAAATACAAAAATGCAAGGAAATGTTTTTTCAGGGAAAAAACAGAAGGGCCAGGCCCTTAACCAACAGCTGACCACTAAGGCCACAGGATTACGACAGCCTTGCTCCCTTGCTTCAGGGTGGATGAATCCTGAAGCAAGACTCACACTACAGCATCTTCCTGGGTCAGACTAATGTTATCCTCCTCAGGTACCTGCCTGAAATTTCAGTCTCACTTGGCTTCTTCCCTTTTCCTGAATTGCTTTACCCTCTTCCTTACTAGAATCTTTACAAATCACTTGCACACTGTTCATTATATTAGGACTACTTTCTGGGGAACCCAACTAAGATACACTGTTGTTGGATATATCCATCTGAAGATCTGGATGAAAATTCCAACTTATTGTGACCAAAGCCAATGTATCACCATCCCCCGCCTATCCCTTCCGCCTACCATTTCTGTTAGGTGTGCCAACATTCTCACAGTTACCCAGGCACAAAACTTTGGAGCCATCATTAATTACTTCTTCTTTACTTGATGATTAACATTTTATTGTCTATAAAACGTTTTCATTTATTTAATATCCTTTGGTTCTCAAAATATACTTTAGAAATCTATAGGCCAGATTTGATCATTTCAGTCTCAGAGTAAGGCAACAATGGATAAAGGAAATTAAACAGCTAGTAAATTGAGTAATTAGAACCAGGACCTGTGCCTTTGACTTTGATTGACTACTTTTCTACAAAGCCAGATGTTCTTCCTTCAGGATATCTCTCAGATACTTCCTTTTTTTCTTGTTTCTTCCATACAACTTTGATAATCTTTCTCAGGTTATATCAATTGTCTGCTAAATGGTTACTCTGCCTCTATTTCTCCTTATTGCATACTACATGTCCCTGCCAGATTAAAATCCCTACATCACCTCTGATTCTCTTCCCTGTGGTCTGGATCCTGCAGACATTTCTAGTTTTTGCTTGTTTGTTTGGTTTGTTGTTTTTTTTTTTTTTTTTTTTTTTTTAAGTAGGTTCCACACCCAGCATGGAGTCCAATGCAGGGCTTGAACCCATGAGATCAAGACTTGACCTGAAATCAAGAGTCGGACATTGAACCAACCGAGCCACCTAGGCACGCCCCAGACTCTAGCTTTAACTCTTATTCTTCCCTTCAATCTAATTCTAGGGTTTATTCGTTACTGAATCACAGCATAACTATGCTTAATAGTACAGAAATGGGTGCTTTGCAGTGGGGTGCCACTGTAACAAACACCTAAAATGTATGCCACTGACATAGGAACCAAGCAACGAGAGGCCATAAAACTGATGTAAGAGGCTGAAAAGATTGCTGTGCATGTATGCACTGAAAGAAGTTAAGTTCTTAGTAGAATGGTTGCCTGCTATAGATCACATGCCTAATGAGCTTACTGCACTAGAGGAAGAGGTTGGAAAACTTAAGAGTTAATACTATGTACTAGAAAGGGGATTTGTTTCTAGTCTAATGGGATGGCCACACAAGTGATGAAGTCCCCTCTAGGTCTGCACATGCAATCCACCCTATGCAATCCTGCAGCTCTCTCTCTCTCCACAGGGAACTTGGAAGCCTTATGTAGAAGATAGCAAAATCTTGAGATAGAAAGAGCCTAGACCCCAACAAGTGATAGAAGATTTGTCTCTAAGGAATACTGCCAGGACCTGAATTGGACTCAAATGAAACGTAAATAACCTGTGACCGTGTTAAACCCTGAGACGCTGTAGTTTGTCTTAATACCAAAGCATGTCCTAGGGCATCCTGTTTGAGAGCCCACAACACCTACATCTTCCATCCCAGTACCAAGCACAGTGCTATGCATAGAGCTAAATATTCAGTGTTTCTTAAATTAAAAAGAAACAAAAGCTCCTATCATAAACTGATTTTAATGAATAAAAAGTATACAGCCATCAATGGATACTAGTGCACAATAACTACATAATATAAGAAATAAACATTAAGGAAGAAAATGGTGATTATGTTTAATATCTCAAAATAATTATTCTTAACAGCTATGAGTCAAATTATTCAATTATAACAAAGTGAACAGAAAATAATAATTAGTTGATACATTTTCAGAAAATACTCATCATAATCCCCAAATTGTTTATATTTATGTAAATCATTAAGTAAATGGGTGAGATATATAAGCTGCACTCCTTTTAACATATTTATTATTTTCTTAGTTAATGCAATAAAAAATCCTAGTGGTGATTTATTCCTTAAAGGGGTAGAAATATTAGGAAACAATTTCAGCAAATAGTTCAGAGCAAGGGAAGTCAGGTTTGCTGGAGTGTGGTGACATCCGCAGCACTCTAGACTTGTGTTCACAAAATCGCTCCTGCAATGACTCTGGTTTGCAACGTCTGCTTCCAGTGGCCCTATCCTGCTGCATCAGTCAAGGTGAGTTCCCTAAACATGACGAAACCTGACACTGTGACATGTTACAAGCCAGCAGATACCATGGTTCACAAACTATTAGAGTTACTTTCAGAGACACAGCCTTCCCCACCCTACTGGCTTCCACAGCTGCCAGGTTGGTCTCAGAATGTACCAGCCTCCTCCTCCAAGTCTCACAGCTGAGAATTCAAGGATCTGTTATAGTAAACCCAACCTAATTTATTCCAGGTCACTATCATTTAACTTTCTTTTACTCACACCCTCTGGATGCCTTCTTCTCATTCTACCCATACTCCAGTGTCTGGTTCATTAATACCTATGTAATGAGATCATGGCTTTTTGTCATTAGAGTTCTTTATAGCTTCTCCTGAAGCTTTGCTGCTCCACTTCTTACACTTCTTGCTAGAGTCTTCTCTCACCCTGCTTCCACTCATCCCAGCTCTCCAATTTACCTTTTCTCTGATCAGTACTGCAGCTCCCCCCTGCACTGAGTTGTCAAGTACCAGACTGGGCTCCAGAATGCTGGCTCTTCCTCTGTCCGGATCTCCATTTCAACCCCTAACAATAGACCTCTTCACAGGCACATACCTGCACCTCACACTAGCTTCTTCTGGATATAGTTAAAGCAAATCCTTAAAGTGTGGACCAATGAAGCTTGTCAAGAGCATTAAAACTGATGGTGTACTCTTGGGCTGTTCTTTTCAGTACCTCAAAGCAGGGTCACTGTGGTATAGAGGGTCTCCCATACTCATCTAAGACACTGCCATACGCCCAGATGCAGGAAACCATAGCCTCAAAGTCTTTCCGATATTTTTCCCTACATGGACTCCAACCCCAACTCCTGCCCCACAAGAGACTTGGTAGATCTCACGTAAATGGCATCAAACAGGTCACAAGGCAGAAAATACCCCAAGACTGACTACTGGTAATATTAACATACACATGAATATCAGTAGAGAGAAAAAGAATGATAGTATGCCAAGGGCAATACGAAGCATTATTTATTTCAAGAACTATAGGGGGTAAGGAAGGGACTGTTTTCCAGAATTTCTGGGAAAATATCTCCATGAACAGTGGGGCATCTTGTGTCTGGGCATTTGCCTAGGGAATTAGTGTCAACAGGAAAACATTCCTAAAGCTCCAAGACAGTCTCAGATTTGTTTAACTGTGCTTCCCATCTATAAAAAGTCTGAAAGTGTTTACCTCTTTTATATTTATAAATCACATCTATATGCAATTAAATGAATGCATTATATACATTATAAAGCATATCCAATACAAAATTTGAAAAATGAGATGGGAGAGAGAAAAGAAGGAAAAAATAAATAAGCTCTCTTATTTTCCCCACTCCCAGTGAACTGTCTTATATACTTCCTGATGAACATGAATATCATTTTTGGTAATGGCAAACATGAATACCATCTTGGTAATGGTTAATCTAATAAAAGTACTGTGGGCCATAGATGTGACATTAAAAGAGTCAGTGATACGACCAACATCATTCAGTAAGGAATAGACACAGGTAGACAGGACTTTAAAATCCTATTTCTAAATTCCTCCTCTACAGCTCAGAGGGGAAGCTGGAACATGCCTATTTGTCTCCCTTCTATTGGTAGAAATTGTACTCCATGTGTTATGGATGCCATGGGTAAATCTCTCACCATTTCATCATAAAGAAACCTATGGGATATTCAACATTTCCCAGTCATCTTTGTCCCTTAGTTCTCTGCCCAGATTTCCAATTTGGATTGTTTCCTTGGGGATTCATGCCTCCCATTCTTTACAAAACTTCTTTCTTGTGCATCCATCTACCAGATCCTTCTACGGGAAGATGTGAAGGTGCTGGTGGGGAAAGAGAATCCAGATGTCTTGGCATTTTTGTTTCCATATAATAGGCACCTACTGAAACCAGCTAAAGGGCATCGTGAGCTGTCCTTGACTCTCCAGAGCACAAATAGCATTTATCTCTGGGCAGCGGGCAGCTCCAATGCGGGTTTTTGTCAACCTGTCAATTTTTTTTTTCTTAAACAGAAAGCAGAGTTCAGTAAATAAAGATAAATGATTGTGCTCCTTCTCTGCAGACCCTGGAGCTAAACTGAACAGGCCTCTTATGGTTTGGCCCTGCTTCATTGACTGTTCAGACAGCCCAGTAATACGACAGATGTACCCAGCCGTTCCCTCTTCCCCGCTGTCCATTAGATTATGTTCATTTTGTCTGAGATGCCATTAGAAGTCTCAAGGTCAAAGAAGTCACAGGGAAGAAAAGAGATGACTAATTTTTTCCTGCAGTCCTTCATTGCCCAAAGAGCCTCCAGACAGGTGGGCTCTTGCTTCTTGAGGGGCACAAACTGGGGGGAGAGGAGGCTCCATGCAATTTACTTGAAATAAAATGCAGGTGTGCAATTAACCCAGACACTTCTGGCAACCAGCACAGCCCGACATTGGAAGTTTCATTTGAATCATGGGAGAATACCATTTGGGATATTTTCCTAAATGACAAATGAATGATTTGCCTACATGTTGAGGAAGAGTCTGGGGAGCAAAGTGGGCTTATATTTCTTTCTTTCTTTTTTTTTTGAAGAAATAAAGATATTTTATTTTGGGGTCCCAAACAGGGTTTCCCTTGGGATTTCTTGAAGATATCATGCAAATCGGGAATTTGCCCACGCTTAGCAACTGTGATTATGCACGTAATGGTCCTTGAATTTATAGTGTGTTACTCCTGAGCTCAAAGCACTTAATGCACATGGCCCCATCATTAACACTTAGAATCATAGAATATGAAACCTGGAATAGACTGAGGATCACCTGCTTCAGTTCCTCCACAGACAGAAAAATATGCAGCATTGTATGGGGGCCTTTATTTGCTTCATGCATATAAGGAAGATTATCTTTCTAAATAATGGCAGGGGCTACATTTTCTTTATCTCTAAAAGTCCCCACAGCATCTAGTGTAAGCCTGAATACAAGAGAAACAGAGACAAGTCATATATAGCATTGACTGGTAGTTAGAATTATAGAGCCAACAGTTGAAAACTCAAAGACAACCTAATCTCTCCAGAATTCCAGGAGTTCTACCCAACTGTCCAGAAAGGAGGTGTACAAAGGGGAAATTACACAGAGGGCTCCAGGTTCCTTTCACTGAAGGAAGAACACAAAGGTAGCACTCAGCATAGCCAACTCTCCCAGTAAAGGAAATTAGATGATCACAGAAAACAACGGCATTTGGCAGTTTTCAAGTCAGATCCCTCTGTAGGGTGCTGCGTAAAATTCTGCGAGGGTACAAAAAAAAAAAAAAAGGTAATGCAGTTTCTGTCCTCAGGGAATCCTCTTCTTGAGAGTAGTAGGGGGATGAGAAATATTGTAGAGGGGTGAGAAATATTCACAGACATCTATAATTCAAAATAAGGTGAGTGCCATAGTAAAGAAGCAATTGCAGTGCTTAGCAGACTGAGAGTATCTATACACTAATAACTGTCAAACCTCATCCAGATTTAGCTCCTGCGTTCCAGACTCATACATCCAGCTGCTTGTTCCCATCTCCACCTGGATATCTTATGCTCTCCTCAACTTTGAAAGTCCCAAACGGAATTCATCATTGCCTTCTCCTTCCTATATCTTCTACCCCAACCCTCCTTCCAAGTTCCTTGTCTAAGCCACACACCTCAGGTGCCCATCTTAATCAGGGGAAACACGACCCCACTCCACTCCGTCTCTACAGTTACTCAAACCAGAAACCTGGGAGTCAGCCTTGACTCTTCCTGCTCCTTCAATGTCTTTATTTTTTAAGATTTTATTTATTGATTGATTGACTGACTTAATTTTGGAAAGAGTGTGTGTGTATGCGGAGGGGCTAAGGCTAAAGGAGGAGAGGGAGAGGAAGAGGGAAGAGGGGAATAATCTCAAGCAGACTCAGAGCACTCAGCCCCAATAGAGGGCTGAATCCCACAACTGTGGGGACCTAAGCCAAAACCAAGAGTTGGAGGCTCAACAGACTGAGCCATCCAGGTGCCCCTCTCCCTCCACTTCTTATAGCCAATCAACTCCTGGTTGTTCTGTCTCTGAAATAGCTCTAAATATGTCTATTTTACTCAACACTTACTGCCAATATCCTAGTCTAAGATGCCATCATCTCTTGAACTTGAACTGTGGCCTCCCTATTTCCTAGCTTTTCCCCTCCAATCCAAGATGCACATCAGAACCTAAACAATCACCTTAAATTCACATCTAATTGTATCCTCTTACCGTTGCTCTTTGGAAAAAGCACTTACTATGTTACAAAGTTTTTCCCCATTCCCTTCCTACTCACCTCCCCAACTTCATTTGCCATGAACTTCCTTTCCCTCTTAAACTCTCCCATCTTAATTTCCCATTAATAATAGGCTCTGCTGGATTCCTTGATATTGTCCTTATTGGCATATTTTATTCCCTTTGCCCATGCTATTTCCCTCTTTGAATCCCTGTTGTACCCTCCCACACAAAGGCACTCGGCCACACTCACATGTCACAGAGTTAGCTCCAACTCATCTTCAAAGTTCAGCTCCAATCTCACTTACTCCAAAATTTCCCTGCCCCTAGACTAAGTTCAGATCCTGTCTCCACAGCATCTTTTTGCTCAGACTGTTTCTATAGGATCTTATTGCTCTACCGTAACATGCACACTATGTAGTAATTTTTTTCAATATCCATCTTCCTTGTAGGGCTGTGAAGTCTGACATGTGCCCTGTTTCATCCTCAGTGCTTAGAACAACAAATCCACATAGTGTTTAATAAATATTTAACGAATGAATGATTACTCAGTGATATATGGAGCATTTAATCTCAGGTAAGCAAGTCTCCAAAGGTTTAAAGAAGGACACTCTTTAAGTGAAAATTAGGTATATTAGAAACAATTTAAAAGGTTCTTATCCCAGCAGGCTAGTGCCATGCCTGGATCAGACCACAGCTGAGATCGTCATTTTACTGAGCATTAAATTCATTCACAAATGTTAATGGGTCTGAAAAAAAAATAATTACAATGGTAACAAATTAGGGGTCTGTTACACTAACTAACTTTTCTCTATTAACACAGAATTTACTTTGAAGAGAAGAAAGAGCCAAGTGAGCAGATTTCATAATTGCAGAACTTTATTTTCACTTTGCTCTAACTTTCCCAGTGAAACAGAACATAAAGAAAGCCTTTTGCAAATGGATAATTACACACTACATCTCAGGATTATGAGATACTGTGTAACCTTTTCTCCTCCTTTTCTAATGTGACTGAGCACCATCACAGAGCGATTCTTGCCCTTATGGGGAAAAAAAGGCACTTCAAGTCACTCTTCATATCTAATAGCATGATTTCATGTTTATTAACATATACCCATAAAATGTATAATTTTTCAGCACCTGAAGGGACCATACGGATCAGCTAACTCAAACTTCTATTTTAAAAAGCTGAAACTAAGGTCAAGAAAAGTTAAATGATTCCTTTTAACACAAAAATTCTGGAATAAGGGAAACTTCTTTCAAATAACAGTCACGGCTGCCTTTTTGAAAAAGTGAAGTGGAGGGTCATCCTTAGGAATGGGAAGAGAAGATGAAGTGAAAACAGGTGTCAAATTAAAGGTAAATCAAATTATTTGACATTTATCCCCTGCACATAGAGGAAGTTAAGATATTACAAGGTTAGGAGCACAGACTATGGAATCGCATACACTTACCTCCAAACCAAATGAATCCCGACCTACCACTACAGCCTTTCTTTGATATACATTCCAGTTGCTCATTACACAAAGTTTCACCTATACATTATATATGGCTAACTCTGGCAACTTTCTTCATTGTCATGATCAAAGTGTCCAGAATTAATCATGTATGTGGGCAAACTCCCAGAAACCTCTATAATAATGATCTTTCAGATGGTTTCTCCTCCTCTTACCTAAGTGTTAAGACAAATTTGATTAACTTCAAATTTTTAGATTTAAAACCCTGTCTCTCAGGCCTTCAATTTTTACCAGGATCATGCCCATCTGAATGCCTATTGTGGGTAACCTTATATTTCATTCAGTCATTTGGGGTAACACAGACCAAACAGGTTGGCTGTGTCTAATCTTTTCAACATGTTGTATTTGACTTTCTCCATTTGAGAAGCTTTCCACAGTCAAGCAAATTAGTTCATTTTTCTTACTAAACATAAACACTTAAATCCCTTATAAAGAATCAGGGTATCAGAAGATCCATCAGTAGAATTCAAGGAAAAAAAGATTCATAAGATCTCTTCTTCACTAAGAAAGCAACATTTTTATCTTTACAAATAAGAACTCAACTTTGGAAACCTTTTATAAATTCACGGAAACAACTCTTGTTAAAGTCAATGATGACCTTTAGTTGCTAAATCTAAACTTTAAGCTTTCATGTGGCTTCTCCCAGTGGCAGTATTTGTCATAACTAATTATTCCCTCTTCCTTGAAGTCCTTCCTTCTTTTGGCCTTCGGGTCACTGTTCTCATTTAATCTCCTGGCAAACTGGCTCCTGCTTCCCAGGTTCCTTTTCTATTTTCTCCTCATTTTACCAAACTCTAAACACTGGGCTGCACCAGGGGTAAGCTTTAGAGATTTCCTTTATATACACATATATATCCAAACTTGTGGCTTTAAATGTTATCTAAGTGCTATTAGCTCTCAATCCAGCCACCACTAAAATGCATTATTTTGTAACTACCTGCCTTTCAACATCACCAACTGGATATCTGACAGGCATTAGTCTTTAACCTGTATAAATTAATACTCTTGATTTTACCCCAAACTTGCTTCTCCTACTACCTTCTCCATCACTATAAACAGTAGTTCCATTTTCCCACATGTTCAGGTCTGACATCTTGATTTCTCTATTTAACTCATGACTTATTTCCAACCCCAAAACAAATCCCATTGGCTCTACTTTCAAAATCAAAACAGAGTGTAACTATCTTTCTACTTCCTACAACACTTTAGAACAAGCTACCATCATTTCTTAGCAAGAACGGTGCAATAACCTTCTTAACTGGTCTATTTTACGTACAGAAATTTGAATAATTATTTAAAAACTTATGTCTGATCACATTTTTTTACTCAAATTCTTCCACTTCCCACCTCCCTGGAATAGGAGACATATCTTCCCAGGGCCTACTAGATTCTACATAACCAAGATTTCACTACCTCACAGGACACATCTTCTAACTTCTCTTTATTCTTCACTGCAATCCAGCCATACGGTTTTTCTGCTCGTTTCCAAATGAGGTAAGTCACTTCTGTTTTGCAACTTTTTCTCTTGCTATTTCCCTGGCTAAGAAGACTCTTCTCCTAGATATATAAACAATTTGCTCTTTCCTCCCTCCCTCCCTCCCTCCCTCCCTCCCTCCCTCATTCCTTTCCTTTCCTTTCCTTTCCTTTCCCCTCCCTCCCTCCCTCCCTCTCTCTCTTTCTCTCCCTCTCTTTCTTTCTTTTTCTTCACTAATCTCCCAAAATATTATCTCCCTACTCTGGCTTATTATGCACATTTTCCGGCTACATTTGTCTCCACTGCACTTGTCATTACCTTATTTGCTATTTACTTATTTATTATGTCTTTCCCCACCAATTCCACCAGAAGGTAAGTTCTATATAAGCAGGAAATTTATTTTGTTCACTGCTAATTCTCAATACCTAAAATAGCGCCTGGCACACGGTAGGTGTGCAGTAAAAACTGCCAAGTTTGAATGAATGAATGGTAGTTGTATTAATTTTATTTATTTATTTGACAGAGATCACACGTAGGCAGGGAGGCAGGCAGAGAGAAAAAGGAGGAAGCAGGCTCCCCACTGAGCAGAGAGCCTGATGTGGGGCTCGATCCCAGGACCCTGAGATCATGACCTGAACCAAAGGCAGAGGCTTAACCCACTGAGCCACCCAGGTGCCCCTAAATAAGTCTTAATTTGGGCTTAAAAAGAACATGTTTTGTTTGTTTGTTTGTTTACTGGAAATGCTGCAAAGAGCCATGAAAATTGAGGCTTAAATTATTAGTCAAGATATCAGTGGTACAAAAACAAAAAAGATAACAGAGGTGCCCAGGTGTCTTAGTTAAGCATCTGACTCTTGATTTCAGCTCAAGCCTCCATGCCCAGCATGGCTTTAAAAAAAAAAAAAAAAAAAAAGATATCAGTGGTATAATTTGAGGAACACTGGAGAAGTTCTCCAACTCAAAAAGAACCCTTAAGTTGAATGACATTGAAGCTTAAATTTCATGTCTAAATATTAAAAACCCAGTCAAAAAAACTGTCTCGCTCATAAAGCCACTTACAAAAAAATTTAAAAGCCATCCAGTTATGGCCACTGAAAGAAATCTTTAACATTTCCAGTAAATGTGACTCTAGCAAAAAAAAAAAAAAAAAAAAAAAAAGGAAGGAAGAAAAGAAAGAAAGAATGAATGAATGAAAATTCCTGTTTTTCCTACACTGATATGTAAGGACAAGTCATGATCTTTGTGAATATGAAAATTACGTGAGACAATTGTTGATTCTTCACCATCATTCCAATGTAAAAGTGATGATCATGGTTAATTCTGCATATTGTTTTTATCTTCTAAAAACTTGGGTTTGGTTTGGTTTTTTTTTTTAAGTTTAGTGAGCCAATTCTGAAGTCTGGCTCTCTTTGCAAAAATATGTCTTTTTCTCTGAGGTACCCTATGACCATGCATAGGTGACTGATGGAGTTATCATGAATTACTCCTCAGAATACCTCAGTACTATACAATTAGCAGTGTTAATACTAATAACCAATGATATTCTCAATTATAGTATTTATTATAATTTCATGTATTTTCATCATAGTGATTAGCACATTGCCCTTCTCATACTACCTATACAATAAATATTTGTTAATTTGTGTACACTATGGTATGCATTTAAAAGACCTGGATTTGAAAGTTAAAGGAACTCTTTCTGCTTATTAGCTGGAAAATCTTAGGCAGCTTAATCTCTCCATACTGAGAATTTCTCATTATCATTGAGATAATGTTGTCTATCTCCATTCACAAGACTGCAGTGAGAAATACCAGAGGTCATTCATGTGAAGCTCATTGCACTGCACCTTGTACATTACCGACATCTCTGCAGTTGGTTGAATCTGAGTTAATCTCTCCTGTGATTGCAGCCTCTCGAGCCTGAGTTCTCAACTCTGGCCGTGTTGTAGAATCTCTGAATAAATTTTACAAAGGACTAATCCTCTGGCCTCACCCGAGATTAATTAGATTCTCAGGAAAGAATATGGTCACAGGTAATTTTTCAATTGTGTTCAGGTGATTCTCGTGTACAAATAAGGGTGAGAACCTCACGCTGAAGTCAATCTGATTAAGTTCATATCCCAGTTCTACCGATTACTTGCCATCTGACTTTGGTAAAGTAAATTAATCCCTTTAGGCTTTATCCTCCAAATCTGTAAAATGGGATTAATAATGGCACCTTCTTCCCAGAGTTGGTATGAGGATTCAAAGAGTTAATTCATAGAAAGTGCTTAAAATACTATTAGTACATATTTATCAGTTCAATAAATGAGAACTAACAGTATTAATAAAAATCATCTCTATTTCATTCCTCTCAAGAACAGAGACTACTGTGTGCCCATTTCTCATCACAAAAATGAGATAATGTAACTAATACATGTTCCATTTATGATTATAGACCAGTTAGGGCCTACTTTTGGTATGTTACAATGCATAACCCTACAGAATAAAATCTCAGTGTAAACCATATCTGCTCACAACTCAAAAAAGATCAATTGTGAACCACTTAGGGTAAGACATTCACCTGGGAAATAAATGAGAAGAGAAATATCATAAAGGGAAATGAGATATCACACAAGCTCACAAAATTATCCTTGGCTGGCCTTAGTGGGGAGCAATGAGAAGGGAAAGGAAGGTTATTTCAACATATTTAAATTATGAAAAAAAACAATGGAGAAATCCCAGTCTTCAAGACAAGGGCAATATTGACTATGGGGTGGGAAATCCCTGGAAGCTCACTTCTTTGACATGAAGACTGAACAGTCTATTATTATATAAGTAGAATATTAAGATGATATTAAAAACCTAGTTGTGATCTATGTTTCAATCTTCAGAGCAAAACTTATCAAGAAGGACACGCTGTATAATGGCTAAATATGTTTCCTTCATTATATTGGCACTTTACAAATTCAGAAAGGAACATTTAGCTCACACCATTTGTTTTCCTCAGACAGTTCCAAGAAGAAAAATGCTAAATAATTATATTCTTGTTACTCTCCAGAATATTCATTTGATATTCAATACAAAGACTAATATGAGGAGGTAGAACATAATTTCTCTTCACCTATGTGATACAGTACTTTTATTATCCAAGCTCTTTACTGAAAACTTAATAGACTGCTTACAGCCTACCATTTAATCTATGAACTCTGCATTGTTGTTAATTCCCACACTGACTCATAACACAGGAAGAGTTTTTCAAAAAATGAGTTTGTAGTAACAGTAACTAAGTTGACATACGGTGAATTGTTCTATTTTCTGGTATTTTTTATTGAAAAAACATGATGCTTGCTGCATTATAGTAATGATGATGATTATTTCCAACATATTTAATAAAGTGCTTTAGATTTGACTATTTCTATTAAATTAACCAGATGGTGATAGCACATAATTTCACCCAGAAATGTACATTAATTATTAACAATAAATGTAGGGCAAAACAACAGACTTCAGCAATATAACTGCACATCTGCAAAGGAGATTGTTGGCGATTTGAAAATGCTAATTCTGTGATTAATCTTCCATTTGGCTACTGAGCAGCAGAAGTCGTGCAAACAAGAATGCTAAAATGAATGATGGAGCATGCAGACTTCAAATCGGATTCTGATCTCAGACAGCAGGAGACTTTGGTAGGCGGTAGGAACTTCTCACCAAAAATATGTACTTTTATCACAGAACTATTCAGAGGAAGATGTGTTCTGTTGTCTTTAGCTGAAGCATCTGTCCTTGGAATAACAAAGGAAACCCTTTCTTCTCTCTTTTCCAAAGATTTCAAATCCACTATCCTGGAGCCTCTCACTTCACAGATTTACCATTTCACATAGCCTGAAATCTCCTTTCCACAATACAAGGAAGATTATCCTCTATTGTTAACAAAATCATGGTGCCTTCACATCTGAAACACAGCAAGCAATTCTGAGCTCTTCGCCTAAAAGGAGATAGAACAACAGTGGAAAAGTTCTAAATAATCAAGTAGACTGATTAAGGACTTTCTGTGAGAGGACAGACTGGGAGGAAAGGAACCTTCAATCCAGAAACAAACATGGAAGGGAAAAACCACTGAAGTCTTTAACACTACAAATGATGAATAACAGGTCAACTCCACACTGGATGGGCAAAGCTCAGATGGTAAGAACACAGATAAACCAGAACAGTTCATACTGTTGGCTTTTTGAAATGGATATAATGTAGTTTATAACTTAAAAAAGTAGATGGGGAAAAATTTAAGGAAGTTCTCTTTACAACTTCCTGATCTTTGCAACCCGAGAAGGAAGAGAAACCAAAAGTATAATTCTAGAAATTTTTCGTGTTTTAAGTTTTCATTCGTATTCCAGTTAGTTAACGTACAGTCTATTAGTTTCAGGTATAATACAGTGATTCAACAGGTCCATATTATCTCCTGGTACTCATCACAACAAGTAAAATTTTTTCATCTTAATTCACAGGGAATACATTCAAAATGAGTTATAAGATATTCTGGGTAAATAATTAACCAAAGATAATTAATCATTTATTTTTATAAGGCAATGTGTGAACATCTTAGACTCTGACAGTCAGTCAGAAGGGATATAGAGCAAGTCCTTGTATCTCCTATTCAGAATAAACTTTAATAATAATTACAATCAACAAAATTGACAAAACTTTAGATAGACTGACCAATTAAAAAAAAAAACGAAGACTAAAATTATCAGAATCAGGAAAAAAAGAGAAGACACTACTATCTGTCTCTATAAAGGATTATATTATTATAAATAAGATGATAAGGGCAGGGGTGCCTGGGTGGCTCAGTGGATTAAGCCTCTGCCTTCAGCTCAGGTCATGATCCCTCGGTCCTGGGATCGAGCCCTGCATTGAGCCCTGCATCGAGCCCTGCAGCGGGCTCCCTGCTCAGCAGGGAGCCTGCTTCCTCCTCTCTCTCTGCCTGCCTCTCTGCCTACTTGTGATCTGTCTGTCAAATAAATAAATAAAATCTTTTTAAAAAAAAAGATGATAAGGGCATATGATGTATAATTTTATACCAACAAATTAGCTAACCTAGATAAAATGGACAAATTCTTAGAAAGAAACTATTAAAACTGACTTAAGAAGCAGAAAATCAGAATAGACACGTAACAAGTAAAGAGACTGACACAATAATCAAAAAAAGTTCCCATAAAGAAGAGACCAAGACCATATGGTTTTACATGTGAATTCTACCAAACATTACCAAACAGCAAATTTTTCACAAACTCTTACAAAGACAGAAAAGGAGGGAAAAAATATCAACTCTATGAAACCAATATTCTATGAAGCCAGTATTACTCTGACAGCTAAACCAAACAAAAACATCACAAGAAAACTATAAACCAATATCCATTATAAACATAGATGCAAAAATTCTCAACAAAATACTATCAAACCAAATCCAGCAACATACAAAAAGGCTCAAACACCATGACCAAACGGGATTCATCCGAAAAACGTAAGATGGATCAGTGAGAATGTAGACAAATGAATATATGGAGTAGTTGTTTTCAAAGCTGCTTGCAAAATAAACACTTGGGAAGTTTTTTAAAACTAAAAAAAAAAAAAAAAAAAAAAAGTAAGATTTGTTCACCACATGAAAATCAATCAATACTACCATACTAATACATATTAATAGACTATAAGACAAAAAAAAAAAAAACCCATGATAATCTCAGTACATGCAGAAAAAGGATTGGATAAAATCCAGCACCATTTCATGATAAAAGCACTTTCAACAAAATCAGAATAGAAAGAAACTTCCTCAACCTAGAAAGGATGCCTACAAAAAACTCAAAATCAACAACATACTTAATTGTGAAACACTGACAACTTATCCCTTAAGATAAAGATGTCCCTTCTTACCATTCTGTTCAACAATGTATTGGAGTTACTCATCTATAAAACTAGACAAGAAAAATAAATAAAAGTCATCCAGATTGGAAAGAAAAAAGTAAAACCAATCTCTATTTACAGATGACATGATTTTGTATAAAATATTCAGTTACTACCAAAAAGCTCTTAGATGAATAAAAAAAGTTTAACGAAGTTGCAAGATAAAATATCAATATACAAAAATCAATTGTACATTATAATACAACAGCAATGAATAATCCTAAAAGGAAATTGAGAGAATACTTCCATTTACAATAGCACCAAAGAATAAAATATTCAGTAATAAATGTAACAAAAGTAGTGCAAGACTTCTATGCTGAAAACTATAAAACTTCGTTGAAATAAATTAGTCTTAAATAAAAGGGAAAACATCCCGTGTTCATGGATTCAGACTTAATCCTGTGAAACTGACAATATTCTTCAAATTGAGCTACAGATTCAATGTAGTCTTCATCAGGGTTCCAGCTAACTTCTTTGCATAAATTAACAAGCTGACCTCAAAAATCACATGGAAATTCAGGGACACAGAACAGCCCAAACAATTCTAATAAAGAAGAATAAAGCTGGAGCATTCACATTTGAATGTTTCAAAACTTACTACAAAGCTAAGATAATTAAGACAGGTTTGTACTGGTATAAAGGTAGACATATCAATGTACCAATATAACAATGGAAAAGAATTAAAATTCAGAAATAAACTTTTACATTTATGGTCAATGATTTTCAACGAGGGTATACCAAGATGATTCAATGGGGAAAGAACAGTGTTTTCAACAACAATAAAATGAACCTGGACCTCCCACTTCACATTATATACAAAATTAACTCACAATGAATCACAAACCTAAATGTAAGAGCTAAAACTATAAAACCCCTAAAAGAAAACACAGGAGTAAATTTGTGATCCTGGATTAGGCAATGGTTTCTTACATAGGATATCAAAATCATAGGCAACAAAACAATATATTGAAAAACCACACCTCATAGAAATAAAAACTTTTATGTTTCAAGGGATGCCATCAGTGTCCTTTTCCTTTACAATCAGGAAGGTAAAAAGACAACCCAAAGAATCAGAGAAAATAGTTGCTAATCATATATCTGATAATGTTCTAATGTCCAGAATATATAAGGAACATTTAAAATTTTTTAAATAGTAAAAAAAAGAAAGAAAAAAGAAAAAAGACAGACAAATAACCCAATTAAAAATCTGGCAGCACATTTGAAAATACTTTTTTCAAAAAAAGATACACAAATAGCAAATAAGCACATGAGAAGGTGTTAAGTGTCATTAGTCATTAGGGAAACAAAAACAAAAAGCACAATAAAATACTTCTTCACTAGGATAGCTATAACCAAAAAGATAGACAATAAGTAGTGTTAGTGAGAATATAGAGAAGTTAACACTCATTCACTGATGGAGGGAATATAAGTGCAGCCACTTTGGAAAATAGTTTTGTCAGTTATTTAAAAAGGTAAACATAGAGTACATCATTAATCTTTGATGTAGTGTTTCAAAATCCATTGTTTACATATAATATGGTGACTAACACAACATAATAAAAAAAATAAAATAAAAATGAAAAAATAAAAGCAGTGAGAAGCTACCAAAGGGCTTTAAACAAAACAAAAAGCAATCTTTAAAAAAATTTTAAAAATAAATTGTAATCCTTCTAATTATCAAGTTAAAAAAAATTTAAAAATTAAAAAAATAAAAAGGTAAACATACAATTAGTATATGACCCAGGAATTCCATTCCTAGATATATATTCAGCAAATTTAAAAGCATGTTTATACAAAAAAGTGTACACAAATACTCACAACAGCATTATTCCTAATAGCCAAAAAGTGGAAACAACTCAAGGGTCTACCCATTGATGAATGGATAAACAAAATGTGGTATATTCATATAATGGAATAATATTTGTCAATAAAAATGAATTAAGTACTGATGCAAACTACATCATGGATGAAACTTGAAAGCATTATGCTAAGTTAAAAAAAGGGTCAGCACAAAAGTACACATAATGTATGATTCCACTTATTTGAAATCTTCAGAATACGCAAATCCACAGAGAAAAAATAGATTAGTGGTCACCAGGTGCTGGGGGGAGGAGACAAGGTGAGTGACTGCTAATGAATACAGGATTTCTTCTTAGGGTGATGAAAATGTTCTATAATTACAGAGTTCTGCATAAAACCACTTTATTATATTTACACCACTATATTTAATTACACACTTCAAATGGGAGACTTTTATATGCCATTTAAATGATATCTCAAAAAAAAAAAAAAATCACATGTGCTGGTTTCTAAGTTTACTATTGCATGGGTACAACCAGAAGTGGAACTCCTTTTAGGCCATATATCACTACCATCACGTTTTTAGGCAACTGGGGAAAAAAGCATCTCTAACATGGCGTATCTATTAAGATATCTTGTTACAATCAAGAAGAGTGACAATAATTACACCTAAACACAACTGTTCTTTTTACACTGAATAATAAGCACACTGAATAATAAAATCCCTCTATTATTATCTGCAAAATAATAAATAAGAAAAACATTATGACATGGTTCAAGACATGAAGATTTTATAATATCCTATGCATACATTCTCTTCACTTCTTATAACTTTTAAGTACTCTAAGGGGAATATTGTGTTGTTTTGTGCTGTCATAGTATGTTTTATCAAGTTCATTTGCTCACATATTAAAATATAGTTGCTCCTATGGCCTGCTTTTCAAGGTTTGTCTTAGGGGATATTAGCTGGCCAAAAATACTATGTGCCTTAACAACGGGCATTAAAAAAAAAACAAAAAACAAAAAACAGTTTCTCTAATCAAGATAACATGAATTGTCTCTATTGCTAGTCTTCTGTAGTTAAAGACAGAGGTCTTAACCCCAAGAAAATCACCATGGTGTCTCATAACCTACACTGCCTCAGGACAAGAACACCAGGAACAGTGCAGGCAAAGGAGTAGTACAGGGGACATGGGGTAATTAATTAACTGGAAATTCTGGTCTTTCAGAGAAGTCAGAAGTCCAAAGCACTGTGCTCTATAGGGAAAGTAAATTATGGAATGGGTTTGTTCAGGAATCGTTCTATTTGTCCATCTATCCATGCATCCATCCACATATCTCTTTGTTCAGTATCCAAATACATTGTAGACCCTAAACCAGGAATGAAGCATTCAATAGCTAAAGAGGCCAGAGTTAAGGGAAGAAAATAGTAGACATTATGGTAAGAATCCAAGTAATTTAGAAACTAGGGATATATCCCTAGTTTCTAGTATGTATACATATATATATATATAAAACTATATATATATTATAGTGTGTATAGTATACGTGTGTGTGTGTGTGTGTATATATATATATATATATATATACACACAATATCCATTACTGCAAGACCATATCATTAATAGAACGCCAAAAGATGCCAAGCTCTGTACTTGCTCCTTTTTGACTATCAACCCATTTAACCCTCACAGAATATGAGATGGTATTATATTTTACAAATAAGGACCATAATGATCAAGGAAGTTAAATAACTTGCTCAGGGTGGTTTAACATGTAATGCTGGATTCTAACTCCAAAGCCCATGATCATTCTATCATGTTATGTTGCACACAAGATTCCCCTATGCAGCAGGGCAGGCAACCCTACACAAGCTGAAGCTCAAAACAGAGTTACAGTCCCAGAAGTGAAAATGATTGCTATGTTTAAAATAAAAAAAAAAGGTCATCAAGTTTACAGGTTACCTAGTATATCAAAACACTAGACATTAGGCGCCACAAATCAGTCAAAGTCGCTGAATGGTATCTGTTGGTCCAGACCATCTCAGGAACTAGGTAAAAGTGATCTCAATGAGAGAAAGACATCATTAATTCCATCTGAGAGGAACAACATGGTGGCTCATTAGGAACAAACCCTAAGATACATTTCATTCTGAGTACTTGTAGCAAGGCTCAAATCCTTATACTCTCACAAAAAGTTGGAATGTTCTTATCTGAAATGTCTTTTTTTAGTATTAAAGGGGACATTTACCTTTCTTCTTCCAATATAGAAACAGTATTTCTTCAAACTGGCATGCAAAGAGTAAATACCTATTTAACTTATCTGCTGGTTGCGATGAACATTACTTTGATTTGATAACTCCTAATGAGGACAGCAGACACCAGTTATACAGACAAACCATTGGGTTGAAAACAGAAATATCAACATAGGCACAATCTCCTAATTTTCTCATCTTTGGTGTACATTAGTTGGTTAATGGACTTGAGCCAGGGTATCTACACAGACAAAACAAAGTGGATAATTGAGCAATTATCTGATGAATTTAAGCACTAAAGAACGTGACTTTGGGTAATTAAGATTTTGTTCTAAACTGCTGAAGCATCCCTCTTTGGGGAAAAATCATAGAGACATGAGCAGAAGTAGGTATGTATATTTGTTTTTTCCCATTGCATTCTATAGCAGCCTGAGGAGACTTAGCAGGGCTGGAGAAGGACTCAAACTTTGGACTGTCTTCTACAAACTACATGATGAGGCATGCCCCTCTGTTGCCATCACTGAAAGCCAGAATACAAAGAGAAATAAGACATGGTAGAATCTTAGCTTCAGCACTTTCCTGAAGTTTAACGCTTATGATTTGACAGAAAAACAGTCCCCCTCCCCTAGAGTGGCCAGGGATCCAAGACTTATAGTTGCAATAATATAATGTGTCAATTTAGTGGCAGGATCCAACATGCCAGCACTCTTGGTTGAGGAAGCACCAGACCCTCACATGGCATGATGGATATGGGGATGGGGGTGTTAGGATCTAAGCCGTGCCATATGGCACTTGTCCATAATCGGTTCCCATAGAGCTATGAAGGCAGCCAACCACCTGGCAAATGATCAGGCTTGAACAGGTTACCCCTATCTATCAGTATTATTATCTATGTTTGATAGATAAGAAAACTGAGGCACAAAGAGACTGAGTAACTAGCTCAAAGATATATATCGAACAACTGATAGAACCAGGGCCAAAGACCAGGTCTGTCTGACTCCAAAACTGCTGTATTCCAATGAACTCATATACCCTTAGATAAACCCAATTCCCATAAAAGTGAAAATGAAATATATAGTTATGTAATTTATTATCTCTCTTGGGATATTTTCATTGTTAATATAGGATAAGGCAGTTAGCTCAGTATACTGCGACAGACATTCCCTAATTATATCATGGAGTATTGGGGCATGACTGGCCCATTGGACCAGAATGATCCAGGCTGTTAAACAATGCAGCAGACTGTCCCTCAGAACCTAAAATGAAAAGAATTAAAACCAGATACAGAGAGAATGGAATACATTACAATTATCTGAATTATTCAAGTAAATAAAATCATATGTACACAAAAATTTAAATATTCTAAGCATGTCAAAATATAAATTTTAACCACATTTTTATGGATCAAAACAGACTGAATACTGAAAATTCTATATGATCACACCTTAAACTTAATATGAAATATTAAACTTTCCATTAACCAGTTTATAATCAAGTTCAACTATACAGAATATGACCTGTATCAAAACAGCCAAAATTCTTCAAGGTCTGCACAGTCCTCTAAAACATTAGCCAAAACTTAAACAAAAAAAAATATGTCTGATGTTGTATTTCTTCAGACATTTGAAAAAGAAGTTTTATAATTCAGTAACTCCTTAGCACAAAACCATACAGCAGAAGTTGGAAAGGGGAGCGGTTAGGGATAAGTAGCAATTCTGAGAAGTTTACTAGCTTCTAGGACTTCCTAAAGAGTAAAAGCAGCTCAAAATGGTGCATATATATGTCCAACACCAAGTATAACAAATATCCACACAAAATATTTTGTTTTAAATTGAGAAATCAGGAATTTTGAGTGATTATACTAATTTAGGTCTTTTTGTGAAGGAGGAATGTTATAGAACTTTTACATAAGGATCTGTTTTCTAAGGACAGCTCAGAAGTTCTCTTTTGTAAAATTATGGCCAATGAATTAAAAAAAAAAAAAATCCCAAACTTGAAAAGCAAAGCAAGAAATGAATCACATACAAATTTCAAGAATGAGAGGGAATTATATGTCATATGTAATATCAAGTGGCAATACCAGGACACTAAACTGGACAAGAATTACTATGAAAAATTGCCTGGTTTAAATAGCAATTAAGGATTTAATGGGGGAAAGTAATCAAGAATATGGGTGATCTAGCCAGTAAAAGAGCATTAAATGAGTGATATAGTACTCAAAATATGTCCTGTGAATATTCATGAGTTGATCTTATTGTGACTTATCTACATGGTGACATTTTCCAGTAGGAAAACATTTGACTAAAAGAAAATAGCTCCTGAGCTTCTGAGCATTATCAACTTTATATTGTAAAGGAAACAAAATTAAGTGCTATGAGTAAATGATGGGCAGCTGGATAAAATGTTACAGAACAGGGATGGTGTGATTTAAAATGGTGACTTAACACTTCAGAAAACTCTGTGTGGTTTGATATGTTCATCCCAAGAAATAGAAAACACATAAAAAACGGCTGGTTTAAAAAGACAGAAATATCTTCCTGGCCTACCTCTCATACATTTTTGCATATGCTTGTTCACTATGATAATGGCTTTCGTTAAAAATGGAAAAGGGTTATAAAGAAGTTTCAGATAATAAAAAAAAAGTTTATGTCCAAATTAAGAAAAGTGTGCGCTTTTCCTCTTGTGAAGCTATCTAGAGGGAAACAATAACAGCAACAGAAGTGGCAAGAAAAGTCCACTAGAGGAATAAAGGATCAACTCAGGAAAATGACATAATTTCAGAGCCCTCAATGGATATGAAAATCAGGAGAACTAAAATATGTGTGTGCAGGTGAAATGTTGGCTGCACTTAACTCATGCAAAAGAACCTGCTGAGAAAATGCATCAAGTTTGACCTGAATTAGCCAGACAGGCTGTCTAACGCTGTGTCTGCATATCAGCAAATGGTGTAAGAAGACTAAATAAATACGTATGTAGTTTTGTTGCCATAGAACTTCCTTGTGAACATACTGTCAACACTATTTTCTTTTTACATCTTAGTCTAAAACATGACAGTCAAACAGAGTAATTTTCCCAGATACAATTTGTTTTTCTTCAGAAAGTGGCTGACCATGGTTTCTGGAAATGCAGGAGGCATTCTTCCTCTTTGGGTGGAGTTCATAAGCCCACCATTTTTTTCTGAAGCTTTGCCTTACAGAGGTGCTAATGACTACTCACAGCCAACTTTCCTTTCTCTTTTTGGCATCATAATCATGAATACATTTGGCATCCAAGACTGAAACAAAGGAACACTTCTCCAGCAACTTAACAGAAAGGAAAATCTTCATCACAGCCAAAGAAATTCTGTGTCCTTCAGCCTCAAAAATAAAGTCCAACTTTTTCCCATTCATATTAATTGGATTTAGGGTTTAAGTCCAAGTTCTGACTAATGCCATAAGAAAAGGAAAATGTACATTCCTGCCCTGCCCCCAACACCTTTTATACAGAAGTCTGAGATTTACAGATCTCTAAAGCTAATGGGAAGATGAATTTCACTTAAAGATATTGCAACTTATCAAGAACTCCAAACATTCTTCCTTTCCATCAAAAGAAAAATTCTTGGTCGGTTTGCTTCCTGGGGAAAAAAAAAGTACATGATCACTAGGGAGATGGATATTTATAATTAATACACCCTGTGAATGTCAGCTTCAGCATAACTTTTCCCTCCACACTTGTCATGGTGTCGCATTCATCCTTGAGGGATCCATCAATTCACACAGAAGCATCAGGAGGCCAGAAGGAAAGTTTGTCTTCATTTCTACCTTCTTTCCAAGGTTAACTATCTTCAGATCACATTCAGACTAAAATAAGGAACTCAGGACTTTTTTCCTAGGGTTTTAGTTCTTAAATGTAAAAAGAAAAGAAAGAAAAATTAAGCCTAAAATAAGTGTGATACATATTCATGAAGGTCAAAGCCATGCTCAAGTTATTGCAGTGTTAGTGACCTTTAGCTGTATCAATTTACTGACCTTTGTCTGTAAAGGATCTTAAGAAATGTACACCAAAGATACTGAATACCTGCAGATACAATGATACATCCATACATTTCTACTAGTAAAAAATCTGTAAATACAGAATCATAGAATGGTAAATGTGTTCATTACAACAAAGCAATGACAGGGACTCATTTCACTACAATAAAGACTCTAGCCTAAAGGATGAAGTATCCTTCTCTGCTTGTCAAAAAAACGTAAGAGTAAAGTAGAAGCAGATCCAAGATTGTCCTCTTTCTGCTATCTGCTACCTTTATGTTCTTGTCCCCAAGCATTACACACTAGCTCTTTCCTCATTCTTGATTCGTATATAGCACTAAAAATCCTTGGCACTATTTTTTTTAAACTGGTAAGGTATATATATATTTTTTTATTATGTTCAGTTAGCCACTGTATAGTACATCATAACTTTTTGATGTAGTGTTCAATGATTCATTCGTTGCATACAACACTCAGTGCTTATTTTCAAATATTATTTCTGTGAGCCTCAGTTTAGCTGGGACTGAGATGTCTTGAAATATTTTTTTAAATAGTTTTGTGGTTCTTTTTTGCATTTCCTCTTAGTCATCTATTCCTTCTTTCTTCTGTCCTTTTAATCTTTGACTTTATCTGATTTTAAAACCAGCATAGTCAAATTTACTCTAAATGAGTCTTCATGCTCTGAATATATAATCTGAACTTTATTTTATAGACTCTCCCATCCCCTCTTTGGCCACAGGACTGTCTCAATATCTATGGAATGGTGTCTATCTCATAGGGTAGAGACTCTTCTAGCTTCTCCTTTACCTTACAGATCTCTTTCTTTCTTATCTGATACACACACACACACACACACACACACACACACACACATTTTTTCTCTGACTCTGCTTCCTCCACATCTTGATATTCCACCACCTGCAGCAACTATAACTCTTCTTCCTATACCTGTCCTTGCCCTTGAGTCTCTTCCTTGGCAATACTTATCCAATGCCACATCTGCTAGCCATTCCACCAGCAATTCAAAATCCACACGTTTAAAACCTAGTTAACCAAGCCTCTGCCCATATGAGTTCCCCTTCTACAGAGGATTACATGTCTTTTTTTTTTAATATTTTTTAGTTATTTATTTGACAGACAGAGATCACAAGTAGGCAGAGAGGCAGGCAGAGAGAGAGAGGGAGAAGCAGGCTCCCTGCTGAGCAGAGAGCCCAATGCGGGGCTGGATCCCAGGACCCTGGGATCATGACTTGAGCCTAAGGCAGAGGATTTAACCCACTGAGCCACCCAGGCGCCCCCAGAGGATTACATTTCTCTTGTAACTAGCATAAATAGTTCCACAAAGTCAGTCTACAAATATGGTCAAACAGACTCAACACACCTGCAAAACAAACCCAGACACCCAGAATTTTAGCCTTGAGGTCCCCTTCTCCTCGGAACGGTTAAAACAAAAAGCCCAGGTATCTACAGTCCTAAAAGTGAATTGTCCCAACTCACTCCCAATCATAATCTAACAAGTCCTAAAAGTGAATTGTCCCAACTTTCACTCCCAATCAGAATCTAACAAGTTTCTTGCTGACATTGTTGCCTTTTTTTTTTCCCCTTTTTTAAAGGGTCAAGGAATTGTCACAGGGGGAATCTAAAACTGGGTTGTTTTGGGCAAGTACTTTGTGTGTATTGTGTGCACTGTGTGTACTGTGGATCCAGTCAGTGACAGGAAGATCCAGTACTGTGGATTCTCTAAGAGCAACTGACCTCACCCTCAGGGTCCTTCCCCCACCACTTGACACCCCAGAGATTCAGATACATCACCAGTTATGGGAGAGGAACACATGTGTGGTTTACAAGGACATCCAAGTGATTCTGATACACCTTTACCTTCTTGTTCCACCACATTGAGCACCTCGAGTTCAGTACTGGCTTTTCTTACTCTTTACTATGAATTCTATAATGTTTTGATCATTTTGTCCTGAGGTTCCTGTCACTTTTTAAATATAAAAAATAGTCCAAAATATCAGTTTCCTTTAGCATTTGATAAAAATTACATGGACAGTAGGTTATGTTAAGTATGTAGCTTTTACTTTTAGCAAAATTAGTTCTTCCATATATAGGAGTATCCCATCCATAATATAGACGTTCTGTGATCTGTATTTGAGAAGCACTGTCCACATCTTCCCTCTGCTTGAGTTCTGCAGCATACTCCTGCTACATCACTGATTGTCTAATTCCTCTTATCTGAGTTCAAATGCTTCCCACCATATCCACTACCCCATTTTCATTGATTTTTCACAGGTAAAGACATTTTGAAGCTGTAAAACTTTTCCTCTTCTCTACCTATTAAACTATCTAAAGAACAAATTATGTCCTTCCATTCATAAATCTTGCCCTGCCAAGTCTCAATAGAGACTTTGGCAATTACATTTTGTGTATATGTGTTTAAATATCATTATCTTTGTTCTCCTCCACTCAAAGTAATTTCTTTACTTTGAATTCCCTACACTGTCTCAGATGTATCTTATCTCTTGTTTCCCTTGTCAGTTACTTTTTAAAATACAGTTTCATGATGCTTCCATTCTCTCTACTATACTGGAATACAGAAAACTCGTCTTCAAGTCCTTTTAATGTTTCCACTAACAGAGGGCACAACTTCACTTCCAGCAGATCAAACCTGGGGTAAAACAGACATCTAATACATCATTATATATTCCTACAACAGTGCTTGTGGTTTCCAATTTTTATTTAAGTGTCAGATGAATTATATATCCTCATTAGCACTTCTGCAAACATCATCTATAAATTTTGATGGAAATTCTCCTATTTATGGAGTTTGGGAGGTAGATTCCAGAGAACAGAAGGAGGGAGTCGTTCAATAAATGCAATTTCTGGCTCCCTTTCCTCCTTTTAGGCTGAGATAACTTAGTTTACCAGACACTAAGGGCAGGGTGTTTAGTCAAAGTATTTATTTCAAGTTGTCAGAAGCAAGAGGCTAGGAAGAGATTAAATTTACTACACAAAGACATGTTTTTACATAATCTAACTAGGAATTTCTCAAAAGCAGACACATGCTGTTAAACACACACACACACACTCAAACAGAGGGTGTAGAGTCTTTTTCCCACTACTTGCCACTGCAGTTGCTCAAAGTGAATAGACTCGGGCAAATACGCAGCAAGGTATCTAAGATATGTTACCATAAGGAACTGAGAGTCTGGAAGCCAAAATTCACATCTTCAAATGTGTAAAGGAATAACCAAGCCTGTGGTCAAAGTAAACGTATATTTTGAATTCAGGAAATCAACCAAGTAAGAGCATGACCCTAATCATTACAAGGAAGAGTGAAGTTTAATCCTGAGGCAAGGACAATTTTCCCTTTGTCATCTGGTGATTGTCATATATGTTCTCTGCCTACTTATAGATGACGCAAGACCTGAACAAAATATATACCTACCTGGGGACCACTACTTCTGTAGGCATATTCTGGTTAGAGCTAAGGTAAAGGTAGGAATTTTGTATCCTCAGAAATTTTGTATATGACAAATCCTTGTCATCAAGTGGATAAATGTCACTAGTTGATAAAATTAAGTAGTATACATGTAAAACGTTATTGCTACTGAAGTACTGGCTTTGAGAAAGTTCAGAGAAGAAAGTGATGAAAATGGTCTGACATAAGGACTGGAACAATGATGATAATACTTAGTTATTATTACTATTATCACTATTTACTGAGCACTTTCTACATGCCAGACATTGTTCTAGGTACCTTATCTCACTGAATTCTCACATGATGCCTATGAGATAGACACTATCATTACTTTCATTTTTACATCAGGAGAGCAGGTTGGAAGAGGCAAGTAAAGCTAGACAGACAGTAAGTTCTGGCACAGAGATGACAACCCAGAACAGTCAGACCCTTAACCTAAACTGTCATGGGGATCCTCAGTAGGATCCTGAAGACTAGAAAGGACTGGGAAAGCAAAGGGGAGAATAATAAACCATTTTAAATGACGTAAGATTAGCTGGATGGGCTCAGAGCACCTCTACTTGGAGAAAGGGAGATACACTGAATAGGAAGGGTAGGGTCAGATTGTACAAGGAAAGCTGCAAGGCAGTCGTATAAATGCATAACTTCATGGGTTTCTGGTTTCCCCAAAGTCTCAGCCTCAGGAATTGCTAGAATTCTTTTCTTTATTAATGCAGCAGGTATCTATTATCGGTCAAACATGAATTTAATTCTGGTCTTCATATATGAGGAATGACTTCTGACAGATCATTTAACTGTTCCAAGTCTGTGTTCACATCTGTCACATGAGGATAATAATAGTGTATATGTCAAAGGGCTACCGTGAGAATTAAATGAGATAATTCCCAAAACACATTCAGCCCCATGTCTGACATACAGCAATCAGCCAATAAGTATTAGTTCTTATAATGACTCTGCAAGGCACTGTTCTAAGAATAAAAAGAACCATCAAGTATAGTGTCAACCCCTAAACTGCTTAACTTCAGAAAAGGAATAGTGATATAGTTGCTGTTCTGCAGATTAAATGACACAGGAGGAGTCTTTTCCTTGAGGAATCCCAGGAGTTGCAACCAAGCAAGAATTACTCCCCCGCTCAGCTTGCACCCTCATAGCTCTCAGTTTGGATCAAGTATGTTGACATTGTATTTGCAAAATAACAGACATTCCATTAGAAGGAGGCCTGTGTCCTCTCTCTGTGTGGATAGCTATGGAACATGGGAAACAAGAGTCCAAAAGAAGAACTAAGCTTAATGCCAGACAAAGTGACTCAGTGGTATGTGTATCAAGCTGGTAATGTTCTCTGGGGACTAGTACACAAAGGAGAAAGAACAAGGTTAAATTAATTTGTTGGATCATTTAAATTAGGTTATCCTGAATATCTATAGTCTTCTTCCAAACTGATCAATTTAAAAAGCTGGTTTGGAGTGACTCCTGCATCCCCACATAGCTCTTCCACCATCTAGTGATTTCATCGCCATGCTTTTCCAGGGACTCAATATACTCACAGTCCTTGTTGTGGAGAATAGTCCTTTGTTTAACCAGGTTTGTCTTCCTCAGAGACCACCTTACTCAAAAGTCACTTTTTGCTTTCTTCCTAATTCCCTTTTTCCTTGTCCCATACTATTAATTGTACTCCTTAACATATCTGGTCTCTGCTGTATATTAGGAGGGAGGCAATATAGTTACACAAACTTATCTAAGGTGAGAATGACTGATCTTACCAGCATCATGCACACTTTGAAAATGTATGCTTACAATATACATACTGAGTGACAGTATGTTTAGAATCCAAATTCAGCTCTAGTCAGGAGAAATCAAGCTCTTTTATACACTGAAGGGAAAAAGAGAAGGCAATACAGAAGAGAGATTACAGGGGTTTTCTGGCAATGTGGACAAGTACCCCTTCTTCTGGCATGTCTGACTCAAAATGCCCTTGTTATATTGGAAAATACTCTCTCATAGAATACTGTTAATGTGACACATGTATTTAGAACCAGAAGGAATTCTAATTTGAGAATGTATGCCAGTGGTATTGAATTATGCCTTCTGGGAAGATGGTGATGATTCCAACAAAATTTCAGCAACAAAAAGCAACACAAAGACCAACGACATTCAAATTGGTTTGACATAAAGATAACCAGGTAGACAGAGACATTCTGACTTTTTATCTCAGCTTGGGACTTACAGGCCCCCTGATGAAAGGGACTCAAGCCACAGCATTGAGGACCACTCAATAAAGATGTTTTCCCAGTATGTGGCAGCAGTTAAAAAGCAAATAGGTTTCCGGGATATAACAAAAAGCGTTGGAAGATACAGTGGCACAATGAACAATGAGGCTTTTTTCTTCAGAGGGACTGGACGCCTGCCATCTTACCACCTGAAAGCTACGGGGCAGGTTGAAAGAATCCCAAGCAACACGTCTGAGACAGCTCGAAGTGAGGATGATCTATTCTGAATGTCTGGGAAGGCGGATTACTGGCAGTCAGATGGAAGGATTCACAATTATGAAAGGCACAGTGAAAGTTGATCAGATTCTCCTTTCTACTAGGCTTCATGCTTCAAAACAACCAGAACCTCATTTTATTAAAATGCTCATCGCTGTCAGTTAAGGAGACAGGAGTCTGCTTGACAGCATTGCCTGAAAGGCATTGTTAGGGATGCTGGCGGGGCTCTCAGGCCACCTGACCTAGACAGGGCTCTTGCTTATGCATCCTCATAGCTCAGTCCCGGAAGCTAAAATACACTGTGAAGACAAGTCAGGCTGATTTCTAGATTAAATTCCCCTGTCCACTGCTTTGTGCTTCAACGAATGTGGTAAGCTAAGCGTGAACTTCAGCAAAAGGGCTGTTGAGCAAATAAAGGCAGATAAAGAATGTTAAAGTACTAAAAAAAAAAAAAAATTATAAATTGCAAACTGTCAGACCATCCATAGCCCTAGCCAAGTCCAAATGGCTTCATTTTCCTTTTCTAGCCTGGCCAGTCCGCTTGAGTCTCTCCCACTGGTATTTTTGGGATACAATCCAGGCCATTATGAATAGATCCAACAATGTGCAGTGATCTTGAAGCTTGCAGAAAAGTTTGGGACTAGTTAAATTACACCCCATTTATCTTTACCAAGGGATTGTGTAGATCTGTCAAAAGTATCCTTGGTTCCCCGGTGAGCTAACTTGCAGTAATTCTGCCATTTGGGAAAGATTTAGAGGTACAGTTCATAATAAATGCTCAGGATTCAGTATTTCCTTTTAGTTGAATCTTCAGCCTCCTTCCATTTCAACAACTATTACCTCTTTCCTTTTGTAACATATAGCTATTCACCCTGGGTGTCTTTTCTGTTAGATATGGAATTATGCTCCTTTTGTAAACCTTAAACCTTCACCCAGACATGGAAGGCTGTTTCCATACTCAATCAGGCCATTTGTTAAATATTTGCCTGGGGTATAGCTGATTTAACCTCCTGTGTTCCTGAATGTGATGCTCTCTTTTCCTTTTTAGAATGGCAGTTAACTAAAATGATTTTGTAGGGTAACTGTTGGAGCTTTCAAGGATCCAAGTGCCAGAGTATGTGGTCTTGTAGCAAGAATCTGTGTCCTAGAGCGAGAGGAGCTGAACTGGTTACCAGGTTCTACCCTTGGGAACTTTGCTGTTTTTTAGAGAGTTCATCTGGCTCAGCCTTGGTTTCCTCATCTGTGAAATGAGAATAGTGTCTGCCATCAGAAATATATTAATAATTACCTGACATGACACGCAGAAGGGTTAGTTCACATAATGCCCTCCCTTGACTCACTGATCCTTTTCTGCTTTTTTTTTTTTTAAGATTTTATTCATTTATTTGACAGATAGAGATCACAAGTAGGCAGAGAGGCAGGCAGAGAGAGGGGGAAACAGGCTCCCCGCTGAGCAGAGAGCCCAATGTGGGGCTCGATCCCAGGACCCTGGGATCATGACCCGAGTAGAGGCTTTAACCCACTGAGCCACCCAGGCGCCCCTCTGCTTCTCTTTTGCCTTACTCCTTACCCACCTTTTTTCCTCTCACCTTCTCTACCGTTCATCCTTCTGACCTTTTTCTAAATCCTATTCTGTCTACAATATTTTCCAGCTAGCCCCTCCATTCTTGCCAGAGAAGTCTATTAACAGAACCTACATGTGCAGCACTCATTCCTGCAGACTTTATGTGGCCCCTGAGTCATGTCAGCCATTGTCTCTCTATATCCTAAGCATTATTCAAATATTGTTCTGCCTTTACGATTCTGCTTCAGTCTCACCTTCCCTGTGTAAACTTGTTTGATGATTCTACCCAATCCTCAGCTCTTTTTCTCAGTCCTTACTCTACTTACAGTGTGTCCTTTAGGAGTCAGTCACTCTTTTGCATGTTTTTATTTGTTTGGATTTTGTCTACATAGTTAGACTCTAAGCTCACTAAGGTCAAATTTGTACATGGTTTGCATTCCCTGAAGCACCTATCCTATCTGTAGACACATTATAGCTTTCAAAATATGTTAAATGAAGGACAAATAAATATTAGTCTACTTCTCTACTTTGGTCTTAACTATTTCAATATTTATAGCTCTAGGTGAGAGAATTCCCTCATTCCCCTAGAAGGTTCTTACTTCATAGGCCTATTATTGCCATGTTTCTAGTTCATAATTAAATATTTAGCTAAAAATTTTTTAAGAATAATTTTGAAAGAAAAAAAAACCTTCTGAATAAAGTTTTGACTCCTGCCTATGGCTTTAATGTTAGGGTACTATAATATTCAGTAATATTCTGATAAATGGTTAACAACCATTTTTATAGGAAAAGGGTTAAAAAAAAAAACAAAAAACAAAACCCTGATCTGTACTGTTTGTCGGTTTCCATGTGTAAAAAGGCCCATCATAGCTGACTTTCAAGCTCTTAAGAGTGATGTCAGAGTGCAAAGTCACGCACATTCAAAACTGTGTGTGCACATTCAGCTTCTTGAGTCATTACATGCCAGATCCAGCTCACCAATGAATATCCCACCATCTTTAAGACAGCTGACTTTCTCTGTTTTGGAATATCTTAAGATTTTGTCTCTCCAGACAGCTCTAAAACACACTCATTCTGTAAATATCATTCCCATTGACAAAAAACAAGCAAACAAGCAAACAAACAAAACAAAACCCACAAAAAAACAAAACCACACACAAACAAGAGCTATCCAGGGACAGATGTGAACTTTCCACTTTGGGAAATTTTTCTCAGAATTCCTTCCTAGACTGTTCTAATAAAGACTGACATGTTGGTCCTTTTACATGAAGAACTGAAATCACCTCTTCATCCCCAGAATAAGAGTTCACCTGTAAAATACTAACATTGCTTTATCCATCTCTAATAGATGGTGCAATATCTATAAGCATATGCTAGAGAAGTGGAATTCACTAAGTGTTTCTTTCATTTTAACCAGCTGTTGGCATATAGCATTAGTTTGATATACTTATGTACCAGCAAACATTGCATTTATCATTCCAGGCATTGGTCTTAATTACTTAAAATTCATCCTTTCTGGGGCACCTGGATGGCTCAGTCAGATGAGCGATTACCTCTTGGTTTCTACTCAGATCATGATCTCAGCGTGCTGAGATCAAGTCCCCACATCGGGCTCTTTGCTCAGCAAGGAATCTACTGGAGATAATCTCCCTCTCCTTCCACTCCTCCCCACTCACACTCTCTCTCACTCTAAAATGAAAATAAAATCATTTTAAAAAATCCTCTTTTTCTAAATATAACTCTCATCAACAACAGTCTGATAAATGCCTTTATCTCCACAATGGTAGTTTCCAGCCTTTCCCACCAGAGCTGATTTTAAGCTTCCAATATGACATCAATAAGTTAATAAAATTCCTGAAAATACATTAGTTAACTCTAGTGAACTAAGACTCTAAGACAAAACCAGTCCAGCTTCCACACATCTCCACCCCAAGTGTACCTAAGGTGGTACCTTATGGTACTACTGCAAAGTGGGTGAGGCATCTCTTTATTTTTCCTATTCTATTCACTATCATACTTCTTAGGGTTGTCTAATTCAGAAAATATCCTTGATTTATGTCCAAAGGACCAAAATTCTAGTCTGGATCTTCCATAACTAGCTATGAGACTTTACATTCATCCCTTAACCCTCTCTGGTCACAGCTTCTGCCTCTGAGGAAGAAAGACTGCAACATATGTGAAATGGCTTTCCAGCCCCAACATTCATCTTTCTGATATAAGCACTGAAAAATGGGCTTTGCATTAATAAGCAAGTACAAGTCCTTGGCATCTGTATCAAATCTTACACATCTATAGAATGTTATATCTAAAACATCTTCAAAGTCTCATACAGTTTGAAAGTTTCAAAATTTCAAAGTTTCTTTTCTTTTTTTTTAATAGAATTTTTATTTATTTATTTGATCGAGAGGGAGCACAACTAGGCAGAGTAGCAGGTAGAGGGAGAATGAGGCTCCTTGCTGAGCAAGGAGACAGATATAGGGCTTGATCCTAGGACCCTAGGGAACATGATCTGATCATGTTCTAGGGAACATGATCTCAGGCTCCTCACTGAGCAAGAAGACAGATAATGGGGCTTGATCCTAGGACCCTGGGAACATGACCTGAGCCGAAGGCAGTTGCTTAACCAACTGAGCCACCCAGGTGCCCCTCAAATAGTTTCAAACTTACCAAAAGATGCAACTGAAGCATAAACTGTCAATATATATTAGTTTATCAATTTCTTCTGCAGAAAACATCTCTAACTGGCATTTTACCTGTTTTATTTACTTCTGAAGTCATCTCTGTAACTCCTTTCCCATAAGGACTGTTGCTTTATTTCTTCTCTGTTTTGTTGTTGTTGTTGTGTTTCTCTCTCTTTGACACACAGTGATAAAGCAAGACCTGGATAATAGGTTTGATTAACTTAAAAAATTCATTCTATCAGCCACCCATCCCAGCAAATGGATCACATGCATCACAAAAGATTTAGATCATTGTCTCTCTCCTAAGATTGTAATTCTTATATATCTGGCTCTCCTTTGGTAGGCCATTCTATTATTCAAAATAATGTACACTAACAGATTTGCACACTAAAGGTTGAAATACTGGCTGTCTCTAGAGAATACAGAAAGATAATATACTTGTTTTCAGCAGAGTTAACATTACTTTATATGACCTCTGTACTTGCAACATAGCAAACAGCAACTGTAAACTAGTGCAAATCAAGAATTCAGCTCAGGCATCTAACCTCATACTGTTCACATGTCAAATGTGAGCTCGAGCAGCAGGAAACTGGCCTGCTCTTTCTAATTACAATTATGATAAGAGTTTAGCACAAGTCTACTTAAAATCATAAAACCTTTCGGTGCAAGATTGGTGTTTTATCTCATTGTATATTCATATGATTAGGTTTATTTGACTGCTCAGAGGAAAAAATGACTCTCATTGTCCAACATATTCTTATTTAGGATGCTACGAGGAGTAACCCATGTGCAATCACACATTGTCTAGTTTTCATGCAAATAGCACAAGCATGAAAAACAAGATGATGGGAAAGGCTTTTCCTCTCCTTCCTAAAACTAATCTCTTCCTTCCAGGGAGACCATAAATCTCAGGTTCAAATAAAAAAGTCTTTAATTGGGTGGAATTTCTATGCAAAAAACTAATGCTATTTGGACCAGCAGGCAAGTGCAATTCTCCATCTCACCGGGGAACCACATTTTCCCTACTAAGCTGGGTCCCTTTTTCCCAGCACTGGAAAGGCAAAAAGTATTCCAATTAGTGAAGCTGATTTTTCTCCTATCATTCTTCTCTAGTGTGCCAGTGTGGGGTAAGTAAGGGTAGGCATGGGAAATTGCTTTAAGTCATTGATGGAAGAACCAACTGATTGATTGATATTGGGCTGAAGCAATCTTCCCGTTCATCCATTGGTTTGCCACTCATCGGGAAGCCAAGAGCACTGAAAATGAGCCAAGCCTGTCAGATGTGCCACTGAGAACACTGTTCTTTGCGGAATATTTTTGGATGCCAGATGCCAATCACTCATGGGACTTTGCTACTCAATAAGAATTTCAGATGTGGACTTTAATTATAGTCTAGCAGAAAAAGGATGATGGAGGGAGTAGAAGCAGCTTTATTTTTAGCAAACCCAGCTCTTAGCCACCACAAACCCTGGGAATCTATTTTAGGGGCTTGTCATTGTTGTTTGGTGACTTTCATCAATGTTGCTAAAAAGTATCAGGTTGACAGTTTGGGGAGTCAAAGGTCTTCATCCTAGTGAAGTGAGAGACAATGACCATATTTGGGAGGAGCTAAGCCCTGATGTTCTAGTATTAACTTAGAGGAAATGCTGAACCTACTAGGAGATGTAGAAAAGTTTAGATTTTAAGAATAATCAGTTGCCTTTTTAGATTTTAAGAATAATCAGTTGCCTTTTATGTCTGCCTCAAAACGCTTTAGGGAAGGGCGGCAAGCTCATCAAGGAGTTTACAATCAAGTAAGAGAATAAAGTAGAAATTAAAGAAGAGAAGAGTTCTAATTTTGTTAACACTTTAGTCTCCATGTGGACTTTCATGGACCACATGGATTTCTGGTGAAGCAGTCATTTGTGGCTGAGGCAATCAGTAAGGTAATAACATTTATTGAGCACAAACTTCATCCTAATTAAGAAGAGAGCACAATGACTCTCTCCTCAGGACCTCCACATATGTAATTGGAGAACATGTCAACAGGTAGAAATGCATACTTCTATTATATATTAATAGTTTCACAGAAATGCTAACTGGGTTCAGGGAAATGGCAACAAATTAATGTGGTATTTAGGAAGCCGGCTTTAAAAAGACGGCTATGGCATATCCTACCCTGACCGTGCACGTACACACAACCTAGCTAGGAGCTGGACATAAACTCTCTTTTTATACCATGAGGCAGTCATCAAAAAATAAAGACTTGATATCTGTGAATTGGCAAACCCTCAGCCCATTACCATTTTCAGAGCTCTGCATGTCACATTTTGGAGCTTAATGTTAAAGGGCAATGAGCCCAAGACATCCTACTTATAGGCTGCTGTTTTATTATTTATTTATTTATTACATTTGATGTGCTGTCTTTACATACTCCTCAGCTGAAAAATCATGGTCATTACAGGCCATCAATATTAATTAGACAAATAATGCTTGAATCATACTGCTTTGGAATTAAAGAAAATTATATCCTGAATGGATGGAGAACCCTGGAGGAGCTTGCAATCAAATGAGAGGAGTCAAATGATTTAGCACAGGCTTCAAAACAGATGTAAGGACTTCCTGTTTACTATTCAGTTTCATTCAAAAACTATACCTTAAACAATGTATTTGATTTCTGATGTGCTCTAGGTGATTTTGAGGATATAAAGTAGACGTAAAATGCAGTATTTCCTATCTACTACAGCATACAAGATAAAAATGTACTGTAAATGCAATTACATATAATAAAATACCAAAAAGAGGGACTTAAGTAATATGAATTACCTTAGATCAGATCAGAAGGAGATCAGTACGGGCTGAAGTATTTAGGACAGATTTCAAAAACTCCATAGAGATAAGGCAGTTATCTAGCTAATAGCAAAATAATAAATAAATTGAAATACTTACCCTGAATAATGGACTCTTTGGCCTGAACTATCTATTTCATGATTCTGGTTTGATCAGAAAAATAAGATATATGTATATATATCTTGGGTAGTCATAAAAACACTGTTAATTAGGTGGAATTAAGTTTAAAGCTATTTCACCATAGTAAAAGAATCTCTTACTAGTATGCTTTTTCAGTGCTATGGAAGTAATACATGCAGTTCCCTTTTGTGAAAAGACTACTGTGATCTGAAGAGACCACAATGTAGAGTCCAACTTCCACTGGCTCTCCTCCTAGCCATGTCTGGAATAGTTCCTACTCTCATACTATGTCCATATGAAGTGGGCAAAACTACCACCATCTGTTCAAAGCAGCAAGGGATAGCCCATAACAGCAAGTCCTAATGACCTGTCTCGATCAATTCATCACAAGTATTCACTGAATTCTTGAGTTGTTCAAGACGATCTTCAGAGGTATGTGGAATACAAAGAAGATTCCTGCCCTCCAAGAGCTTACTGTAGAGTAGGGAATCAAAATATGTACATATAAAAATAATTAATCATTAAAAATGCTATGAATAAAAAAGTCAAATGAATAGTACCAGATCTGGTAAAGGGGACCAGTTTGAGAGAAATATTTCTCCCTTTCCAAGTTCTTTAAAATTATCAGCACATCTTCTCTCCTTCTCCACATAGCAGTCAGGCAAAGGCTAGCTACAGACAGAAATCCATTTCCTGGCCGTCACCCAAGTCTGCTTCCAGACTTGCTTGTCTCCTTAACCCTATCCTCTGGCTACCAACAGCTAGTTCTAGAGCTCCTCAGTTTGGCAACTTACTGAAACTTTCCTTTCTGGTTTAGTAAAACTGGTTTCTTCTTGACTTTCCACTTTGTACCCTCCCCTGAATTCCATATCATCAGATTCATATAAGAATTGATATGATAATTCCATATCATAGATTCAGATAAGAAACAATATCATTTCCCAGCCTAACAGAAGACTAAAAGCTATGTTAGCACCTGGCCACTCCTGCCAAACAAAAGTAGTGTCAGAGTAATGAGTAAAGGACAGATGAAACATGCATAAAACGTCAAGGCACAGGAAAACCAAAATAAAACCAATGCCAAGAAGTAAAAAGTTCAGAGTTAGAGAAGGAAAGGATGATGTTCCTCCAACTTGATTATCTCCCAAAACAGCCAGTGAAAAAGAAGCTTTAAGTCACTATCTTGAAATCCTTTTGTAAGCACTTAATGTTAAACAATGGCCGTTTGTTGGGTTAGTGCTCAGAGCTCCGTCACTTATCTACCCAACTGTGCTTCATTTTTTTCTGTGGTTTGACTGGTCCATGCTAATAGACAGTGTGGCTATGGTCATCAACCTGTGGCATTCTCTGCCTTTATGATTTTGATGCAGATTTATTGATTCCCATTCAAAACAAAAAGAAGTGACTTCCAGAGCACAGAGTTCTGAAGCACTGCAGATACTCAATCTTCTCAGGTAGGATGCAGCTTCTAATGAAAAGGACTGTGCCTATGGTTCTAAGTCTTGAAAAGAAAAGTGAAACAAGAATATTTGCTCCTTTGCCTCCATACTTAACCTTCTTTCAATGATCAAACTCTTGTACTCCTAATCCTCAGAGACTTTGAAGAATTGTTAAGAAAACTCACAGAAGAAAGAAATAAAAGAGCAAAATAGAAAAGAAAGTGGGTTGTTTGAACTTACTTTCAGAAGAATAGAATCAACACTTCCCCTGACTCTCTACATCTTAAGAAAATGTGGCAGTTCAGTTATGGGTGATGGCTAAAGGACTCGCTCTATGACTCTTTTATGACCACTCAGAATGTAACTCAGGTGCTCAAAGACCAAGAAGACAGATGCTGTAAGCAATTCTAATGTGTCTGGGGACAGCTGTGGTGGCCAAGCTGTCAGCAAGGTTGATATGCTGACACAGTGCCTTAGAGTAACACCAACAGCCCTGTCTCCTAAAAGAAAAGCCTCTGCAACAATTACTGGGTTATTATGCCATAACATACAGATTCTTAAGGAAAATTAAATACGTGAACCATTATCACTTCCTATTATTATTGTTTCAATGGCTCCCAAGATGTCTTTTGCCTATTAAAAAAAAAAAAAAAAGCATGGACTCTAGAGCTAGAGAATCTGAATTTGTTTCTGTATATGACATTGGGAAAGAACTGAATTTCTCTGTATTTTTATTTCCTCATCTAAAATGGGAGCAATAATAATAATATCTATTTCACAAGGTTGTTGAGATAGATTCTGTAAGTCAAAACACTCAAAGTGGGGCCTAGAACAGGTTAAGTGCTATTAAGTGTTAGCTATGTGTGCTGTTATTATCACAACTTGCTGAGTGCTTACAGACCAACACCCTGATCAAAAAAACATAAAGAATCCCTCCATTGTCTTCTAGAAAAATTCCTAATTCCTTAGATGAAAATGCCATGCAAGTCAACAACATTTAATTTTGTTCAAAAAAGAGGGATTCAAAGAATTAAATACAACTGGTTCTGAGCTGCTTACTCCAAGGAAGTTTTATTCTATAGAGTTTCACAGGAGACACAACGCTATCCACATATGAAATGTTACCAACTCAAGTTTTCATCTGTGAATTATAATTTTTACAAAAAGGCAAATATCAACACCCCTCTTCATTTCCACATGTGACTACATGGGTTTTTGCCCACGGAATCCAAGGCACCCAGAACCACAGAACCTCATAAACAAAAGAAGACACATTCTAATTCAAGCATTTGTACAACACATCTCAAAGGAACCAAACCTCCTTAATGCTTGTTTCACCGGAAGAAAACTTTGAGCATTTTTTTTCCCTATGCTGCAACTGATACTGCTGTGGGACAAGGGCCCCAATATAAGTAAATTACAACCAGCATCCACTGCCATAGGACAAGGTCACAGAAAAGGATTAGCAGAATTTGAATACTGAAGAATTCAGACTGGCTCTAAACAGAAATAATGTCCTAATTGTAACAAGCTTCTCACTAACTCCTTCCTGGTAAGGTAACTAGAAATGACTATCACAACCATGTTATAATCCATATATAGAACATGCTATCCTCTCTGCTTATCTGAAATAAATAGTATATTAAGAAAGCTGAGGGGTGCCTGGCTGGCTCAATCAGTTAAGCATCTGCCTTTGACTCAGTTCATGATCTCAGGGTCCTGGGATCAAACCCTGCTGTGCAGGGAGCCCGCTTCTCCCTCTCCCTCTGCTGCTCCCCTTGCTTGTGTTCTATCTCTGTCAAATAAATAAATTTTTAAAATCTTGAAAAAAAAGAAAGAAAGCAAGCAAGCAAGCTGACATATCATGGTGTATTTTCTGTTTGTCTCAGCCTAAACTATATGTGTTTTTAGGAAGCCTCAAATAAAGACGTTTCCAAGAGGTATTAAAAGGAGCTATCTGAGGGATGCCTGGGTGGCTCAGTTGGTTAAGCGGCTGCCTTTGGCTCAGGTCATGATCCCAGAGTCCTGGGATCGAGTCCCACATCGGGCTCCTTGCTCAGCAGGGAGCCTGCTTCTCCCTCTGCCTCTGCCTGCCTCTCTGTCTGCCTGTGCTCACTCTCTCTGACAAATAAATAAATAAAATCTTAAAAAAAAAAAAAAAAGGAGCTATCTGAAAAAGTGGGACCCTTCTTATGACTGGAGCCAAGATCTTGGTATCCAAAGTGGACGAAACTGGATTAAAAAACACCTATTACAAAAGGCTCCCTTAATAGTCTGGGAGTGCTGACAATGACCTTGCACCTAGGCCTCTGTTTTCCCACTGCAGTGTTATCTGCTGTTACTCCCTTCTGTTCTCTGCATCACTGTTTTTGTTTGTTTTTGTTTTAAGATCTATTTATTTATTTTAGAAAGCAAGTGTGCAAGCAAGGATAGAGGCAGAGGAAGAGGAAGAGAGAGAAACTCCAGCAGACTCCCCACCAAGCCCAGAGCCCAGCATGGGGCTCAATTTCACAACTTCGAGATCATAACCTGAGCTGAAATCAGGAGTCAAACACTTAACCGAGCCACCCAGGCATCGCTCTGTATTACTTGTTAAAAATAAGCTGGTTTCTCCCCTCTTTGGCATGCATCACAATTTCTGAGACTGGTCTCATAGTCCTCACCACTTGCTGGGGTTTTATCTCTCCAGTTAAGATTCACTTCCTACCTCTGCGTAACATCATCCCTGATCATACCAGCCTAAAGAGGCACTTCCTCCCCTTTTATAATTGTGAGCCAGTTCAGAGGAGTCACTTTGTTGGTTTGTCTTTCCCCTTTCCCCACTGAATCTTGCATACAGTATTTGTTAAATGAATTGCATCCCTTATAAATGCGACTATATTGTAATCATTTCCTTATCCCATTTACGCTGTCTCTAAATATATGTGTAGAAGACTGGCTATATCACAGCTCAGATGAATAAGCTAGAAGGTAGAGGGAAAAAAGTGGAAAAGGCGTTGGGACCATGCTGGTACATAAAGCAGTCCTTGCTCTTGAGAAGGACCCTGGCTTTGACTTCATGAACTTTACCAACAGCCAGTGTTTTGTTTTGTTTTTTTTTTTCCTTTTAGTGATGTTATTTTTAATTAAGTAAAGGAGTTACAAAGCTAATCTTTCACAAATGGAGGGAAAAGAAGGACTCTTTCACTTTAGGAATGAAATCTTATTTCATTTCCCTTTCGTATGTGTATTTAGGTTGTCTTTTGTGACCTTGGTGAGCAAATTCTACCACTGTGCAGCTGAGGTTCCGAGACAGAAGGGCCTGGCCTTCTCCAAGCAGCATTTGCTCACCCCACAGAACTTATCTGGTGATTCCAAGGAACAAATGGCTTTTGCTGGGCTCTTCAATAATATGATTTGCATGCTTGAAATGAGATCGCCAAAGTAATTGTAGAATATTGCTTGCCATTACCGTCATTAAAAACAGGCAGATGTAGGAGCACTCCCAGGGAAAATCTTCCTGCTGGGTTTTCATGGAGATAAGTGCACAAAATCCACTTTTGAAAAGATGTTGAATGGAATGAATTTGCCATTCACTGGCTGTCTGATGATGATTTGCTTGTTAATTGGAAGTTTAGGCTTTAGAGAAGCCTTAACAAATTTGATTGCTAAATTCAGGAGGTTTACTCCCTCCTTACAAGCCATATTCAGAGGCATAAATCCTACTTTTTGCATGTGTGTATATGTGCTCATTTAGAATCTCTGTAAAAAGATACCAATCCCTGACCCCCTTGTCAGTGCCACTTTTTGGAGTGACTTTACCAACAAGGACAAAGTATTTTGTCCTTTTGCAAATGTCTCTAGGGCCCAAATATTCACTAACAGGGGAGGGGACAAAGCCATGAGATAAGCTGAGAGAAAGGGCAGAAAAGTTATTAGGCTATTTCAGTGCATATGTCTGTTGATTATCCCATTCTACGTTTCTAATAACTGGGAGGCTGGACCCCACTTCTGGACACCATTTTGTTTACTTTGCAAATCAGCTCCACTGCTGCTAATAAACTCAAGTAAAACGTTAGAAAGGGGTTGTGGGGGGAGGGAGCCCGTGAGCAAATATTTCTTTGGAAATCCTGCTGCTTCTCTTTCCTGTTCAGACACAGGCTGAGTGTCCTCTGATCTAAACAATGTCAACTAGCTGGCAAGGTTAGCAGCCCCCTGAGAAGGGTCTGCTTTATTCTTAATGACCACAGTTGCACATCTACAAAATGACTTTATTCATCCCTGTCATTACCTATCCAGATTAGTCTCCTCTAAGTGACGATAAATTTATTGCCAGCCATGGAGAATGACAACTGCCACATGGAGATACATGAGCAGTTACGTAGACAATCTAGACAAGAGCTCCTATATGGTATCATAGAGCATTTCCAAGATCGAATAGTTCTAGGAAAGAACAGCCAAATAGCCTTTCTTTTTCTATCATTCCCAGGGATTTAATAGTATATATGTACATCACCTAATAAGCCGGCACTGAGCATTATTTATATAGCAAATGATACTGGCATGTAATTATATAAAACATTACTATAGAGTGGGATCAGTTCTAAGCAGATGCCTACAAATAATAACTGTTTTAAGTATTTAATAAATTAAAAGCCTCTCCATGATCCTTACTCATTGGAGTATTTGCCATTACAAACAACACACCTAGGCACTCCTAAACTACAATATCCAGGAGGAGATAAATCTGCCCCTCTAGGAGGTTAAAACTCCAGCCTTGCACCCTCCTGCAGCTTGTGAGAAAGAGACCACTGTGGTTGCATTGATTTACTCGAAAGTATTTATTAGGTATTGTCTATGTGCCATAGTCTGTGTAGATGCTGGTGATATACTGGTGAGGATCGTCTCTTCTTTTAAGGAACATATAGTCTAGTGGGAATGAAATGAAACTGAACACTGTAGTGGTAAAACTTAATAAGTATCAGTTATGAGGGAGAGGCAGCCAATCTAGTCTCAGAGGTCTAGGGAAGGCTTGCTGGAAATGGTGACCATTAACTGGACATCAAAGGAATGACAAGGAGTCACTCCTAGATGTTTTTGGTGGAGAAATATCACGTACAGAGACTCGGCTGCAAGAGACTGAAAGATGCTCAAAGGCTGGATAATGTTCAGTAGAGCTGGCAGGAAGCATGAGCAAAGAAAATGGCAGTGCTGGTGAGGAGGGGGATCCTAGTGTTGTGAAGGAGACAGGCAGGGTCATGAAGGCTTTTGCATCATGGCTCCTGGCCCAGTGATTACTCAATAAATATACAGAACAAATGCATGCATGGATGAATGAAAAGTCAGGGACATACATGAAATCCTGGCACTAAAGAAGACCAAGAAGAAACATTCACTTTGCTCAGAGTTTAGGGACATAACCAGCTCCCCCACACACCATTCCTATGACTCTAAAAAGGGACCAAAACAAACTGTGCTGTGAAGCAAAATATATTTATGCCAAACCTCTGGTGAAATCATAGAGAAGTCACCTCAATGGAAAGGGGCCCCAAAGGCTTTGCCTCTGACTTGCCGTTAGGGTATCGTAGAGCTGGGCTCCTCCTAATGAGGACCTGCCTATTTCCTCAAGTGTGGTCTAGACACTTCATTTTTGGTTACTATGTGGAAAGTGATAACAGATAACACTGTTTCCAGGGCTGTGTAGAAATTAAGTGAATTTCCAAAAACAACTTAAAGAAACATTTTCCCAGGAGACTTCAGGGTAGGAGAGGGGGAGCAAAAGAGTAGAGAAAGGAGAAAAAAGGGAGAGACTTACTCTTTCCTTCAAGCTACCCCTCATTGTCCCTCCAACTGACCCTTTTTCACACCAGCTCTCTGAATAATGGTAGTCCTTAACGAGGAACTTAATCACCTCTAGAGTTTCGAGGAACTTAATCACCTCTAGAGTTTCACCCATACCTTCGTGGCATAGGAATGCATCCTATCACAGACACACACTGCTGCTTGCCTGATATGAAACAGATCACTGATGGGGTTGATATGAAAATGATGCTAAGGAGACCGTTGGCTGGCAAAGCAGTGATTGCAAGGGAGCAGAGTTCAGAGAGGACAGGGTCTCTCTTGCCATTTGAAAGCAAAGCAGGCCTCTGTCCCATTACTGTAAATGAATTCAGTCACAATATTTAATTTATTTTGAATTGCAAATTGTAGGAAAGCAGCGTATGAGATTTTTGTTTGTCAGAAAGAGGCATAGTATTACAAAGGCTGAGAAACCACATACAAACCCTGTGACAGAGCCTGCTATCTTTCTGGGTTTCTTTCCACTGAAAATTTTTAAAATCAGTGGTTTTTCACACAACACACACATGCACACTCACACAGTACAATAATGCCATCTACTTAGGTAGTGTTTGCCCTTTATAATGCGAGGACAAAGTAATCTATCCTCCTTTATACTGGATAACCACTCTCCTACATCCTATGAACTTAAGATAAAATAGAGAGTGTTTATTCACCAGAGTTGAGGGAAATTAAACAGAGCAAGCAAGGCTAGTAAAGAGTTACAAAGTTTTATCCAAGGTCAGCTTTGCCTGTTAGTAGCAGAGCTGGAAATAAAAGTCAGGACTCCCTCCTCCGTTTTTCTTGTTCTGTGCCCATTGGACCAAACTGCTCTCAATCAATAGGCAGCCAGTTATGACGGATTCACATTCTACCCAGTGTCAATAAAAACAAAAATCAAGTTTTAATCAAAACACATAACCAAGATCTACATTTCTCTTGGCCACAATAAATCTTCCCCAAAGGAAGCGAGCTAAAATTCTTTACATTTAAAAAATGAGCTCCGCTGGGACTCCAAATTCCAGTTCGATTTTTGAGCCAAGGCATTTTTTTTCTTTATCATGCACTTGGTGCTGTAGTGTGATAAGGGCCCCATGCAGACCATAAAACTAATTTATCATCTGTAAGGTGTACAAAGAAAATGGTAGCTGCCTACTTGTCTGCTTGACATATGAGGTCATTTTTGCCGCTAGCTTTCTAATACTGAGCAATTTTATCAGCTATTTATATACATTAATTGTGGGTACCCATATGCTCAATGTTGTATTTAATAATGCACTGCATTGAATATGCATTCCTTAAGTTTTAGCATACAGCAAGCATCTTGAATTTAACTATTTGGTTTGCCTGTTAAAGCCCATAATTCAGCTACGCCATGTTACGTACTCTCTCAAGTGAATTTATGTTTCTTTAAATCTGGCTCACCCTGCTGAAACCCATTGAACTGGACAAGGCCACCTCACATGTCCCAAGGGCTCCAAGCAAAAACAAGCAGAGGAAGTGCCATGGTCCACTTAATAATACTCAAGCAAAAGGATTATTTGATGAATCCCTTTCCCCAAAGGACAGCAGCATATTCACGCTTCACAGTGTAAATATAAATACAGTTCTCAGGCAACAGAGACACGGGATGTTAGATAAAGTGTGAAAAATACCACGGCAGACGGCTATGCCAGAGTGATTTCTTAACTATCAAAAGGGAATCAGTTCAAACATCCTAAGCAATCCCAACCCCCAACTCCCCAAGGCTTCCCCAATTTATCCCTCAGAAAAGAAAACAAAGCCAGTTTAGCTGGTTCTTTGGCCGACTGATTGCTCTAGCCATTTCTCCATGCTAGAAAACTCACTTCCTGATAAAGAGAAGCCCAGCTCATCACCTACCCTAGGCAGTATCTCCCCATAAGCTCACATATCACAAGTCTTAACACTTGCATCATAAAATTAACTGCTGTAGGACAAAAACTTAAATGGCCCTGATCAAAGACAAACAAATTCTATGGGTATAATAATCTATAAAGTATTATTCCTTGAATGCCTTGGCTCAGAATACATATTCAGAGGAGCTTTTGTTACCCAGCAGAACAAAAGAATGGCAGAATTATGATCCCGGGGGGGGGGGGGGGAATCAAGGCAGCCAGGCCCAAGTAAAACATAGCAAATGGTGGATCAGTATAGGCAAAGCCAGCCTAACGGTCCAGGTGGTGAGGTGGCCTGGGGACCAAACAAGAAGGAAGGCACTGAGCTGGTAGTCTACACAAGAAGACAATCATGTTTTTTACCTTGTCAGAGTCTGTTATCTACGTGGTGTGGGTCACTTAATCTGGCATTTAAATGTGTTCAGAAGTCTTGCTACAACTGGGTAACTTGAAACATACAGAAAATAAATAACATAGTTCCTCACTATGGTTCAAGGTATGAGTACTAACTATCTCCTTGATACACGTGCTGTTGATATAAATGGAAAAATCCACATACAAATTCTGACATTCCCTTGGTTCTTCTGTAGAACTCTGAACCTCTAGCTTCCATGTAGGGTAAGCAGGATATAAAAAGTAAGCTGTCATGAATACACCCATGAATCCTTCCAGTTATCAAGCTACCAAGCAGGGCTATCTGAGTTTGCTCAGCCTTACCAGACATTTCAATGCTAAATCTTTTTGATCTAATAATGAGTTAAAGGCCCTTTGGCCTAGGCCCTGTAACATTGGTCAAGGCAACCTGAGTCAAAAGACACTCTGTGTCATTGCACCTGATCCTTTAAATGCCCCGCCATCCCATCTCCAAGCTCTTATACCTCACAGTCTTCTACAGTAATTGTTTCTTTCTCTTCAAGAGAACCACTTAGAGCCATTAGTCCCATGTCTGCCCAATCCTTTGCCCCCTGCCCCAGAAAGTGCTTGCTCTCTCTCTTTATATAATTTCCCTGAAAACCCAGATATGCCTGGATTAGCAATAACAACAGACGAAGCCCCACTATGTAAATATTCTCTTGTATTGACATTTAACAATGTTGTATTAGAAAATCATCTCAATCAATCTGAAATGGCTCCAGGCGAAGCCTGGGTAACCTAACCACACAATCATATATAGTTTCGAACTCCTATCCTAGCCCCCTACCTGGTATGTTAGAATCATTGCCAAATTTATCAGGAGCAAAAAAATATTTGATCTCGTAGGAGTTTAATTAATGCATTTAAAATAAATGCAAGGCAATCCCAAAGACCTTGGTTAAAATACACAATCAAGTGGGCAACTATTCCAGAAAGAAAATTCTTTAATAACTTCAGGAGCGCTATCTGATACCTCAAAAATAAAAATTTAAATTTTAAAAAACTATAAAAAATAAAATATTTTCTTAGACCTAACATAAACTCTCTTTTGCCCCAAGTTATGCCTGATACTTTTAGGAGCTTTTACAATTTTATACCTCTGCTTCATTTTTCCTGATTTTTAGGAGCTTTTACAATTTTATACCTCTGCTTCATTTTTCCTGATTTTTATACTACAGGATGCCAAATTTGGTAATTAAGTTCATGAAATCATTGAGGTCAGGAAAATGCACTAGATCACTCAGAAGCAACTACTAAGTAGAAGAGAAAGGATTCCATAACATGGTTAGAGGAGTCTAAGAAGGAGATTGGGAAGGAGCAGCTTAAGACATAGGAAGAAATCAGAGAATACAGTTTCTAAGGAGCCAAAGAAAGAGTATTATAATAAAACTTGAGAAGTGGTTAATGTTCTTAAATGCTGCTGATAAGACAAAGTAAGTATCCCCTAAATATAGAAACAGAAAGATCTTTTTTTCCAGTTTTATTGAAAAATAATTGATATACATCACTGAGTAAGGTTAAGGTATACAGCATTATGGTTTGATTTACGTATGTTGTGAAGTGACCATCACAATAGATTCAGCTAACATCCATCTTTTCACATAGACATAGTAAAAAAGGGGAGCAAAAAATATTCTCCTTCTGATGAGGACTCATATAGGAAAGTTAAGAAAGCAAATTCTATATCATATGGCAGTGTTAGCTATAGTCATCATGCTGTACATCACATCCTTACTTATTTATCTTATAACTGAAAGTCCACACCTCTGACAAGATTAGCTGTACTGAGTGGCAGGGGTGAGAGCCAGGGGCCAATGGGTTAAGAAGAGGTAAACTGGGAAATACAGAGAATGAGAAGAAAAACTCTGTCAAGATGTGGGCTGTAACAGGCATAAGGCAAATAATGAACTGGAAGGTTTTTTGGTTGGTTGGTTTGTTTTTTAAAGATAAGGTAGAATATGTAATCCCACGGAACCCTAAAGAGCCAAAATAATCTTGAAAAAGAATATAGTGGGAAGTCTCTCCATTCCTGACTTCAAAACTTACAATAAAGCTATAGTAATCAAAACAGTGTAGTACTACCATAAAGACAGACACATAGATTAATAAAACAAAACAGAAAACCCACAGTTAAACACATGTATATATGGTCAAATAACTTTTTTTTTAATATGGTCAAATAACTTTCAAGTTATTTAACCATACTTTCAAGGTTGCCAAGACATTTCAATGGGAAAAGGATAGTCTTTCGATAATGGTGCTGGGAAAATTGGATTATCTATATGCAAAAGACTGAAACTGAACCCTTCCCTTACAGTACCAAAATTAGCTCAAAATTGATTAAAAATAAGAGAGAAAACTATAAAACTCTTAGAATAAAACATAGGGGGAAATATTTATGACATTGGATTTGGCAATGATTTCTGGGATAAGGCATCAAAAGCATAAGCAACAAAAGAAAAAATAGATAAACTGGACATCAACAAAATGTTAAAACTTTCTGCAAAGGACATTATCAACAGAATGAAAAGGCAACTGACAGAATGGGAGAAAATACATACAAATAAAATAAATAATAAGGCATTAATATCCAGAATTTATAAAGAACTCCTACAACTCAGTAACAACAACAGAAAATAACCTCATTTAAAAATGGGCAAAGGATCTGGAAGACATTCAGATAGATAAGAGACACAAGAAAAGATGTTCAACATCACTAATTATCAGGGAAATGCAAATCAAAACCAGAATGAGATACCACATTATGCTTGTCAGATGGATAGAATCAGAAAGACAAGAGATAAGAAGTGTTTATGAAGATGTGGAAAAAAAAGAAACCCTCCTGTACTGTTGGTGGGAATGTAAAAATGGTGCAGTATGGAAATTCCTCAAGCATAGAATTATTGTATGACCCAGCAATTCTACTACTGGATATATGCCCAAAAGAACTGAAAGCACAGACTCAAAGAGACTTTTGTACATCTAAGTTCATTGTAGCATTATTCCCAATAACAAAAAGGTGTCCATCAACAAATGCACAAATAAACAAAATGTGACATATTCATACCATGATGTATAATTCAAGTTTTAAAAGGAAGGAAATCTGACACTAGCTATAACACCTATGAGCCTGGAGACATTATGCTAGGTGAAATAAGTCAAACACATACACACAGAATACTGTATGATTCCACTTACACAAGGTACCTAGAGTAGTCAAATCCATAGAGACAGAAAAAAGAATGGTGCCTGCCAGGAGATAGGGAGAAAAGAAAATGGGGAGTTAGTGTTTAATGAATATAGAATTTCAGTTTGGAAAGATAAAAAAAAATTCTGGAGATGGATGGTGGTGATAGTTGCAGAACAATGTGAGTGTACTTAATACCATGGAACTGTTTAATAATAAATGATTAAAATGGTAATTTCATATTATATCTATTTTACCACAAAAAAAAAATATGAGGGAGATTATTTAGGAGGAGACTCACAGAAGACCCCAGCTATGAATCAATTCCTGTGTCTCAACAGGAAGTATGAAGATAAAAACAATAATCAGGGGTACCTGGGTGGCTCAGTCCATTAGTTACTGGACTCCTGACTTCAGCTTGGGTCATGATCCTGGGGTCATGAGATCAAGCCCCACATGAGGCTCTACACTGAGTATGGAGCCTACTTGAGATTCTCTCTCCCTCTGTCCCTACCCCCGCACCCCCCCCACCAAATTTTAAATAAATAAATAATAATAACCATTTACCATGTGAACAGTGTACCCTTTCCTTGTGATTAGCAGATACTATAATTCCTATTTCTCAGATAAAAATACTGAATCACAGAAAGACTAAGTAACGTGTCTAAGGTTTTCTGTAGTTTGCAAATTCCTATGCCAGCGCCTTTCTCAGGAAACCTACAGAACCACTGCCAATGATACAGTGCACACCCTGCAGTTTTTTCTTGTGTGTCTTACCATGAAACCTTCCACAATGGCCTGATCCCTTCTTAACTCCAACTTCCGATTCCTTCCTCCTTTCTATCTTTTCTACTGAGCAAATCCACTCAGATGTATAATCCCCTAATTGTCTTGCCTTTGCCCCATCACTCTCTTTAGACTTAATTGGAGAACTGTGCCTTCAGGGCTGTTTTATGTGATTATCTTATCTAAGGGCTGAGGAGAATTGTTGCTCTATGAATGCCTGTGATTGAGTTGACTCTGATCCATAGTGCCCTCAGCCAATGCGTTCCTGGAAGGGATGGAGAAATAGATGTGCACTTGCCTCAGAAATGCTACCCTATTCTCCAGCTTGTTGCCATTCCATCCACCCAGTGTCATCCACAGCCCTAAGCAGAGCCTGAGGTAAAACTAAAAATCAGTAATATTAATCCTGCCTAATTTTTAAATTTTGATATGTTGCTCATCATGGATTTTTGCACTGATTTTAATTGTTTTAACACTGCATTAAAATATTCTTACCTTGATTACTGGTTTCTTTGGTGCCCTCTTTTTTTCTTTTTTTTTTTTTCTAAACAGCTATTTTTTTTTTAAGATTTTATTTATTTATTTGACAGACAGAGATCACAAGTAGGCAGAGAGGCAGGCAGAGAGAGAGCGGGGAAGCGGGCTCCCCGCCGAGCAGAGAGACAGATGCGGGCTCGATCTCAGGACCCTGAGATCATGACCCGAGCCGAAGGCAGAGGCTTAACCCACTGAGCCACCCAGGTGCCCCTCTTTGGTGCCCTCTTAAATGTGTCTGAGGCAAATGCCCTCACTCACCTCACCCTAGTTCTAACCCAAATCTATCCACCGCCATGACTAAAAACAAAGAAAAAAAAAAGGAAAAACAGAAAACAGCCTTCCCTGAATCACTTACTACAACAAAATAGTGAAGTCAGGTGCCAGTCAAGTGTTCTAGGGATAAAAGACATGAGAAGGATCAGCTATAACCCTAAGTAGAAAAGAGCCCAGCGTAAATGTCTTTCATGTACCTTTTTGACAAGACCGTTTCAACCTAAAATCAAAAGCTTATATTTAAACACCATAAATTGCATATCTATGAAAAATGAAGTCCCTACAGGCTAACTTTCTGCATTTTTGTTCTCTTTAAAGAAGGTATTAGAGCAATTTGGACTGTCTTCTTAAAAGATTTTTATTGTTTTGTGATAGGTAGCAGGAAGCTATCAACTGAATATGTAGCCAACAGGTCAGAAAGAAAGCAATGTGGCTTGACTGCTAAGTATGTCAATTCTGTCTTCAACTGACCGGAGGCCCTTGTGTGTGTGTGTGTGTGTGTGTGTATACACACACACACACACACACACATTTTACATTTCTCACCACAGGCCTTGTTTATCAGCTCACAGCCAAGCAACCTGAAATAGCTTTGTTTTCTAAGCACCGCAGACCTTTTCTTTTTGACTAAGAAATCTGTCAGGAGACCTGGCAGAACATTATCCCACTCAGTGACAATGGGGATGAGCAAGCCTGCTCTTCCCTTTCCAGGGAATGCATTTGGAACCAGCTTGAGAATGCTCTGGTCAGATCTCAATGTGCAGGATTGTTGAGAGAGGAAAAACTGTCTCTTCATTCCTCAGGCAAGGCAAATGCCATCACATTGCAGGCTCTGTGGGAGAGTGGAGATAATGAGGTATTTTGAAACAGCGGACATTGTCAGAAAGACAGAAATTCGGAAAAGGGCTGAGGTGGTGAGTGATTATTTCTCAAAGGAGCAATGGAACACAAAATGGGTCTCAGTTTGGGTTAAGCAAGGGAGATGAGAAAAGGTAGTGTGTTATAAATTATTTACCACTGGATATAGTTTTGCTTTGATCTTAGTCCTAATTGTGCTTTGTCTTGGTGTGAACGAAGTGAAATGAGTTGCCAACTCTACTGACTATGTATTCCCATGGACACACACATACCCCAATGTTCCTTAAAAGATATACATAACCCAAGTTTAGATTCACTTATGAAGTTGTACAATTCAACAGGTACTGGGAATGTGATCTACCAGTAAATATCTTTTTTATCATGGGCTTAATGATAATTCTATCATTAATAGAAAATCTATACTTAATGAAAATTCTATCATTAGAGATGCATGAATATGGGTTAATCATTATTTCCTCACTTGATCTTTATATTTATAAGTAAAAAGTGCCTAAAGCAAGAGGTGACATTTCTTAGGTGCACAATGAAGTATCTCCCAAAGCCTATTAAGTCTTTAATACTTAAGATGACTATACATCCTCCTCTGCCCAAGACAGTCTTGTGGTATGCCTATTATCCTGAAATAATAATTGGCAACCTTCCATATTAAAAGTCATATTAGATAAAAAATTATACACTTATCCTATAAACACCATACTTTCAGTCAGTCTATTAGTTTGCCGTCCTCAGGGAAAAAAAAAAAAAAAAAAAAAAAACTAGAGAAACATGATGATAATGGGTCTTTGGTTACAGTGTTGTGCTAGTAAGAGAGAAGTACTGAGCACTGAAGATAAACGTCACCTATTTCATATTTTGTTTCAGCACTGAACTCAGATCTGAGACATTTATTCTATCCAGATCTTGTTTCTAGTACTTTGCTCACGACATGTGGAATGTAATACAGGACCTCTCATACTTGGCTATAACCATTCTATCAATTAAAGTCAACCAAGAAAAGCATACAACAACTAAATAATATATTTGCAGGAGACCATGTATACCATCTGCTAAGCAGAAGCTTCAGAAGGGTACAAAAGGCCAAAATGGCCACCACTGCTACTAGCAGAAGAAGAATTAGAGAGAAAAATGGGGAAACCTGAAAAACTCACGAACTCAGTAATAGTCTCACTAGGAATGGAAAGTTGCTGTGGGTGTTCAGTCAGACAGCATTAACTTAGTAGATCTCAGAGCAAACTTGGCTTCCTCCAGAAACTTCCCTTGCCCTTTCGACTAGGTCAGATACCTCTGTGGGATTCTCCATAAATACTCCAGATTTCCTTTCTCATAACCTTTGCCACACTTTCCTGTTATTATTTTTTAAGTTATCCATCCTTCAGCTAGAATATAAACCCCATAATCATAAAAATAATTAACATGTATTATGTCAGGCAGTAGTCAAAGCACTTTGCATTAATTCAGGGAATCCTCAAGGTCTCCCCACCAATGAGATTCCTCTTACTTTTGATTCAAAAATAAATGAAACTGATGCACAAGTAGATTTCCCTAGCTCATACATTTTCTAAGAGGTATAACTAGTACAATATTCAAATTCAGATTGTTTTCAATCAAAATGCTATGTTGCCTGCCTTAAATAGCAGAAATTAGGCTGCTGTGTTCTTTATTACTGTTTGCCCAAGCCTGCTACAATGCCTGCACCATAATTAAGGGCTCAAAAGTATTTACAAAATAGATGAATAAGAAGTACCTTTTTTTAGCTGGCCATCATGGAAAGTACTATTTCAATGAACAAAATAAGTCACAGCTCCTGCCTTTGAGGAACTCACACTTCATCAAATCCCAATGAAACGGGAAAAACCTAGTCAATAAGATAAAGACAAGGGGGATGCTTAAAGCTTTGACCTTGTCCCACATATTTTAAATTCAACAGCTTGTTGTTAACGTAGTATGTTGTTATGATAGAGCTTAAATTTAAAGAAGTGTTTTGAAAAGTAACACATTAGAAGGAAATCAAAGGAGAATCTCAAGAAATGTGGTAAACTCACAAGTCAGGTACTATCTCATGGATGTCACAACAGTAACACTGAAGAATTGTAATGCTGTTTTTCCTTTCCTCTTGAAGGTGCTGCATTGTCCTTCAGTAGCAGGTCAGTGAACAGAGAGAGATGTGGACAATGGCTGGGGGCAGCTCTGGGGAAAACTTACAGTGCTAGACAGCTAGGAATGAATGATATACCATGATAGGACATGCTGTGATACTTTCGCTTTGTATACCATGATTTAAAACACACAGTATAGTGTTTTGTTTTGTTTTTAAATTCTAAATTGTAATGAATAACCAGAAGGTAATTGTAAGAACATTTCAAAAACCAAAGAAATCACATTTAAGGACACAAGAGCCATCAATCTAGGAAACTTTGAAGAGAAAGGGCTGGCTATAGTCAATAGTAAAGAGTTGTAGGGGACACAATGAAAGGGTAGGACAATAACTCTGGATGAAATGAATTAGAAATAAGAAGCCTCCATTAGAGTCTGTCTGTGGGAAAGTGTTTGCTATCATGGTAAACGGTTATTCTTCTATCGTTAATGTAGGAACTTTTCCAGCCACATACGTGTCTAGAATTATGTACTATGCCTTAAATCTGCTCTTGCTTGTCGACACTCTGAGATGAATTCTCAACATTTAGAGAGACCTTTTAGTTCCCCCAATCTACAACTACATGTCAACTCCATCTCTACCACACTGACACCATGATGACTGACGTTGGTTTTGATTTGACATTTCAACCGTTGAAATACACAGGCACACTCACTCACACTCACATACACAGAGCCTTCAACTTGAGATTTGATTGGCATCAGTCATTTCATAACCTGTCTCTTGGGGATCAGACCAATGGACCTTTTTAAAACTTGCCTTATTGAACTAACCCTTCTGATCTGGGCACATGATTCATACTTGCTAATCTTCTTGGGGTCCTTCCTTGCTCTTAACAAGCCTGTCATTTCCTCCTTCTCTGAAATATTTTTCTTTAGGTACAAGATGATTTAAAATGTTATTTTTTATGTCTCTTCTTGACTTTTGTGAGAAAAAAAATATATAAACGCATCAAAGAAGCAGCTATTCCACTTGATTAGTGAATTTCCCCCAAAGGAATACAGACATCACCATAGCTATGGAATACATTTTAAAGGTACATAGGCTTCCATTCAGCTCCACAAATATAACACCATGAAATGTGAGTTCTGGAATGTTCCTTAGAGGTTTTGGTACAACCTTCAACCCACTAAAAGAATCTCTATGTCATCTCTCTCAGATAATTAGTTTCTGTTTGAACATTTTCTGTTAATAAGTTATTTTGAAATAGAATCTCACCTGGTGTTCTTCTACTTCTTCAAAGTTCTTACTTAATATTGAAATCAACCTCCTTTAACTCCATTCAAAGTGCAAGCTTTGTCATCTGGAATCACATAAAGTCTCATTTCTCCTCCACAGGACAGCTCAGGGCTGAACTAAGCTGGATGCCCACATTTCTAAAGGTTGATATCTTTCTTAAACTCAACCTCAGGACAATCTCTCTCCACTGCCATTCTTTGTTGCCTCTCACACTCTGTGCAGACACCCAAAGATCCACACTGTGAGAGGTTCTGTGATCATGCTTATAGGTTCTCCTAGAATACATTCACTTCTTGCTATCTTCCTATTTCACCTCCTCTTAATCACAATGTGGTCTTTTTTTTCCAGTTTGAAAACCAAAACATTCCCTGGACAAAAAAGGACTGTCATTCATTGAGGGCCTGATACGAGTCAGGCACTGAACTAAATGCAAAGATGGGAAAGATACAAAGATGGGAGAAATACAATACTCTCAAGAATTTTATAGTCTATTGGAGGGAAAGAGACACAGTTAAATATATAGATAAAGAGAATGAAAATAATGTGATAGGTGCTATTCCTTCTTTTTCTCATTTTTAAGTTTTTTATTTTAATTCCAGTGTAGTTAACATATAGTGTTACATTAGCTTTAGGTGGACAGTATAGTGACTTAACAATTCTATAGTGACTTAACAATTCAGTGCTCATCATGATAAGTGCTACTCTTTCAAATGTCTCAAGAAATTTATAATCATATAGGAGAACTACAAGATTTCTGTCTGAAGGAAGAGAGTGAAAAGGAGGGAGATACCCTCTACCATGGGAAACAAAAAAGGCAACATATAATAAGTCACAACTTGAGGAAATAAAAATCACATTTTATATAATAGTCATAGTATCTATACATATTTGAGGTAGTAGTGATCTCCTCCTCTATGGTTTCAAACTTCTATCCTTCTCAGGATATAATTTATCCCATAAAACTTTTATGGGATATTTTCCTGCACATAATAGCTCAATTCTTATTACCTAAGAGAGAAAATACAATAATATTAATTTCTGTACTGTCTTTACCCTCAACTAATACTATTTCTCTACTTATGTCCTTCATTTCAGTATGCTCAAGAAGATTACAATTTCAACAGGTTCTAATTTTGGCTTTCAGCCTTTTAATCTGGGTGTGCTAACATTTCCAAATTACTGCCTCTCTTACCACACCTCCTTCTTATGGAGATTGCCATACCCTCAGACCCTAGAAAGGGAGCTCACAGCTGAATCTCCACTCCATACTCACAGTGAGAAAACATCTTGTCAGGATTTAGACAATAGTCAATTGGAAGACCATTAGCTCTTACACTGTGTTGTCAGAGGTAGAGGAACCAGCAAGGCACATGGAAGACAAGGGCAGAGAAAAGAAAAGATGAATAAGCAGGCCATGAGTTAGCAGTGTAAGCCAACTGAGAGAAAGAAAGAACGGCTCAAGCATGCAAGAGTCACAGAAGCCAAAGCCCAATGTGCCTCAGGAGCGGTGGAAGGAAGAGCCTCTGTTCACAACTTGCTCATTCCAGTCCTTTCATGGGTGTCTGAGCAGGCCTTAGTCTTATGAACTTTTCAAACTGCAATAGCACCTGTTATGTTCTTTCAATAAAATTCCTTTCTATACGAGCCAGAATCAGTGGCCTTCTGTTCTTTGCAGCAAAGTAATCCTTAACTAATACTCATATTTTTCTTAGAGTCCAACTTGTTCTTGGCCACACTACACCAGGACAGCTTCCAAGACTCGGTGCAGGAAAACAATATATAGGACTATGATTAAACAAATGGTAATATGTTTCTAAATTTTTTATTGCATTTTACAGTTAAATGAACAAGGGAAGAGTGTTTCATGCTATTTCCTTTGTATAATAAGAAAATGGAAGTGCTTGATGAAAAGGGCAGTAAATGAAGTGGAAGGATTTGTATACTATCTCTGAAATTAAAGAAAAAAAAATGTTTGAATGTTTTGATATGGGGGAGCATAAAGATGAATCCAGAGCTGCAAAAAGAAGTCCTAGGATACACCAATCTTTTTTTTTTGTTTTTAAGATTTTATTTATTTATTTGACATAGAGAGAGAAGACAGCAAGAGAAGGAACACAAGCAGGAGGAGTGGGAGAGGGAAAAGCAGGCTTCCTGCTGAGCAGGGAGCCCTATGTGGGGCTTGACCCCAGGACTCTGGGATCATGACCTGAGTCAAGGCAGATGTTTAACTGACTGAACCACCCAGGTGCCCCTAAGATACACCAATCTAATAGAAGAAATAACTAATCCAAGTGGACAAAATAAATAAATAAATATGTACTTTATATTTATATATTTTAAATAATAAAATAATACAGAAGAGTCCTAAGCAGTCAGTTCTTTTTCTTGTTGACTGTGCTGTTCTCTTACTGCAAACCTCCCATTAGATTGCCGCATTTAGAGTTGCCATGAACCAGATGACAGGACACAAGTGGAACAAGTGGAGAAAAAAATAGGACTTTCCCTTCCACACCAGGAAATATAAGCTTATTAAGATCCTCTGATTAATTTGTCCACATGTCTGTTTTTTCAAGCAAAACTCCATACACTTACATATACTCATCAGGGAGGAAATAAATTATAACTAGAAGCAGGCAGCAGTAAGATTCAGAGTTCATAGTAGTAGTCTCATTCCCCAGCTGTTAGAAATTGAGAAAAACACCTTCATGGCTCCACTCATGGGCTGAAATGAGAATCAAATGTTAATATGAACGTATCTTGCAAAATTTAAAAAAGCTCTATGACTGTAAGATACTGTTCAATGTTGGTTACATATTTTTCTTTTTTTGCAAACGTGGAAGGAATAGGGAATAAAATACTGTGCTTCTCTTATCCTCTCCCTCCTCCACTTCCTTTAAAAGTTTGAAAAGTAGTAATTAAAACTTCAGATAAATCCAAAGTTTTCTCATCCATAATGTCTTCATTGTTTCCTGGCTCTTTGAATGTCAATGAGTATATAGCTCAAAATTACTCCTGTCAATTATGAAGGTCCTTATCTTGGCATTGATTTTTACATGCACAGATCAATAGCAGGATATGGCCCAATAATTAATATTGGGAAACTGAATTGCTTTTTTTCCCAGGCACTTAGCTTTAACCACAGAAATATTTCTCTTTTACTAATACTATATTTTTATATTTATCCCATTTTGTTTGTTTCTAAGACAAATTCTCCCACATAACAATACAAATTATTTTTAACTCATCAAACAGAACTTTGTACCTGCTACATATTTTAAACAAGGCTGATGACTAAGCAGTTATATGTAAAATATTCCATGAACAAGTATTTTAAATACAAATTCTTTAGTCCAGTGCTCGCTTCGGCAGCACATATACAAATTCTTTAGTCCATACTTTTCTGTATAGTCTTCCTCATGTATTCTCTAACACTGTTGTAATTTCACTCAAAGTCTGTTTGTTTTTTTTCTTTTCAATGAACATTATTATGTGACCAGCATTGTGTGAGGCACTGGGGAAATAAAAATAAATAAGACATTGTCCCTTTAATAACTTCACAATCCATTAAGTGGAAAAGGACATCATAATGAACACACAGTGATCTGTACAACAACAGATGTAAGCAGAATATGCAGTAGTACTTAGAGGTTTTCTTTTAACACGTAGCTGGTTCATACTGACTTGAGATAGTTGATTGTATACCTCTTTTCCCAACTGAATTCAGTGACCTCACAATGGGATTTCAAAATCAACTATGGCAGGACTATTTATACCATGGGAATAGTCAAATAACATTAATGAGAACTCCCATCGTTTCCTGCCCCAAGACAGTCATTTGTTAAATGTTCACTCACATCATTGTCTGTATCCCTTCCTGGGAGATTACGGAAAGGTGAAGGCTGAACCAGAGAAACTGACCTTCAAATCCCTTTATTATCCTACGCAACATAACATAAGTGAAAAAAGGCTTTTATAAATTGTACTTGTGTTTTTGCATAATCATTTAACAATTGCAGTATAAGGTCAATTGTCTGGAAGAATGGAACTGTGTTAACTTTTAATTCATTGGACAGTTGATCAAACAGGCCAAGAAGCTGTATACTGGTCGTTTAAGTGAACAAATAAATACAAAAAGAACATATCAACAAGGTAATTTCTGCCACTGATTTAACTTGTATTACAGCATTTTCAAAAAACGAGAATAATATTTCCTAGTACTTTTAAGGATTTATGCTATCGTAGACGTTTAAAATGTGCAGGGAACTGTCACAAAATAAACCTTACTGATATTACTTTGTCTTTGAATAGGCATGGCCAGGTAGTTAAATAACTGACTATTCAAATTCAGATGAGGTACCAATTAGGATAGAAAATCAAATACAGGTCAATATATGATAAACCTCTGAGTTCACTATAGGTTAAAAGTCACAAGAGTTTCATGTACATCCTAACGACCTGAATGAAAAGATTTACCAAGGAGATCTTGTTCTCTCTCTTCAGAGAGCTTCAGAAGCCTGTGAAGTTATCCATGCCACCACGTTCTTCTTTTTTTATTATTATTATAGAATAAAGTGTCAATAGAGAAAATCTCAAAAAGACAGGTCAAAGAAGTAAATAAAAGTATAAGCTTGCCATTCACAGGTAATCCCTATTTAATGCACTTCCATTCATGTGTGTATTTATATACACACACATATACATATCTATATTTTATAGACAGACAAGAGAGTTAGATTTGAAACTGCTTTGGTATATCGAATATATAGTTCTGTATTATTACATATCATTATTATACAATTTAAATGCTAACAATGTATTTCTTTATATAGGTTCATTAATATCTAGTTAAATAATCCCTTATATGTAAGTTGTTTCCAGTCTTTTTCCTACAAATTATACAGTGAAGACCATCCATGAAGTTAATCATCACAAAAGCATGTATGATTAATTCCTTAGAATAAGTCCTTTAAAATGTTAGTTCGGGATCAAAGGGTAAAATAATTCTAAGAGTTCTGAGAAGCTTTTCTTCCATAGAAGTTTTACCGATTTTTACTTTACCACAATGTATTCAAGTAATATTTCTCTATGTCTTCACCAAAACCGTATTTTTATTTTTTTCCCCAGTGAAGATTAAAAATTCCTACGCTTCCTTTCATTTATAGTCCTTTGAGCATAAATAAATTAAACAGGCTTTTATGAGTTCATAAAGTCCTAAATTTATCAGTCACTTGAACTTCTTTGTGAAGCTCCCATCCATGTCCTTTGTCCAATTTTTTTTTTTTTTTCGAGAAAATAGAAACCTTTTATGTAGTTAAGTACAGGAATTATTTTGTCTGTATGTTATAAATATTTCCTCAATGTTATATGCTAATGAATTTCAGGGTCAATATTGCTTCAATGTTACTTTCCTTATGACATTTACCTATTGTAAAACAAATCCATTTGCTCTATCACCTACAAAATAAACCACCTCCTCAATTTACAAATGTCATTAACCATAATGATAATGGTGACAATTATTAAATAACTTACATTTGTATAACATACAGTTTTTGGTACATTTATAAAGTGCATTTATGAAACAAGTATAAAGCATGTAGCAGTGTTGTGTTCCCAATGCAAATTGCTATATGTTATAGGAGTTATCCAAAACCAAATTTTATTATACTTAAGAAAATATTAAAATTATCTTACAATATTAATGCATATTACAGATGAATAGACTGAGAAACAGAAAAACTACATGACTTAGTCTAATCACAGATAATGCTTAAAAATAATTACTTCTAACTCCAATTCAACAATATGTTATCCAAATAATAGACCAAAGAGACAAAATAGCCCACCAACTGGTCCAATCTATATTTCCAGTATTATTCTAATTTCTTCCAATAAACAAGGCCAATCTCCCATCAGCACACCTAACATTCAAAAGCCACTTTCATTTCTAGCAACCTGAACCTGCTCAGGCAACAGTCAAAATGGCAGCCATGCCCTTTCACTATCTCTCCACATACATACAGCATTTTCCAAGACCAACTCAAGTTCATCTGCTTTCATAAACTCTTCCCCCATTTCCTAGTTCCAGAATGACCTAGAACATTTTTCATTTTTATTTCATACATAGTTAATAACAATAATAGCAAATACACACTGACCATTTTCAAATGAAGAAACTGAAGCACACCACACATCATATGGTTATTTTGAGCTCTGTATATTCACCAGTGTGTATCTGTCTTCCCCATTAGCTTGCAGGGACATATCTTAACTCATTTATATTTCTCTCAGCAACATGCACAGCATTGTACATACCCCAGACACCATATAAATGCTCATTGAGCAAACATTGTCTATGCTGTTACCAGATTATTCATTTAGCAGCTCTTTATCTGCATAAGTAGTATATACATTATATGAATCAGTTAATGATTATAATGCATCTTAGGTAATAATAGTTAAGAATCCTTTGTAACCACTATTATCTTATTACCAAAGATTAGATTTAACTATGTTTAAGACTGGGACAATTTAGTTATATGACCAGCATAAATTCTGTTTACCACTGCCCTTGCTAGAACTACACTATGAAAATTGATCACTATAAGCAATTGTTTGCTCACATTTGTTTTTGTGACTCAGGAGCAAAGTATTTCCCTTAGCTGATGATAACACATCATAACTGCCCCAGATATGTTGTTCAAAGGAAGTTATATCAGTTTGAGTTTCCACAGAGGATACGCTAATCATATAAATAAATTATACATGGGTACAGGAAATTGCATTATAGCAAAGTGGACAAATTGAGTTTAAGAGAAGAAAACATAATTGTGTAATTTTAGTAAGGAATAAATATTGACCAAAATGCACATTTTTGCAAGGAATGTTATCTCTGATCAGCAACAAACATGTTTCTTGATCAATATTTGTAGTTTGATTCATTTTCCTGCCATACAGCACTTGATGGGCTCGTCAATATATACAAAGGTTAAAAAAAAAAAAAAGAAAAAAAGAGGGAAGGTCAATTTTAAAATAAGCTTTTCTAAAAGTTCCCTTTCTTTCTTTCATAAGTTTCTTAAATGTCTGTAGGAACACCAGCGCAGCAGAAAGTGGGATCTGCTGAAAGAAAGGAATTTGGTGATAAACCTGGTAAATTACTGATCCAAGAGGTATAGCAGAAAGTGATACCGGAGGAGGGGTCATGTTTTTGAGAGGCTTGAATGCAATACTCTGGTGATAAAACCTTATTTTTTATGAATTAGAAAGCAAAAAAATAATAATAAATAGTGAGCAAAGGATCACTGACATCACAACAACCTGTGCAGTATATAGATTGTTTTTGTCTGCAAGTGTGAAAGTGCAGTATAGGGAGGCAACAAGCCAAAGGACAGCAAAAGAATGAAAATTACACACATCTGTATCAGTACCTTTCCAAAGCACAATGATTTTTAGTGAACTTTTCAGAATCCAGAATTTCAGCATGAAGGATAAACATGATGACAAAATACAAGCCTCATTAAGAAGCAATGACTTTCTTTTTTCTTTTTTTTTGTAATTTAATTTTTTTCCCAGTGTTCCAAGATTCATTGTTTATGCACCACACCCAGTGCTCCATGTAGTACATGTCCTCCTTAATACCCGCCACCAGGTTCACCAAACCCCCCAGCCCCTCTCCCCTCCAAAACCCTCAGTTTGTTTCTCAGAGTCCACAATTTCTCATGGTTCATCTCCCCCTCTGATGACTTTCACAAGCTGTCTCTAAGCATTGAACCAACATCCACTGAAGGTACTATCATCTCTAACTATAAGCCAAGATTATAGAGTTGTTTTGATAGTAGAGATTCCTTGATCAATACAATGTCTCTTCAAGAATGGGCCTCAGGCCCAACTAATTGGGATTCAAGGGGAGACTGACCACTTCTCCCATCAACATTCATGTGGTGACCTCTAGATTCCACAAGTGCAGACATTTCTGTTCACAACAAGGGACAGGAGTAGCAACACACTTAGAGTCAGACTATAAAAAACCGTATCAATTCCTATAGGGATACACAAGTCAACATCAGCAGAGACTATACAAAGAAAAAAACCGAATTATATAGGAACATTTTTTTTTAAATACTCTCAATACATCAAACTCAAGTGAGGTGGTCTCAGCATAGGCAATGAACTCTGGAGGCAGAGATGGTTCAGTAAGTGAGCAGTGGACTGAAGATGGACAAAAAGCCATGAGAAAGAATTCTATAACATCAGTCTGCATCCAACTGAGTAAGAACCCAAACTGACGTGAGCAACTGAAGAACTGCTTGCTAGATAGGACACTATTTTCTGCAGCAACATGTCTCTCATGATAGGATTATTGAAAATATCAGATATTTAAATGCCCAATAGGGCATCCCTGAAAGACACATGTGAGAGAAAAGAATGAAAGGAAAAAGAAGACCTGCCAGGTATTTACTTAGGGATTCTTGGCACATAATATTTTCAAAACGAATGTTCTTTCTGTTGGGATGTGCTGGGTTTTCAGATTGTAAAAGCAATTACAAGCATAAAAAATTTGCAAGACACAAAAATTATAAAATAACTGAGAAAATGGCCTATAATTTCATCATCTAGAAATAATCAGGGTTAATATTTTGAGATGTTTTCTTCCAATCTTTCAGTGATACAAATATCTACAATTTCTAGAAGATTTGGAAACATGATGATTGTATGTTATTTCTATTCATTTAAAAATATGATATTTTCCTACATCATTAAATAAAATTCAAAATGTGAAAGTAAAAATATAGTTACATCTAGGTTCTTCACTTGTAACAAAGGTACCCTTTGGTGGGGATGTTGATAGTGGAGAGGTTATGCAAGCATTGTAGGGACAGGGGTATATGGAAAATCTGTATACTTTCCTGCACTTTTGCTGTTATCCTAAAGCTGCTCTAAAAAAAAAGTTTTAATTTTAAAAAATTAACACAAAAATGGGAAAAACTTGCCCTATCAAATATGAAGACATACTGCCACCATAATTAAAACACTGTGATAGTATCAAATATAGAACAGTTAGAATAAATAGACCCATACCTATTTGGAAACTTGATTTTATGACACAGTGGACATTATAAATCAATGGGAAAGGATGAACTATTTAATACCTTTTCTAGGAATATTGGTTATCCAAATGAAATCAAATCTTTACCTTACAGCATACACAAAAATGAATTCCAGGTGTGTTTAAAATGTATAAACAAGAGGCAAAACTATAAATCTTAGAAGATATTGGAAATTTTCTGCATTACTTCCAGGTAGGGAAGAATTTCTTTAAGAAGATGCCAAAAGCAAAGCCAAAAACAAAACAAAAAGATTATAAATTTGACTATATCAAAATTAGGTATGTCTTTATTAAAAGACAATAGGGAATTCATATACATATGTATATACATATACATCTATTTATATTTATAGGTACATATAAAGTATATGCAGATCATATATTAAACATACGCAGATATGTATTACATACATGCATTAACAGATTTTTAAATAAATAAATGATTAAGTTCACTTTAGCACACCATAACTGCTCTATATCAAATGTCTTTTCCACCTTAAGTTAGTCTGATAAATTCCTGTAGTACCTTTAATACATCATGAACCTTTTAATTCTGAGGACATGTGCCTGACAGTCACTCTCTACCTCACTTGGCTAAGCAGTCATTCATCTATCCTTTGTGCCATTTTGTACCTTGCATGTTCCAACAATTAGAGCATCTCCTTCATGAGTCAGGTACTGTGAGAAGAGCTTTCTTAACATCTGCTATCTCATTTCTTCCTCACCACAATATTTGTGTTGTGATGCATTAGTCTCTCAATTTCATAGATGGAGACAATGAAAATCAGTACATTCAACCTAATAAAGTCTCACACATCAAAGAGGCAGAGCTATAATCTGAACTCTGGTCTGATTGTTGCTAAGGCTCTATCATCCAGGGCTGCTATGTAATAGTGTACATACTGCAATGCTTACATCAAAGTTTGTTGTTGTTTTTTTTAAGGCTATCTGGTTATCTATTGCACAAAACAAATTACCCTGAAATTTAATGGTTTTAAACTTCAAATTTTAAATAAAGTTTAAACATTGTTATATTTCATGATTTTGTGGGTCTGGAATTCAAGAAAGTCTTAGCTGTATTATTCTCCTATTCCACACTGTGTTGACTGAACCCACTTGGTAGCACCCAACAGAGTAGTCAGCCAAGACAGCATCACTAAAACATCTGGTGCCTAAGCAGAGATGACTGGTAGGCTGAGCTCACATGAGTCCACTGACCACCTCTCTAGCTTGTGCGTCTCTGCTTAGCAGTTTCAGAATGATCAGGCTTCTTACACAGAGACTCAGGACTCCCAGAGAGAGTGCTCCAAGAGACAGAAATTAGAAACTGGCAGTTAAGTCTTTCACCCAGAAACTAGTACAGTGTCACTTCTACCCTATTCTATTGGTCAAAAGAGTCCCAGATCAAGGAAAGGAGACATAGATTATATGTCTCATTAAAAGGAGTATGAAATAATGTGCAACTGTCTTTAATCTGCCATATCACAGAAAATATTGATGACAGATTTGAAGAAAATATTATTCATACCTAAAACCAACAAGAAACTAGAACAGCTCTGTCCTAAACAACTTTCTGTGATAATGGAAATATTCTCTGCATAATCCAATACGGGGGCCATATGGTAGAAACATGTGGTTATTGAGCATTTGAAATGTAGCTAGTGTGACCAAGGCACTGAATTTTAATTTTATTTAATTTCAATTAATTTAAATTCAAATATTCATAAGTGGTTAGTTGCTACTGTATTGGACAGCATAGCCCTATAATATAAAAGATATTTCTGCAAATCAACAAGAAAACAACAGGGAACCAAAATAAAAATGGCCAAAAGATACAAATGGATAAGTCAAGGGGCAGGAACTGACTCTCAAGTACATGGAAAGGTATTCAAGCTCAATAATAATCAGAGAAATAGAAATTAAAATGATGATATACTTTACATCTATCTGAGTAACAAAATTAGAATATAGGAAATGTAAAATGTTGCTGGGAATATAGAAAAAGAACCACTCTCTTCCACTGCTAGTATGAAGAGAGACTGGAATAGCTATTTCTCAGAACAATCTAGCATCACTTGGTCCAATTAAGTAATCATATACGCTTATCATTGAAAGCAAGCTCTATGAGACTTGCACAAGAATATTCACTGTAGCAGGGAGGGGGAGATAAGTTAGGCGTCCATAACAGGAGGAAGGGTAAAAGTAAAATGTGGTCAATGAATATTGTGGAATATTACAGTCATTAGAAGCAATGGTTACAACAAAACTACATATAGCAAAATGGATGGATCCTCATACAACACTGAGTTGCAAAATTAAGAAACATTTTCAGTCTCATAGCACAATACTTTTGAAAAATAAAACTGCATATGCATACAAAGCAACAAAACATATTCTACAAGGATATATATAAGTTTAGGGACACTTAAACACATTGTTGGTTTGCAAATCTAAAAGCTTCGTGGGTCAAATCTGAAACTGGACCCCATACACAGAGTGTAATGAGAGACTGAAGAAAGAGGCCTCTCCAGATTGGTAAGTGATAGTTTTAATAAGCCGGGAACTTATCTACAAGGCTTGTCTTGGGCAGCACCGTGACAAGTGGATCTCCCCACCCACTCACCTCAATCTTAAGAGTTTATAGAAAAGCCTTAACTGGGCTCAGTCACATATATTATCCAGATGATCTCAACAACACATTGCTCTCCCAAGGTTGGCATCCTGGAAATGGCTTTAGCTATGGGAACAGTAGCCAGATAGGGCAGAGGGTGAGGAGCTTCCTATTGTCTGGGACCAGCTCTTGAGCCAATCTGCAGTCAAGGCCTTTCAATGACTTTCTCCAAGGAGGGAGGAGGATGTTATGTATGTATGCCCAGCTTCCAGAATTGTGAAAAAAATAAATTTTTATTGTGTCAGCCACCAAATTTGTGTTAATCTGTGACAGCAGCTACAGGAAACTAACCACTAAAGGGGAAGTGAAAGATACTGAGAGATTAATGAGTTTGCTAAAGTCCAAAAACACCTACTGCAGACTGGCCTAAGCCTTAAGTTTATTAGGCAGGGAGGCATTTCCTAGTGAGTAGGAATATCACCCAGTGACCAGATTAGAAATTTGTGAAGAGATATCACCCAGTGACCAGACTAGAAATCTGACATCCCCAGTGGTTTGATATCCAGAACATTCTTAGATATTTTCACCCATCTCACTCTGGACCAAGAGAAACTGAGTCCCCTCTCCCATTTCTATAGTTACCTCCCTTCCCAGCTCCTGATTACAGTCTAAAGTATGACTCTTTCCCCAGGTCTGAAGCACATAAGAACAGCACCACCTTTTTTTTTCTTTCTGCATCACCTTATAACGACTCTAGCCTCTCCACACAATTTCCTTTATCCCTCATAGACATCCAAAAGCATGACATTAAATGCAAAATAATTACACTATCACAGTTACAGGAGAGTTGCTCTTTCCCAAACTCTGCTTTTCTCTCTGCTCCAAGGTCCTCAACCTTGGCTCATCAGAATCACCTGGGGTTTTCTGAAGTTTACTGATGTGTTAGTCCCATCCTCTGAGATTCTAATTTAATGTGCCTGGGGTGCAGCTTGGGTTCAGGGAATTTTAAACACTCCCTGGGTGATTCTCACTTGCAGCCAAAGTTGAGGACTTGCTGGTCTAGCCTGTCTTTTCTTTCTAATCTGCTCTGGGGGAAAGAAGGAATAGGATCTCCATTCAATGTACCCAAAAGTAAAAAAAAAATAATATTTATTTTTCTATAAATATCAATGATTTAAATCTAACTCTTATTTGTGAGGTGAACATTAGTGAGTATTAACAAAGGATTCACAAGCATTGAGTAGATACAGGAAGACAGGGCCATCCTCAAGCATCCTGGTCATGCCTTGACTGGGAAGAACCTAGGCTTCACCCACAGTTCCTTTACTGGCAACACACATCAGTGATGCTGAAAGCCAGAACCAACTGCTGAATCCAGCTGAGGTCACTCACTTAACAGGAAGCCAAGTTCCCTTTCTCTCCCAAGCCAATCCCAGTCTTGGCACTGCAGCCTGAAATTTCTGAAAACAGCTTGCCACTCAGTTTGCAGCACCAATGACTTAAGTACATTTATAAGTGTTGTGGAGCTTAACATCCACGTATTTCCTCCTATGTTCTAATTTCCTGCTTCTCCACACTATTTATGTTCACCTGTTACCCAATTAGCACCCCAGTAAGCCGAACTCCTGTCGTTGTTTTACCCTAGCAATTAACCCTCTCCAGCACCCCCCTCTGTAAAGAGCTTCTGATTAAAATAAACTGTTCGATTATTCACCTAACGACAGGAAGCATGCCACAGTAGACAAGAAGAACAATTTTTTCCCCCAGATCTCTAAATGTGTCCAGTATTGGCAGAGAAGAAAGATCTTCCTGAAATAATCTAGAGGACTTGGTCGAGGTTTATGGTGAGGGCACAAATTTATAAAATATCAGCACCTGTCTAGTAGTTTTAAGATGATCAGCACCTTTAGTCTGAAGAAAATGCTAAATAAAATAAAGAGGAGGGACGCCTGGGTGGCTCAGTCAGCTAAGCACTGTCTTCGGCTCGGGTCTGATCCCAGGGTCCTGGGATCGAGTCCCGCATTGGGCTCCTTGCTCGGCAGGGAGCCTGCTTCTCTCTCTGCCTCTGCCTGCCACTCTGCCTGCTTGTGCGCTCTCTCTCTCTGACAAATAAATAAATAAATAAATAAAATCTTTAAAAAATAATAAATAAAATAAAGAGGAAATTCAGTTGCTTTCTTTTTTTTTTTAATTCTATAAAGTGGTGACATGAATTTCTCATTAATGAACCATAGCGACATACAGGAAAGATATAAAGAGAAGGCAGGGAGGAAGAAAGTAAGAGAGAGGAAAATAGAAGGAAAGGAATTACTTAAATACTAAGTTACCCAACACCCTGAAGGGATGTTCTGTTTAAGTAGTATTTCTTTATGACTGAAAAGTATTGTGCACATGAAGCACAGCTTTCCTATTATTAAGAATATAACATTTTATTAAGAATATAACACAGAAACTCCAATTTAATATACATTTTTCTGGAAAATGTTGGAAGAACCTCAGAATTCTGAGTGCCTAAGATCATCTCCATGAACCACAACTTTGCCAGGCAATATATCAGGGATAATATTAAGTTGATAATACCTGTATACTTCTGTGGTTCACATTATAAAATTTACAATTCATGGTGAGTCAGAGATGCGATAACACAATTTTCCTGGAGGGTACACACTGCCATGTAAATATCAAAGTGTGTCATAACTGTATTTGTACATGTTATACAGAATTACATATAATTGCCTACATATCTTATTTGTAATATTTTAAGGGAAAATCCCTTTTTAATCTAGATGGCTATTTATTGATCACCTTCTGTTCTATTTTTCTTTACCCACACGTTATTCATAAGGCAATTATCCTACAATCAAAAAGGAAGAAAGCGTGCTCACTTCGGCAGCACATATACCAAAAAGGAAGAAGGCATACACAACCAACAGAAGCCCATGTGTGTAAGTGGCCAGAAACAATCAAGAAAATGAGTTTAGTTTTATCTGGAAAGAAAGATATTAAAAGTTACAATTTTCAATACAAGATTGCCTGCTAGGCAACTGAGGCAGAAGGTATTTCCAAGAACCTCACTCTGAAAATGCACTCAAATGGTCATCTGCTTTTCTATGAGTTTCCTGAAATCTTTCCACTGCAGAAACTGCAAAAGCCAGGCATTTTAAGGCTGCTGGGGTCTGTTTTCTCTAGCATGGCTAGATTCTCCCTTTTCCAGAAGCCTTCATTAACTGAAATACTAATCCTACCTAAATTTGCATGGGGGGGGGAGACCCTCATGCATACTAAACTATGTAAACCCATGAAAACTGTTTGCAAACAAGAAGTGGCCGGCTCATAGCTGTGACTTTCCTGCTCCAAAGGAAAGCAGCTTGCCAGCTGCGGTGCCCGGAAGCAGAGAAGAGCACAGTCACAGCTCCCTATGAATTTTTTTTTTTTCCCCTATGAAATTTTAACAATTCATTAACAGGAAAAGGCTGCATAAAGGGATGCAGGATCAGAAGCAGCTTGGCAGCATCAAATTTTGAGAGAATGAAGGATGGAGAAAGGGGAGATGTGGAAATTCAGGCTGAGAAGGAAAGGAAAAAGAGGAGGGAGATTTGATAGAAATAGGAACAAAGAGAGACAGGAAGCTAAAAGAGTAGGAGAGATTAGAGGATGGGGGAGAGGAAAGGGAAGAAGGGATTTGAATAAAATTCAAATCTCTAATCTGATTCCACTTTTAATCTTCTTCAGGGGTGGGGGTAGGCTGAATGTATGATGTTGACTGTTCCACATTTTTTCTGAGCCACCCCTAACTGACCAAACCATGTGTTAAAAACAGTTTCCTTCCTGGAAGGGATTATGCCCTTTGACTTTCAAAGACATCTCTCCCCTTCCCAACATCAATAAGGCTAGATGTGGTGTGTGTGCTGGTGTGGAGCACAGCGGGGCATCTGCAGAGCTAGGAAATTACACAGAAGTCAGACAGCCTGGCGCAGGGAACGCATTGTTTCTTAAACACCCTTATCTCGGACAGTGTAGGCACATTTGTCTGTAAATATACATGTTATGTATGTTCCCATGTAAATAAATAAGTTTAAATATAATTTCCAAATGAACAACACGAGAAAAATTGTCAATTTTTGAGGGTGTCAAATAATGACTGCAAACAAAGTGTTTTGCAGCCGCCGGCAGCCTAGCCCAACCCATCCCTGAGGCCACCCTGCCATCTAGTGGGACTCTGCCAGAACTCCTCCTGCAACCACAGGCGGCCTCATTTACCCTCACAGCTGGAGACAGGGAAGTGTACTCTCCTAAATGTGTTAACTTAGCAGTGCTATACACTAGAAACAAATTAATATATAATTCTTCTGTGTCTTAAGGTCATTACTGTTGAGGCATAAATTAATAGAGCTATTCCAGTTAATTCATTTTGGCATTTGCTTCTGCATGTCTGAGCGCATATGTGAAAATAGGCCTCCCTCAGTGCCTTTGGGGGAGAGAAGAAAGGAGGCCTAAAAGTAGCTTAGCCAGATGAGCAGACTCTGACCTAAAAGCACGGTAAGGGCGATACCTTCCAGATGCAGCTGCTTTACCTTTCTCACCACTCTGAGCCCCATTTAACAAAATTCTTACAACAGCCAAGCTGAAATATAGGATGGTGGGTGGGTTTTGGGGGGCCAGCAGAGGGGGCAGGGTCTGGAGGACACCATCATCAGAAAGCAGCACTGCAAACATATCTGGTTTAGCTATCTATGAGGCAGAATGTCCTGTCATAGGCAAACATGGGCTACTCCTTAAGAATAGGAAGGAAGCGGCATTTCAATATTGAGTCTGACCACCCTGGCTACTGAAGAGGCTATAAGGATGGTCACCAGCTCTTACCCCAGAGGTAGCTATATCTTTATCTTATGGGTGAGTTTCCGGTTCATATACAGTCTACAGCATGGCTGTCCTACTGTGGAAAAAACACAGAGCAACAGAAAGGGAAGACCAGTGTGGGAGGGAGATAAAATTTTCCCCACCTGATTTCAACTGTTCCTAGGATACACTGGGGCACAGGTATTTGAGGAATGGGTTACACAGACTTCTTTTTGCTTTGTTTTGGTCTGTTTGGAAATTCTGATGAAATTCTGGAGCCCCACCCACTTCTCAAGGGAATTCCATAATAGCCAGGGTAAATGCATACTGGAACATCAGATCATTCCCAAATTTTATTTTCATCGGGGCTACTGTCATTCACATAAATGTTACACTCTAAAACAAAGATATCTAAAAATGCCTTCAGACTTCTGTTCCTGGAAAAATAAAGTGTTCTCTTGAAATGCATTTGTCTTGCGAAGAGGTGGGGGGAGGGGGTTTCTGTATGTCCATTATGACCAGAATTGTTTAATAACTGCCCTGGACAAGCAGGCCTGGAATCAGAACCATGTATTCTCCCAACATCTCTGCAAAGTAAATTAACCAAAGCAACATACTATACTATTGGCAATATAAATGTTGTAAGATAAAATACTCCAAAGAAATTTCAGCACCTAATAATTTAGTTATAAAGAAAAAATTAACTCAAAACAAAAACAGGTGATGCAAAACATCCTGAATCGAAATTTCTGAACTTTAACTATGCCTCTGAATCACCCGCAGGACTTATACAAATGCAAAGGATCAAGCCATCCAAAGGCCCAGTCTCGGGGTGCAGCCTTTTTGTTTTTGCAAACTTCCGTAGATAAATCCTGATGCAGAGCCAAATTTAAAATCAATGATTCAATGTTACAAAAGAAAAAAGAAAGTAATCCTTGCATGAGTAATTCTGTTGAGCAACCATAAATGAGAACAAGCATATGAAATGGAATTCCAGATGGCACGGCATGGACTTTAGCCACTGTGGGTGTTTGAGAGGTGAAACCAGTGAGAGTGAGGGTTAGTTCTAGACACAGAAGGTGTCCTGGAGAGGGCAGACCTTCAAGAATGGGTAGAAGATAAACAGAGCAAGAACAAAAGAGCAGGTATTCCAGGTGAGTACATGCACTCCTACAGGAAAACAGACTGCAAGTTCTAAGGATCATGGAGAGCTGCCGGAGGAAACAGAGCATGTTTGAGAACAGTGAGCCCAGTCCACTTCCAGGGCAGAAAATGGCCAGAGTACAGCCATCAGAGTAAAAAGAAGAAAGTACTGAACAGTCTGAAATGCCCTATCTTAACAAGGGCATACATCTCACTTTTATCCAAGGCCTCCCTGACTGCCTCACTTCGGGGTATTTTGAATCCCTTAGAAGTAAATGGTTGGTTTCTCCCATTGTGCTGTTACCTGGGAGCTAAAGATTTCCACTTCTGGTGAGATAATGCACTCAGCTGCATTAAGCAGACAATTAATTTATCCCGTTGGCTGCCCACTACCATCCTTAATGTACTTAAAAAAAGAAATAATGCTTACCTAGCTTTAACTTGCACAGTGTCTGGAAGTAAGAAGGAATGCAGAACATGATACTAAACCACTGCACTGAGAACCACCCTGATCCTCCCTGGATCAGCATGTCATACATAACTTCATAATATTGTTACAGAGACATCAGAGCGGATGGGTAAGAAGGATCTTCATATGGGGGAGTGGAATATTATTACTTCATTTCATCTTTACATACAACAATTATAAAAGTGCTGAAATTCAGGAGGGTGACCAGTATATCAACATGTGACAAATGCCAGGCTGTCAAATACCTGAGGTAATCAAAGATATCCCATCAATGTGTCTGAGATGAACAAGACTAGGCCCTGATTTGTGAAAATCTGATTTGTCTGAGTTGGACTGCAAATAGATCCAATATCTTAATTAAAAGAACACAGTGCTCTACTGGACTAGGAAGTGAGAATGTTCCAGAAGTACTTCCTGTCCAGGTTAGTACAATACTTTGAGAATATGGGCTGGAGGTTGATGATCTCACAAGATCATCATTCTGCTAACTCTCAGACACATAATTCTGAACCATTTAATTTTACCTTACTCAAAAAACTTTCAGTGGACTCCTATGGCCTTTATGGCTTAAATTCCTTAACAGGCTACTCAAACCTCACCAAGCCTAGTCAAAGCATTCTCACATTGTCTTCCCATATATATTCTGTCCTAGTTATGTTTATCTGAATAATGCCTGCTGGATATGCCATTCTCAAACTTGCCCCCACCCTACACTGTACCACATCGTTCCCCACACTTAACAACAAATCTCTCTCTACCAATCAAAATATCCCCCTGAATCCCAGTCAGTCCCTTCCTCTCTCCAGGAATCTTCCTTGAAAGTCTCAATGTGAAATATCTCTGTCTGAGTATTGGCAGTAATTGATATCTCCACTACTGTATCACAAATTACATGATATGGTTAATTACCTATTTATATATATAAGCCTAATCTCCCTTTCTAAATGTAAATTCCTTGAGATCAAGATCTATTTTAAATATTCTGTCCTCTTTACATCAGCTGGTATAGTATCTGCTCTAGACTTTGTGAACAGTGTGTTCCAGAATCAGTCATTTGTTCACCTCTATATAACTAGAATTTAGCATAGAGCCTAGGGAGCTACCCAATGAAGAGTGACAGCTTTCTCTTTAAGTTTCTCAAAAAACAAATACCCCTGTTCTTATCTACCCTGTAGAGTTACAGACCACATTAGAAAAATGCAATAAAAATTGAAGTGTCTACAAGATATTTTCAGTATGTTAAAAAAGAAAACCTCATTTATCCCTTAAAGAGAAAAAAAAACATTATACACTCTCTTAAAGTGAATTCCTATTTGGTCAATAATCTCCAGTGCAATATGGAAATGAAAATGATATAGAAACATAAAAATTAGTTCAATCTATGGGATTCATTCACTAATTGTTTTTGATCTTTGGATGATTATTAAAAAAATAAAAAGAAACAGTAAGTTCACGCCCATTAAAAATTAGTTCATTGACAAGTATCTGCTCTATACCAGGGGCAGATAAAAAAGAACCCTTATTCTTTGTAGGGTACACTGAGAACAGCCTCAGAAAAAAATAGGAGACAAAGATTTTCTAGAAAAAAGCTGAAGAGAATACTATGGAATTGGACTCAATCTTGGCCCAGTTATCAGTCATGATGGTTATCTATACATTTCTTATAAAACATATCATCATGGATTTAGCTGCATCATTAGTAACGATGTAAATGGGAAATTTTATGTAACCCATAATACAAACAAAGCCATGGCATGGTAATGTGTTTTTTATGTAATCCATCAAGACCTTTCATTCCTAGAAATTTCACAAAGAAGGCATACACTTGATCAGCAAGTCTATAAACTAAGGGCAGCAAACCATTATAGGTGCAAACAATGCTAAAACCTGAAGTTGAGAGGTTCCCATTTTATTTTGGATTTCCAAAACCAAAAGAAAACACCTGCCTTTTACCCCACTCTTCCTACCACTCTCTCCCAGCCTCTGCACATGGATAAAGAATTTGTAATATTGCCAACCTTGCCACTTAATGATCTGGATACATCTACATAATGGCCTCCCGTACTGGCCATTATAGATGAGATTCACGTTATTTATAAATTAGCTCTCTTGTTCTTGCATATTCCTGAGTTTATCATCATTAAGGAGAAGAAATGTTTCTCAACAAAAGGCCCAGGCACTATGGTGATAGACACAATAGTAACTGTTAGATACACAGATAGGCATGTTTCCATTTTGGTCTTTTGTATCCATCTTCACTTGTCCCAGATATGCCATTTTCTGATTCTCAGGGTGAAGAATGTTTTGAAATGCATTTGCGTATTCATGGATTGTTGGCTGTATTCACATTTTTATATTCAGCTAATATTTAAATGTATTTAGGAAACAGGCCTCAATTTAGATTTGCAATGTGGTATGAAATATCATAAAGGGAAATCACTTTCAGGCTGTTAGATCTGGTGCAGCTGGGGAGACAGAGAGGTTCAAAACATCTGTCAGCCCACAATGATTTCACAAACCCTTTCCACACTCAACAATATTGAGTGATGTGGCTGCTAACCCAGAAAATGTAAATACCTATAGAAACATGAGAGCAAAGGAATGAACCTAATTTTCAAATATTTTATTTAGATTCTTACCAGTTCACAGTCTGAATCCCTTTGGGCAGACTAATATCTTCCAGATGAGGGCCTGTGTCTACGCCAATTTTAAGACTGGTTCAGTGTATGGCTAGAAGAGACAAGGAAGGACTTCCCATTAGGAGAAAAAAATATGAAAAAAAGGTTTTGAGTGAAGCAGCTATTTTGAGAAGACATCAGTGCCTTCATCAACACCTAAAACATTAACTCTCAGTTCCATATTTGCCTGTAGGCAATTAGCCCTCTGGATTCTGTGCAGAGCGTTATGAGATCTAACCCATATAAAAGTATAGGTCCTAACTTTACACATGTTATATCCTGTGGCCTCAGGCTAAGCTCCATAGCCCAGTTAGTCATCTTACAAAGTTACCTGGGCAAGAGCACAATCTGATTCTACTGCCTGACAGAACAGTTCATTGATATGGATATAATGGTGGCATGTCTTTTCCATAAAGGATTCTAAATACAACTCTTTCATAGCAAATAAAATAGCCAAACACAGAACCCAACTCATGGGCAGTACTTCGTAAAGTTTCGATGATGAGATTTGACGATGCTGTCATGATGACAGGGGTGATAATGACAATGTTAACAAAAACAAAGATCTTCCCCAAGATTTCTACCAGAAAAGGGCAAGCGATTTTCTTGTGCCTTACCCCAAAATAAAGAAATAAATAAAACAAGCAAAACACAAATCAAAAACAAAAATAAAATTCATTTTATGCTGTCTATATCATCAATTTTGTGTATATGTGTGTGTGTGTGTATGCACACTCATGCATGCACACGTGCACATGCCTGACAAGGAAATAGGCCAGAATTAATAGCTGAGGCTGGTGCAAATATCCAGGTTCCAATTGTGGCCTGAGATAAATGGCACCCTTTGGTGGTATGTCCTTCTTTCCAGATGTAGCAATGGCTCAAAGTCAGACAATGAAGAAGTCACCGCCTGTCTCTTACAAAATTTACATTGACTAGAGAAAAGATCACTCAGCAAACATCCCTGGCCCACTCACATGAACCTGGAGACACATAATCTATATTCATAAAGCATTTTAGGATAATTAAATATCAGGTTCTAGGACAGTGCAAGATACAATTAATCATTGAGACAAACAAAGAATCTCCATTCAGCTAAATGCACTTCACAGCTTGGGGGAGAAGGGGGCTTAGGGAGATTTTCTTTACAAATCCGCTCAGGGTAGTGGGTTTTCAGCACTCAAATTTGCTATGTTAATTTCCCTTCTACAAGCAGCAGTTTAGAATCAACTAAGAGATTACAAGCTGAGAACAATGAGATAACCTTGTAACAATTTCAACATGGAAGATTCCAGATTATGCTCAATGGAAACCAGAATAGTGTTAGAAGTATCACTATTTCTCCAGTATGACTGTAAAGTAACTCAATGATTAGTCACCTTTACCTGAATATGGCATTTATTTCCTTACTCAGAGTACAAGACCTTTGGATCAAGGATCATGTGATGTATTTCTTTTGCATTCTCATCAACATTTGGCATAGTACCTTGCAATGAGTAGATACCTAATAAATAACTGTTGATTGATAACTGAATTAGTATTTCTGACATGTAATTCTGGTTATAACATCATCATCATAGACAAAAAATTGTGACTGGCTCCTTGTTGGCTGTAGAAAAAAGTTTGAGACTTACAACTTTTAAGTCATTCTATACTTTATAACTGAGCCCAGAATGACCTTTCCAACTTTAATTTCCCCCTATTGCCTTCACAGAGCTCACTGTTTTCTGTTTATGTGCCACATTCCCTTCAATTTCCTGGTTCAATTTGTTTCTTTCATACGAAACATTCATTTTCTCATTATTTCGTAACTTCCCTGGTCAAACATTAATTCCTCATGTGCCCTTCCTAATTCTCCCTGAGATTCTCAACTGAAGTGATCACTGCTTTCTTTGAACTTCTCAAATTGCAGAATTTGAGAAGCTCTCTCATGGCTTCTCAAATTCTGCAAAGTCATTGTTGTGTATGTCACATTTGCTCCATCACTGTGTAAATTCCCCAAAGGCAGTATCTGCCCCAAGACTTTGATTCGCCTTTGAAAAACCCCAAATCTTTTTATCTCTGAACCCCAAAACTCTTATATAGAGAAGTTCCCAGTAAACATTTGTTAATTCAACTTGATATTGATTAACCTATTTATGGAAGAGACGGGTAGAAGATGGGTATGGAAGAGATTTTATGGAAAATCTAGGTAGAAACTCAGATAAAGTAACTGAAAATATTTTCCTTCTGGTATAGATATTAGACTCTGATTCTGAGTTCTTCTGAATGGTGTAATTTGGCTCAGTATGTATTTACTAAATGTCATGTTTGGTAACTTTTCAGAGTCACCCCAGCTATAGCAGATTCATCCGTATCCTAACACAGGCTCCTTCCTTCAATTCCTAAACTCCCTACTTCAACCGCTACTATAAGATTTTTCTTTCCTCACTCCATTCACCCGTATCCCTTCCTGGCTGACTTTATACTTATTCCATCCTTGCATTCTTGCCTTGACATGTAATTAGGTTGCTTCTAACCTGGCTAGCTTTCTGACAACAGTTTTGTCTATCCAGTTTGGCCTAACACAATGACTGTTTGGCTTCCAAACAGAATAAGAAAAACCACGGATTCACTCCCTAGGTGCAAGAATTATCAGTATTTTCGTTCCGTGAGAGAAAGAGGCAATAAATACAAAACTTACTCCCAACATATACAGTCGCTTTTACATCTGGTGAGGGAAATTCTATTCCTCCAAAACAATGCAAATACTCTGCTTAGAAGATACCCATATAGTCTAGCAAATTTCTGGACTTTTCTTAGAAAGTACATGAATTTTTCCAGGAAGACCGCCAAGAAAGTACTAGACTCTGACATTTTCAAGAGGATGTTAGGCATTATTCACTGCCACATCCTAAGTGTCTAGTGCAGTGCCTGTGATACAGTGGACCCTCTGCAAATATATGATGAATGAGTAAGTATATGTATTAATAAGTGAACGGATTTCCTCTTTCCTCTTTCCTCAAAGAAGCTGGTCCAAATTGTCCTCTCATTTTCTTCTCCTGATGAGCATGCCATGTGTAAGAGCTCTGCTATCTATCTGCCAAACACTGACTCCTCAAATCAGATAACCGTAGTCCTTAGATAAAGGGAGAAAATACAGAAAGCCGGACAAAGGGCATAGGACTAATGGATTTAGAAAGAGTTCAGGAATAAAAAAAGGCATTTCTAAAATTATAAAAATGCCTTTATTTGCACAACAGTTTACTATATTTTCCAATATGATTTTGAATGTATTTTCACTACTGAGTCTCACGATGACTGCTAGGCAGCCAGATAGGAACCATTCCTTTCCACAGCTGTAGCTCCACATATACATCACACATTATATTACCGATGAGAAAGCTGACATTTCCAAAGTAGACCCAGCTAGGGGGTTACAGAACTCCTAATTCCAGAATCCAACTCAACATTTGTAATGACTATTTCTTAGCTGTTAATCTGACCTCAACTCATTGTGCTAAACAGATCCTATGAAGAATGCTTTTGGTTTGTTTCTTGCCAGCTCCCCTTCCTTCCATCTCCCCAATCACTCGTCTCTTCTTTATTTTCTCTTTAGATGGAATAAGGGATCCAAAACTAGGACCACTCATCATTCCCTGAAATACTCTTGCTTTTCCTTATATTCAAGAAGGCGTTCATGCTATTTTCTTGCCTGTCAGTGCTGAGGTGATGACCCCCACTTCTACCCCACGTACTCCCAGTTACTCGGCTCATTTATTGGGAATGAATAATTGATTCCAATTACTACATCCATGGCTAAGCAAGTTCTGAAGAATCCCAGTGAAGTGGAGGTGGCAGTACCATTAAGACTAAGAAGCTGGAACATAGCACTCAAGTGCTGTCTTTAGAATGGTGTGGCTGAAAAGTGTTTGGTTAAATCAGGTGCACAAAATGCCTGCTCTCCACAAGATTGCTACATTCTTCTCTAAAAGAAATTTCTGAGGTTGTCCTCTCAAACCATTTTGAAAAGAAAAGCTTACCACCTTTTGCATTTCATCCCTTTTGCAATTATAATACACAAGTGCTATCTAGCTAACAGCGGCAGGTGGAAGAAACACAGAAAGTCAGCCTAAATGTCAAGGGTCCCAACTCCTGGTCTTGGGCCCCACTTTTATGTACTAGGAAACCCTAACTGTAACCCAAGTAAGTTACCTGAGTTCAAGGTGCAATGTCTGATTAGGTAACCCTAAATGACCTTTCTGCTAAGACAAAGACCCTTCTCCCTCTATAACTACAGCCCACCTCGGAGAGCTGAGAGTGGTTTGAGCTCAGCCTCATTAAGCCCCTTGCAAGCATCTGCTCAAGGCACACATGATCCCACCACAGTTGGTGGTCTGTGATCTTGTCTGCTTGTCCTTTGTTAACCTACCCTCTTCCACATGCAGGCACACAGAAAGCTCTAGGAGTCTCCAACATTGTGACATTGATATGAGAAAATTCCTCCTCCTTTCTCTTCCTGCCCCATCCTTCCTTGAGTAGCATATTCCAAACACCCTCAGCTTTGCCCTCCCTCAATTCATTTGGCCCCATTTCGATTTGGCATCCAAAATGATGCTATTCCAGACTGCTAATTTTTTCCCTAGTTACCAGGTTCTGCAATATATAGTATTGCTCTCCTCCCTAACAGCTGAAGATTCATCCTACCAACACTTAGACCACTGACCTGATCTGGAAAATGGGCATATATTGCATAGAGAGGTTATTGTGATGATAAATGGTCAGATCGTAGCTACAAAGTTATTTTGGTATACTAATGTTATACTAATGCAGTGCCTGGCATTCCAGGCAGATAGATGTCTAGAAAGGACAGGAAAACAGATGCCTAACTGCAGTTACATGCTTCTATGCTGAGGAGGTAGAACACCCAGATAAGCTGCTGACCTCTTCAACCCCATTTCTCACCTGGATAGTAAAACAGGCAAAGTTTGTGTTCTTTCCATTTGTTTCTGTAAAATTCCCAAGGAAAGTGCTTGGCAGAGAAAGAAAGAGAAATGAAATTAAACCTCATTTTTTTTTTCTCTTTCCTTTCAAATGCCTGAGTTATTCACTCCACAAGATGAGTGACATTTGGAATTAAAACCTCCAAACCCAGAGGAATAAAGACTCAGAAGATGAGAAGATAAGCTAACAAAAGTAGAGTAAGTTAGAACAGGCAAAAGAGTGGGAATCAAGGGCAGAAAGAGAAGAGAAAACGAATGAGGTGAGAGAAAGAAGGGTGGAGAGGTAGACAGAAAGAGGGAGGGAGCTCATGGAGGAGTTGGGATCTGGGGCAAGAGAGGGGCAGAGGTAGGGGAATGAAGGAAAGAGAAGAAGAGAGAAAGCAGGAGGGTGAAATGGCAAGAAGGAAGGAGGGAGAAAGAGAAAATATAGGTTGGGTGACTAATGCATAATTTTGATACAAAGGTAAATTGTCATTTAAAGCACCAGATGTCTTCATTTGCCACAGCTAAGATTTAGAAGACAGAAACTCAATTCAGTTGCTCTTTTCTCTGATACAAAATATGTTTTATCCCAATGGAATACCGTGTTTCTTTCTGCCAATAAGTGTCAGCAGCTAATCTGAAGCTTTCAATGAAACAATGCCATTAAATAATTTAACCTGGAAAAAAGCCACTGATGTCTGTGAAATAATGTATAGATTTCAGATGGATCAAACTTGAAAACAGGAAAAAAAAAAAGTTAAGAAATGGGCTTTGGGAAACAAAGGGGCATCTGCCACTAAACAGAAAGGAAATACATTAGACCTTGGGAATTGAAAATAGCCATGGCAAACATCTATGCTGACAAAGTGTTGTGTTTAAGTACACAACAAGCTTCTCTCACTACTGTCAAGAAAATTGTTCAGAACAGAGCTCCTGCAAAATGAATTTTGGTGACCAAATCAGATAAATTATTCTCCCCCCCCCACCCAGAATACAAATCTATGCATTCCGTGAAATCTCCCAGGGGTGTTCATAAAGGGTGATTTCAATATCAGGGATCAGGGTGTTCTCCAAGATCTCCAGCGTAAGAAAGAATCTGGACTAAGTCTTAGCAGACCAAAATTCTTTTTTTTTTTTTTTAGCAGACCAAAATTCTAATTCAAGTTTTGCCACACACTAAAACTATATAGTCTCTTTAATTTATTTATCCCAAAAGACCTTAGTTCTTTCACTAATAAATTTGGATGATATTTTAAAAATTATAAAAGCATCATGGAAACACATGATGAAGTTACTCTCTACATGTAACTTCTCTCTCATTAGTCATTTACTTATTCTTTCACTCATCAGTGTCTCATCAAAAGCCAGCCAATTATCTCTACTTATTCTAAAGAGACCCATTTCTTTCAACACCCCCATAAAATGGTCCATAGACCAAAAGGTTTCAGGACCACTCACTCTGGGGTTTTCTCTTCCCTCTCCTTCATTAGTACCTCTATTAATCATCTAGGCCAGTGGTTTCCTCCTCAAGCTGAGCATTAAAATCACCTGGGGAGATTTAAAAAAAAACAACACAACAACAAACATCATAATAAATACCGATGCCTGGACTTCACTCCACACCACTGAAATCAGAATCTCTAGAGGCTGGTGCAGAGACTATACGTTTTCAGGTTTCCAAGGTGATTCTAATATGTGTGTGGGAACCACTGTTCCAGACATATCAAGGAACTTCACTAACAGAAATACATTCCACCAGTCCCTTTCAAGCAAGACCCAAATCCAAAGCTCTTGATGGAGACTCTCATCAAGAACAAAAACTGTACCTTCAAAATGAAGCAGCTAGAAACAGGACAGGAAGAGATTAATGTTATTAAAAACCTAATCATTATCTTCTGCCTAATAACTGAACCAAGACTTATCTCTATAATAGCTGTGATTTTTGCAAGCCTTGGAGTTGGTCCTTTTTATTCTGACTCCAGGTAATTCGCACCTAAGTTTGACTTAGAGTAAGAAAAATTATCCCTGAATTCATAATTATAGTTTTAACCCAGGTGGGATCTGGGAAACAGATACCTGGAAACTCCCTCAAATGGCACAGGAAGTCAGCACAACTTTCCAAAAGCAAACAAACCAAAAACAAACAAACAAAATGAAACAGTTTTAGAATTGAAAGAATTAGCTTTTAGTTCATTCTCTCACATTCTAGCCATATGCCCTTGAGCTACTCACTTTACTTTTACGAATTTCACTTTATAAAATATAGGAATTTATAAAATAGGAATAACAACTACTTTGAAGTATCATTAAAACGAGAATTACAAATAAAAAGACCTCACATACAAGACACAATAAATGCTGACAATGAGGAAGATGATCATGGTCATAATTTAAAGCAGAAAACTGCTGAAAAACTAGTTAGCATTTTGGAAGAAATCTTAAATTTGGCATGAAAATTGTTTACCAGAAAATAGGGAGCAATGTGAATAATATTGATAAAGCTATTAGGAATTATAATTCTTACATGAAAGTTGAAAACTCCAGTTGTTTGCTACACAGTAATAATATCTAGACATTGAGACCTATGATTTCACTCACAGGTGGAATTTAAGAAACAAAACAGATGAGCATAAGAGAAGGGAGGAAAAGAGGAGAAGCAAACTCTAAGAGACTCTTCACTACAGAGAACAGACTTGAGGGTTGTTGGAGGGGAGGTGGGCAGGGGATGGGCTAAATGGGTGATGGGTATTACAGAGGGTACTTCTTGTGATGAGCACTAGGTGTTATCTGTAAGTGATGAACACTAAATTCTACTCCTGAAGCCAATATTACACTACATGTTAACTAAACAGAATTTAAACAAAACCTGAAACAAATAAACAAAAAATATCTGGACACTGAGAGCCACCACACACTTTGTTTGTGCAAGTGATTTCATATTTAGAAGATACAACAAAGCTATTAATCACTAAATCCCTAGATGATCATGGTTGTTTATGGCAATGAAAAACTATTCCCATCTCTCTTCTTCATTTCTGCACCTCACTGAATTGCCTGCAAAGCCAAGAATCACCTTTCTCAGCTTTCTCTTTGACTAAGAGAATATGTGATCCAATTTAGGCCTTCTGTTTTCTCTTCTCTTCCTGACCTGATTGTGTATGTAATGGCTAGAACCATCTTCAGACAATAAGGGAAAAGTCAGAAGACTCACAGAGAACTGAGCCCTGACATCACCAAACCACAGACCCAATCCAGCAACTACTGACCTTGAGAACCTCTGTTATGTGAGAAAAATAAAACTCTGTTTGCATAATAAGAATCTGTAATCAGGGGTACCTGGTGGCTCAGCTGGTTGAGTATCTGACCATGATTTCCGCTCAGGTCAAGTCAAGAGCCCCTGATGGGAAGATCAAGCCCCATATCTAGCCTACATAGGGCTCACATTTAGCAGGGAGTCTGCTTTTCCACTTCCTCTGCCCCTCACCCTACGTGCACTCTCTCTGAAATAAATAAATGTTTGTTTGTTTTTTTAAAGAATCTGTAATCAGGTTTGTATAACTTGTAGGTAAATACAATCTTCATTGATACAATATAATTAACTAAATCTTAGTTAAAAATTCACAACAATTTGGAGTCTGAGTAGCCATCACCTACAGATCTCAACATCAATATAATTGTAATCTACGCATCCAAAAAACTGACTTTTTTCCATACCCAGAAATGAATTAAAAACTGTTTGTAAAATGCAAAGCAAACTGTACTAAGAGAAAATATAGGCTCTATATCTTTTAACCTATTGCCAAATCATAGGCTACTTTTATCCTGTTTGCTTAGGATGCCACATTTTATCCTGATATTTAAGTCCTTTCCTCATGAGAACCTATTTACTTTATTTTGATATAAGCAGGTTTTCTTAATTGTCATCTATACATGCCATGACTTTCCAGGTCTTTGAGAGTGCCCTCATCTTTCTCATCAGAAGGAATCCTCCACCTCATACCTCTCCATTTATTCCAAATTGCCCATATTCTTTCTCATGTTCCATCTCCTCTCTGAAAATAGCTCTGGTTTTTCAAGTCCATAGCTGTCTCTTTAGTTTTTAAGCCACCTACTTAAAAAAGCATTTATGGGTACACATGCACACACACGCACATACACACGCATGCATGCACACACACATGCACACATAAACACACACACACACACACACACACACACACACACACCTCTACCACCTTTGCCCTGTGTCTACGTTTGCCTTCCCCTGCTCTAACTCTGCAAAGGCAGGGCACATCACCGAACAGCCTTCCACCCACACTGTACCAAGCTCATCACTGGAGTAGCACCAGAGTTTTATTAGGAAAATTCTGTGGATTCTCAGTAAGTAGTCTGGATTTTTGTGAACTCTTCAGGAAATACTGTTCCTGCCCTTGTCTAATACCCCTGTTCAAAGAATCAGACCTTCCAGGAGACCATAGGAAGACATCTCTAAAAGGCAGAATTGTCCTGAAAACATTCACTCACATCTTACCCTGCAGACTCCAGCCACTAGAAGAAATGGCCTTGTCTGTGTATGGCACATTGGCCAGGCTGCCACTCTGTGCTCTATAGAAGTCCCATGGTCCCAGGTAGCTTCAAAAGTTCCTCCTGAAGAAAATTTTGCTTTTCATCCTTCTCTGCAACTCTAGTACCCATTCTCTTTTCTACCAACTTGCTCTATTTCTCCTTTGCCTCAATGAGTCTTCTGTTTCCTTCTGAATATCCCAGCACTTCCTATTCTGCCTCTCCTTTTGCTTTTCTCTGTGGGCTTCCAAGGACTGATCATGGTCTTGCATATAATTTTCTCACTCTATGTCTCCTCACCCATTCATTATTCTCCAAGTCTGATTTCTCAGTCTCCTTTCTACCTGGGAGGTAGGTGGTTTAGGAACAAAACCAGTTTTGTTTTGTTTTGTTTTGTTTTCAGGATAAAGAGAACTAAGGCCCTGGCAGAAAAGGTATTTGTCCAAGGCCACAGCAAGTTAGTACCAATGAGGACAGAGGTCATTCAACCCTCATGAAGACCTTGTCACTGACTGGTCCCAAGAACCATGTCAGATGTAAAAATCAATTTCCTGGCAGCAACCAGCCACCACAAGTTTCAGAATAGTGACAACTGATCTGATTAATTCATTCTACAGAGAAATGACAATAAAAAGAGAAGAGTTAAGAAACTTAGAAAGGATATAGAAATGAAGAACAAGCCCCTCCTTTCTTAAAAATGGTGTTAGCAGGGTATTAGATTTACTAGTGAATTTGAACGCCCTTTTCCACCCTACCCTACCATGCCTCTCTTTTAGCTGCGGATTTATTTCAAGGCCTTACCAATCATATGCTAAAGCTGGTACATCACTAAAACATCTTCTGGGAGGACAGGGAGAAATCCAATCTAGGATTGAAAGCTGCAACTGTCATAGATAAAAAATACCCTTCCAAAGGCTGCTATTGAGTCAGACAGTTGGAAGAGTTATTGCAAAGGTTCCTGAGCTTCATGTAAGTTACTGGCTACTACTCTGCCCAATGCCAGGAATACCTATTCTTAGGGACCCCCCAAGAGGAATGCAATCAGGCTCCTCCCATAACCACTCCCCTGTGACTCAATATTCTTATTACCAGAGACCACCTCAAAGGAACTGACTAAATGATTTCTACTAAAAAAGAGCTTTAAGAGCCAGATTTCCTTACTCTGAACTGTGCCTTAACTGAACATTCAGCACTACTGAGAGAAGCTCTAGCCAGACAAAAAAATACCTTTTGAAGAAGAAAGCTATCCTATATCCTGCCATGAAAAGGTGTGTATTGAATGTGTGACACCACTGTCATCAATAAGCTGTTATAAAAGCCCATGGTTCAATACATTCATCTGTACATTTATGTCCTGCCCACAAAAACTCCTAGTTTTTAGTCAGAAAATCTCAACTTTCCTAATTAGAATCCTATATGCCAAATTGATAGCTCCAGTGCCACCAGTACTAGTCTGAGTCCTCAGCTTTATGATTTTACTATCTCATTCAGGTACTTGCATACACATGCATATGTACATAAGCATACACACATACCCCACAAGCATACAGACACATACTTCTAGTTTTATGGCCTGTATCAAATTATCCAGGCCTAGCTGTTGCCTAGGATCATAGATAATTCAATATTTGTGTCATTAATTTATGTAGCACAGGCCTATTTTTTGTCAGTAAAAATCATAATTTTATAAATTAAACAAGAGACTAAATGGATCCTCACTTTCTGGAATAGCTGTGTGGTGAGTAAGACTCCTCATTCAGTGACATAGTCTTCAGATCAAATGATTCAAAATGTAATTACAAAACCCCTCTTCTGGGAATTCCATTATAAAAGGACAACTCACTGGGAATAAAGACTCGTCCATATGCCTTCTTTCATAGTCAGGATTATAGTTTTTATTGCAAATAAGGAAAGCAAAGTGGCCTGCCTCTTCAGGTTAGGGGTGACTTAACCAATTATTAGAAAGAAAGAGGTGTTTTACTATCTTTAAAACCTGAAGGAATATGCAATGGACTACATTTAAGACTTTAACCTGACAGCTCCAACTTGAAACTTTAGTATGCCCCCAAGATGTTAAATACAAAAGGACCTTTATGTACTTTCAACTGCAAAGTCTTTCTCAACATACCTATATACCTTAACTCCCTCCCTCTTTTTACTAACCTACAAATGCCACAACCTTTCCTTTTCCTGTACAAAAGGATATCAAACAAATTGCACTTCTTGATATATGTCGGTCCCTTCACTCAGGAAAAACGACATGGCTATTTTATTAGACGGGAGGTCTCAAGAGCTCCTGAACCCCACAGACAGTCTCGTAAATTACTAAGAGCCACACCACCGGAACAACAATAAACTTGAAATGGGTTAAGTGGTTTTGTTTCTGGCTCTCTCCCACATCTCTCCATGGATTGTCCTGAAACCGTACAGCTCCCTGGATATGTAATCACAGATACTTGTGTACCTGGGCCCCAAAAGCAAGAACACCATTACACCTGACCTTGATTTATCATCACCAAAATGACTGCATCTTTGGACAACATTCTCTAGAAGGAGCTGATATTAACTATCTAAGGGTTTATGTATCTCTAAATATATTTCACTGCTTGAAATTCTTGGTATTTTTCAACTTTGCGATGATGTAATTATTTCTAAAAATCTGTAAGTTCTCCGTTTTTATGTGTAATAATGTTTCTTTTATTTGACCTAAACTTGCAGCTTTAAGGAATGACCTCTGATATGAGCATTCTGTATTGATCTAGTTGGGATCGATCAAGAAGACAGCTAGAATCAGATCAGCCCAGTGTGCCTGCTGGGTAAAACTGCAGCTCTAGCTTAAAGAGCAAGCAGAGGATTTGAAGAAGAAAAGCTCACCTGTGAATGCGAAGGACTTCTAGCTCCTCTCCTTGGTTCACCACCTGAGAGATATCATATCACTGCATTCAGACTTTAACCACACATACAGCACAAGTCTATCAAATGGGCAGCAATAATAAAGTCTCTCAATAATCTAGTCCTCAAATCTATGGCTCTCTCCATTGCTTTAACATGTCTTCAGAGAAGTCCAGGAGTCTGACTCCCTGCACAGAGCCACAGGTAGGCACAGGAACTGCAATCCCATTCCCTTCCTCTGCAGTCAAAGGCCCTTCCCTGTGCTTCCATCAGGTGTTACCCCATCTGTACAGCATTCTCTCTCCCCCCATCTATTCTCCTCTAAGAGACTGAAAAACACATGCATTTGTGTCTCCGGATCCTTATAGCTATGGTCATCTACATCAGACAGACTTCTCAGCTACTGTGCTTGAGCACTGCTTCCATGATTAGAAGCTTCACAGATAGCTATTTTGCTTTTTATGAAAAAAAAAAATGTATAATGACCAAGATACCAGGTCTTGAAATAATCTTGCCTGGGTTCCCAGTCAGCCTCCAACAATACCTTTTCTATAACTTTGGCAAGCCTTAATTCTCTAGTGCCTCAGTTTTTCCATCTGTAAAATGTGAATGGTAGAACAGTCCCTGCTTTACAGAGCTGTCATGAGATTCTATGTGTAAAAAGCTTAGTACAGTATTAGGCATATACTAACTGCTCAAAAAAAAATATAAAAGAATATTATTATTCACTGTAGAACTGGTCATCCTATGTCAAGTGCTGGAAATAACACAAGAAAAAGACATGTCTTCTCTCAACAAAGAGCTTATATATATCCTATTATTTTATATTTGCTATAGTAGCTCACCATTTGTCTGTCCCACAAGGGCCAGGAAACTCAAAGCTGGAAAATATACATAGGCCTAGTTGTGTTCAAAATTTCAAATACTATACATTTTGTTAAGTATTTATAAAAAACTTTACCAAAATCAACCTCATTCTCAGATTTCACTCTCACAGGAAGACATACAGATTTCTAGCTTATTTCAGACTAATGAATCCATTAATTTCTTCCTGATTTTGGGTCTAGTAAGCCTGAACTTTGAGGGAAATTAAATGATTATAACTATATTCAAGTTGGGATTTAGGAAAACAGACAAAAGAGTAAGGAGGGATATCTGAGGCGGTCAGGAACCTAATGAGGAGCAAATTCCAAATAACAGTCACAGAATACAAAGAAAATGGCCTTTTATAGATACCACAAAGGAATCATTTGGGTTTGAAATATCTTTTTTTAAATGCAATAATTTGGTGAAGATGAAGTCACAGGGCTTCGAGCGGAGCATGAGGCGGCCTGCAGGAAGGCACAGATGGCTGGAAGCAAACTAAGCAAAGACCCAGCCCCACGCAGCCAGTTCTCTGAAAGGCTGTGATCGCCTGGCACAAAGGCCAACCAGACATGTCAGGGAGGAGAGCAGGAGGCAGCTGGAGAAGCTGAGATTAATGAGGAAGCGCAAAATGAGAAAGAGCAACAACTGGAAACCCTTGTGGTGACATCAGGAACAGAGCCAGAGAAGACAACCTTGTTATCACATCTGTTCCGTCATTATAATTAAATGGTAATGCGTGTCTCTTGTTGGGTTACCAGGGTGGAATTCCAAGTGGGGGAGCCCCTCACCACTCTCTCAGGCGCCCAGCCTCTGCCCTTCTTGTTGAAACTGAGGAATCGTTCCGGGTGCTAATAGGCTGGGTGTCTGGAGCAAGTGTTAATTTTGGATTACATCTGAGTGGAAATAAGATGAAGGTCTAGGGAATGCTTTGCCTTCACTCAGATGTTTCATTTCCAATTACCAGCACTGCGGAATACCCAGGGAGATGTTTTCATTCCAATTTGGAAGATTTCATAAACTTCCAAACTTTTAGGTATTGATCCAAACTCCTGTGCTTTGGAAGCATGCACATGCACTCTGTGAGGAGGATCTGAAAGCTCCAGAGAGAGGGTGGAGGGAAAGAGAAGGTGGTGTAAGTCCCACCTGAGGAGATATGCCCACTCTCAAATGGCCATCCACCTCTGCTTTTGCCAAAATTGGCTCTGCCCAACCCTGAGGCCCATTAGAGGCACTCAGAACCATTAGCTCCAACTGGTTCTGTGCTGAGTAAATACCCTCATGTCCAACTAGAAACTAGGGCAGCTGCCTGGGTTTGCTTTTTTTTTTTTTCCCCCTCTCCCCTTTCTTTTAAAATCAGCAACACAAAGTTCTCAACCCCAAATGGCTCAAATGCACCTCTTAATAAATATACCATTTTATATATTCTGCTAGTGGAGGTCAGCATTAATTTGAATTTTGCTAGACTCTCAGTCTTTTCTCACTTGGTTTTGAATATCTCAGATTTTTGTTTGATTTTGGACAGGGTCATTTGCAGGGAGGGTGTAATAATCAGATTTCTACCATCAGAAGGTAAGCTATCTATGCCTGCAGGGAAAGGCCTCTGTCTATCATCTTTGAAATCTAGGAGCTAAATAGCAGTTGTTTGTGAAGACTCCCAAAGGAGGTTTTTAAAAACAAAGCACTTCACTAGATGAGAGTGGGGAGGGTAAGGCATGATGCTGTGCTAATGCATTATTCAGCTCAGCTCCAACCAGGGAGTTATCAAAATGCCCCCATACCTGGACATTATGTGGCTATGTTGCAGGACAAGAAACTGAGATCACTGAGCCTAAAAGGAATTTAATTTATAAATAATATTTGTTTCTTCTCTTACATTTTGGGTTAATAGCCAAATGAATCAGCAAATAAAGAATCAATGGAGAAATTTCCTTTGTGATAAAAAAAAAAAAATACTAGCCTAACACCTTGGTAAGATTTATTTCTACACCCAAAAAACACAAAAGAACACCAAGTGGCACAATCATGAAGTGCCTTGCACATTTAGTCTCTAGCTGATATTTAGAGATGCTGTACTAGAAGTGACTCAGTAAAATCAAAGCTACCCAGACAAGAATTACAGAAAAAGCATAAATGCTGGTTGCATTGAATCGTGTAGGTCGTTCTGATTTAGGTTCTTTTTATCTGGGCAACACTTCTCACTCTTTTTTCCTAATGCTGCCTTCTTCAGAAATGACAAAGGACAAAACTACTTTTTAAAAAGTGAAATAACAATTAGATCACTGGCAGATACCATTCTAGATGCTCACCAAATGCATTTCCCTCTTTCTGGATACACAGCAAAACTACATTTCCCTGTTCCCTGTGTCTCAACTGGAGCCAGAGGAATGTAAGGAAAACTTGTGACTTACAGACTGTGATGGCTAAGAGCAGGTGGGTCTTCTCTACTCCTTCAGTGGGGAGCTTGAAAAGCCACATGCTGAAGATGGCAGTAGCTAAAGATGGAAGGACCTTCAATTCCTGACTAACCACGGGGAGCAGAGCCCCATACCTCCCCTTCCCCTGCCAGTCAGAGTAAGGAATAAAATGTTTAAAGTGTTAATTCACTAAGAATTGGAGAGGTTTATTTGGTTTGTTTGGAGATCCCCCCCCGCAATAGGTAACATTAGTTAAGTTGGTATGGAAATAGATACTTTGAAACAGAGTGCTATTATAACAAAGACCAAAAATGCAGGGCACTGACTTAGAAGTCAGGTGGCAGATGACAGGGAAGATGACATTACAGTCTGGAAATATGGTGATCTGCATTACACAAAGACCACACATGCAATAACCTGACAGGAAGATTTCACACCTACTAAAGCAGCTGGAAGGAAAGTAGGGTGTTAGTATGTGTTTACAATTATTGCTGAATTTGGTTAGAAATTATAATAAAGTGGTAAGTTCAAGAGAAAATTGATCAGCTTGCAAAAGAAAAGGGAATAGAGAGAGTCCAGTAATATGGGACCTTGGATTATAAATATTGACTGCTTCATGGGCTCCAAGGAACAGGAAAAAAGATCAAATAAGGCTTTGAGCAACAGAATCCCACTAGGACCCAGCTTTCTGGAAAAAAATCAGATTAAAGATAACCCAACAGCCTCAAGGTAGCTGCCATTAAGCTGAAAGAGGAAAACGTGACTGAGAGGAAGCAAAGAAATAAGGCAGATCTGGACTTGGGTGCCTCAGTTACTAACATGTGAGACTGACTTAAAGCAAAAGATCAGCAGCCTACTTAGTTTTTCAAAGGAAGTGTGTTACTAGAGTATACCATTAGAAGGTAAGCTATAAGAATAGTACAATCCCTTTACCATTCAGGATTTTTTTTTTTTTTACTTTATTTTTTCAGTATTCCAAGATTCATTGCTTATGCACCACAGCCAGTGCTCCATGCAATATGTGCCCTCCTTAATACCCACCACCAGGCTCACCCAATGCCCCACCTCTCTCCCCTCCAAAACCCTCAGTTTGTTTCTCAGAGTCCACAGTCTCTCATGGTTCATCTCCCCCTCCAATTTCCCCCAACTCACTTCTCTCCTTCTCCCAACGTCCTCCGTGTTATTCCTTATGCTCCACAAGTAAGTGAAACCATATGAAAAATCCTTGTGACCTCAGCCTTCTAAATGGACTCTGAAAACACCACAGCCCCAAGAATGGCACACATCCCAGTGCTGAGTGATAGTTAATTTTATCTGTCAATTTGACTGAATCAGGAGATGCCCAGATATGGTTACCATGATTTCTGGGTGTGTCTGTGAGGATGTTTCTGGAAGAAATTAGCATTTGAATTGGAGGACTCAGTAAAGCTGACTGCCCTCCCCAATGTGGGTTAGCATCTTCTAATCAGCAAATACCTACACAAAACAAGAAGGCTGAAGCAAAAGGAATTTGTCTCCTTTGTTCTGCCTAATTGCTTGGGCTGGGACATACTGCCCCTCAAAATGGAATTTATGTCATCAACACCCCTGGTTCTCAGCCCTAAAGACTCCAACTAAAATACACCACCAACTTTTCTGGGTCTCCAGGTTACAGACAGCAGATCATAGGACTTCTCAGCTTCATAACTGCATCCCTCAGCCAATGCCTGATAATAAATCTCCTTTATATCCTATCGGTTCTGTTTCTCTGAAGAACTGTGATCACCCCAAATGTTGCAGGGAGGATAGTGAACAGAAAGAAGCCCTTCCACCATGGAATGGTGCCAAGAGCCAAGGAGATAAAAGAAAATACTCCCAGAGGATAAACCAGGCTCATCAGGAAGTTCCCCACTTGACAACACTTGACCTACAGCACTTCAATTTACTATGGACTAATGATATCTATATGTTTTCTATCCTTCTTTTTCCAAATGAGAATTTTAATTCACATAACCTTGTCCTTACCCAACCACTGTATATAAATTTGATTTGGGAGGCACATGGATAGTTTTTTCTTCTCACGCACAACCTAAAGCATCACATCAACACTCAATGGGCATAACTGGGCAGTCAGTTCTGGTAGCAGTGACTGAACAGGATTTTGGTTTGCTTCTTTTAAGAAAAGGTGTCATGCAAACAGAACACATGCCCAAACAGTTGCCACAGCTGCACCCTCAAACAGTACTAACTGGCAAACCTCCCAAAGACAAAGTCAATAGTAGGTGTGCAGGTCCCCTGTAGGCCCCTCATTATAAGACAGCACAGCGATCTAGCAGAAGCATAAATCAGACCATGGGAAACACAAGATCTTCCCCCAGAATGATCAGGGGACAATAAACAATTATAAAATGACACGCCAGAAACGTCCCCAGCCGTTTCCTACAGGCCTTACTTTCACTGTTGAGGAAATTCTAGTCCCTCCTTTGGAGTGACTGTGGTTTTTAGCTTCTAAGCCTTGGAATTTACCAAGATTGACTGCATTAGGTTTATAAAGATTTACAAAAGTCAAACTCTTTTGGGGGGAAGGTTGTGTTATAGGTTGAAATGTGTCCCCTAAAACTATATGTTCACTTGCAAATGTGAACTTTTCCCAAAATACAGTCTTTGTAGGTGTAATCAAGTTAAAGTAAGGTCATATTAAAATAGGGTAGGTGCTAATCAAATTACTGGTGCCCTTATAAGAGAGGGGTATTTGGACACAGGGAAACAGACATAGAGGAGAAGGAAGGTACAGATGGAGACAGAGGTTGAAATGATGCATCTATAAGCTCGGTGATGCCAAGGATTATCAATAAGCACCAGAAGCTGGAAAAGACCAAGAGATGTTCTTCCCTAAAACCTTGAGAGGGAGGTCTACCAGATCTACCAATGACTTGATTTTGGACTATAAGAACTATAAGAAAAATATCTCTTATTTAAGGCAACCCAGTTTGTTATACTTCGTTATGGAAGATATAGTCAGCTAGCAGTAGACCAGTCTTAGGTAGAATATACCTACCTCTTAAGACAAAAGTATGCTTTAGCGTAGGAAAAAAATGAAACACGTGGGCAGGTTTGTTACCAGAGGCCACTCTCTGTCATGGACAATGCTATATTTCTTTACTTCTAGGCCCACAGCAAGACTACATTTCCCGGTCTCCCCTGCAGTTACGTGGCTATATGATTAACTCTAGTCAAAGGAAAATGGGAGAAGTATTGTTGCCACTTCTAGGTTTGGTAGCCAAAGATGCCATGATCCTCTTGCTCATCCTCTGCCTTGCAGCCACATGTCAACACCCTCCATGACCTAAGGAGCAGCACAATGAACACAGCAGAGCCTCTGTCAAGTGATTAGCAAAGCCTTAGGGTGCATCCCCACTGATCACAATGAACTGACACAAAAGTGAGAAATAAACCTTACTGACTCAAGCCCAACAGTGTGTTAGAGATGGCTTATACCAGCTCAGAAGAGCCAACAAGCATATCTTCCCAATTCCACATGTAATGACAAATCACTGTTAACTTAAATCTTGATTAACATCGGCCATGGTGGGTATACTGACCCCATGCAAATAGTAAATGCTACAAACCAAGACCTTTTTTTTTTCTCCCTTTTGTCTGGATGGTTAGTTATTAAATTTTACTACAACACCACTAGTTAAGACTCTAAGGAATGAAGGTTACAGCAGCTAGAATTAATCACATTAACTAATAAAAATCTGGTAGTTTTAGTTCTGGCAGTGTGACTGATACTAAAAACAATCAGAGTGGAATTCTAAAATCTTGGAAATGAACATCCTTTGGAGATCACCTGGGCCAAATTACTTATTTCATAGATGAAAAAAAAGTAACATTCAGTTGGAGGTACTTCGGAAAGTACCTCCCATTAGAATCCAGATCTCCAAGAGTAACAGGCACCTAATGACAGGTCTTCAGCAAGGAAATGACAACATTTGACTTAAATTTAAAAGGAATGCTCTGGGGCACCTGGGTAGCTCATTCGTTAGCAACTGCTTTCAGCTCCAGTCATGATCCTAGGGTCCTAGGATCAGGCTCCCTCCTCAGCAGGAAGCCCACTTCTCCTTCTCGCACTTGCTGTTTGTGTTCCCTCTCTCACTGTGGTCTTTCTCTGTCAAATAAATAAAAATCTTTATTTATAAATAAATAAATAAATGAATGAATGAATGAATGAATGAATGAATGGGCTCTCTGATCACTGGTAGGGAACATATTGGAGAGAAGTGAACTGCAAGTGGGAGACCAGCTGGGAAGCTACTGAGAAGCAGAGATTTGAGGTGATGGTGGCCTGACCTTGGATGGGACAGTGGAGAAAGAGAGAAGCAAACAGGTCTGAGATAGATTTTCGAAGTCAGAATAAACACTGATAAACTTGCTCCCTTACTTGCTTATAATTCTGTTTGCGGCTAGAGAGTAATTTTGGGATAGAAGGACCATACTGGTAGGATTTAACAGGCATCCTTAGTGTCTGGCTTGAGAGTTACTATAATAAAGGATCAAAATTAAACCTACCAAGTAGCTATTTTTTTTAAGTGCCTGCTATATTTTAGGCATTTTACATATATTAGTTCTAATTCTTACAAAGGACAGAAACTTCTAGACACTGGAAAGAGATGTGTGTAGCCCTGAGATGAGGAGGAAGGAAGCAGGAGATGGAATGCATGAAGCTTCTAAGGCCAAAGGTATTAATATTTCCATACCAGAGATGAAGAAACTGAGACTCAGAGAACCTGATTTGTTCAAGGTCACACAGGTAACAAGCAGTAGAGTTAAGAGTCAACCCAGGTCCATTTAAGCCCCAAATTTCTTTATACTATTGCACTTCTTCCTTTTTTAAAAATTTTTATTTATTTATTTGAGAGAGATAAATAAATTTATTTATTTATTGAGAGCAAGAGAGATCACAAAAGGAGAGGGAGAAGCAGACCCGCACTGAGCAGGAAGCCTGATGCGGGGCTCAATCCCAGGACCCTGAGATTATGACCTGAGCCGGAGACAGACACTTAACCGAATGAAACACCCAGGTACCCCATACCTCCTTCTTTACAGTGAATTCTCATGTGGTTCAAGACTGGAAGGGCACAAACCAACCTTGGTGAGAAAAGTTTATCAAGAAATTTCCAATATCAAACAGTGGCAAAATAATAAGTAAAATTATTAACATAATACAAATACAAATACACCTTTAAGATTTCACTAATGCTTCTGATTTCTTTTATAATAAACATAATACATATAAGGCATTCTATAAATGTTGTCCATTATTACTAATTCTATCAATACAAAACTTAAGGAAAAACTAACTGGAAAGACTGACTATTCAAGATGTTAAGCAACTAAAAAAATACCTCTCTTTCTTCTTTCCTCATTCCACTCAAAAACACATCATCCAAAAAAATGTAACTGTCTAGGCAGTCTGCTGGGGCAGGTCAAGAATCATTAACAGATGCACACGTAGGCAGCAGTCTCTCACCCGGAAGTAATGAGCCATGTAGCATCTAGATGTAAATGTAAACACATCTGTGACTATCCAACATGCTAACTGTCCAGTGAGCTCTAGCTCCATTTCCTAGCTAGGATGCTTTTCTTCTCCTAGCAGAACAAGGATGTAGCAGACAGACTGGCTTGACACTGGATTAAAATCCAAGATTCCTCAAACTCTGAGGAATTCCTCTTTCTTCTCCAAAGTGCTGAGAGCTATAGACCATCTTCTGAGAGTTCACACATATGGTGTTTGAAATGTATACACGGTTTGTCAAAGCAGAATTCTCCTGGGCTTTGGAGAACTGATGCAAGCTAATTTTCTGAGTGTTCAAACAGGCTAGGTGCTCTTTTAAGTGTGTCATTTGGATTATTTCATTTAATTATCATATCAACTCAACTCAGTGGGTACTTTAACTTTATTTTACAAAAGAAGAAGCTGAGGATTAGACAGATGGGTCACTTTTCGGAGGCTCCACAGCTAGTAACACATGAAGACAGGATTAGGATCCACACATTCATACTCCAGAGCCTGAGCTTCCTTCCTGCACTCTCCATAGCTCTATGGCCTCATGGGGGAAGGGGACTGGACCCCTCCCTCAGCTTAAACCTAGCTAGCCCAGGCTCCATTCCCTCCCTGTCATATTCCCACCTCTGAAGCTTACTTATCAAGAGGCTAACCACGATGGTTTGTGGATGCTCCACATCATCCACAGTTCCCCTCCTCATATTGGCCTTAGAAGCTCCACGTATTCCATCTCCTGCTTACTTCCTCCTCCTCTCAGGGCTACACACATTTCCTTCCAATGTCTAGAAGTTTCTGACCTCTCGAAGGTTAGACCAAATGAGGTCTACAAATGATTTTAGTACCATCTCTAGATTACTATATCAGCTGTATCTGCTTTATCAGCCTCCCCCTTTGCTAACTGGCTATACATTTCTGGCTGAGAATCTTTCTTAGAAGAATAGCAATAGTATGCAATGCCCTCCAGGTTAATCATAAATGCACAATGTTAGCATCAATCAGGCAGTGTTTACTATATACAACCCATGTCAAATGCTACCTATAGAAATAGAATCTACAAGGAAAATAAAACAAACATCAAAACACAAAGTACCATACACGGGGTACCTGGGTGGTTCAGTCATTAAGCATCTGCCTTTGTTCTGCTCAGGTCATGATCCCAGAGTCCTGGGATTGAGCCCCACATCGGGCTCCTTGCTCAGCGGGAAGCCTGCTTCTCCCTCTCCCACTCCCTCTGCCTGTATTCCCTCTCTTGCTGTCTCTCTCTCTGTCCAATAAATAAATAAAATCACAAAAAACCCCATAAAGTACCATATGTAAAAATAAAAAGTTAATAGCAACAGAAAACATAATCAGGTTTATGTTTAACAGTGTTTTGAGATATTAGCATTCTATGCAAATACTTTGGAAGAATATATAATAAGTCAGTATTTTTTTAACAATAAATTCAAAAGGATGGGGCTTAAGGTTGGAGAATGAAAGGGGGAAAGAATATTTAGACAGTCAAAAGCACTTTCTAGACCTTCTTCAAGTCACAGCACAAACACTGCATGCTTTTCAAATGTACAGCAGTCCTCACTCTTTACTATACTGGAGAAGATAATTGGATACAGTTTCAAGCTACCCTAAAATTTATTATTTATTTTAATCCCAGGTGCCTCTGAAGAACATCCAGGTAAAGAAGGATTTTATGTGTAGTTACTCACAAAATACCTTTGATGATTCCTTCCAAAAGCAAGGTATTTTCTAAAACATCTCTCAAACCCAAACATGTCCCAGTTTCCCAAATTACCCAGGAATGATTCTTTTGTTGGCTCTTTCTTGATCATGTGCATTAAAGGCAGAAAGATAAAACATGCTCTCAAGCATTGCATAGTGGATAATTATATTTTTAAGGATCTTCAGTTACATTATTTTAGCATCTGTGTAATTAAACCAAAGTGCGATTCTCAATTAGCAGGTTTTCCTTTCGTCTCTTGGATGTAATATCTTCATGGATAGGAAAGTGTTTTCCCTCTTTGAGTAGCTATATTTATCCCCATTAAACCAGGAGAAGTGTGGTGCCGGCTTTAATGAAGAAGTCCATCCGTGAGGCAGTGACGCCGAGGGGAAACGTCAGGGTTGCCCATCAACCCCTGTTGAGCACTGCAAAGTAATAACGCTTTCTGTGGAGAGACTGACAGCAAATAGCAAAGGTGTGAAATGAGAGATGAGATTTTCTTTGGAGCTTGTCCAGATTGTGATAGTCTTCTAACCCCCCTATACCCCACCCCCCACTAGCTTTTCCCCATCTGTAGACACTGGCCTGCCAGTCATCAAGGCTATTCCCCAGAGCATCCCTGATGATTAAACACCTGTGGCAAGCAGCGCCTCTTGAGTTTCTGCCACATTTGGTTGAAATTTCCTTTTGGTCATGGAAGAAAATTAAAGTTTAAGTTTCAATACTAACCAAATAATCTGCCATGATTATGGGAAACACAACATTGTATTTTGATCAGCTTGCATCCATTCAGTCTGATACATGTGGTTTTCATTGGGAAATTATTGCATTCAGGATACACTTCTTCACTAATTAATGGTTTTGAAGCAGCTGAAAAACTTGGGAGATATGGCTTATGAGAATGTCACAGCATAGGATTCAGAGAGTTATCTTACCCAGCCTTATCAATAACTAAACCAGTTGTTATGTGGGGCAGGTGATTTTATTGCAAAATTTCCTGCACTAACCTATATTTTTTCTTGTTTTGATGAAGAGGAAGTAGTGCTCAACATTCTTGTAGCTTGAGATGAATAATGCTGTGTGAATTCCGAAATGGAAAAAAATGAATCAGAAAATTATTTCATCTCAGCTTGTTTCCAGATTGAAGCTTATATCCCTCACTCTGTGAATGAGCTCTGGGAGGTGACTTATTATAAATTTTACAAGGAATTCTGCATAGAATGCTAATATCTCAAAACACTCTATAAAAAAACAAAAACAAAACAAAAACAAAAACAAAAACCAAAGTTCCATGGGAAAATAACTGAGAAATGTGGAGATTCACATGGGCTTTTGTATATTAAAGACAGAAAACTGGGAAGTCCAATCTGTTTAACTGTATTTAAACCATCCTTTTCAAGTGTATTTGAACCTCAGAAAGAATACATGCATGCATATTTTTTTAATTACTGATTAATTATCTTTTGTAAATCTTACCTTGAATTCTATTAGACATGAGATCCTTGGTATCAGAATTTGTTTACTGGTAAAGCCAAATATCTGGAAAAACTAAACAATTTGCATTCAATTATTAGCACTTTCATGGCAATTATTTCTTTAAATTCTCTCCTCAAGAGAGCTGAGTTCATGGGAAGTGAAAAGGTGGGTATGGAGTGAGGTGTATAGTCCCTTTCTGAATTACAAACACAAGGAATTAGAGCCAGGGCCCGGCAGAGATATGGGATAAAAATGACAGCAATAAAAACTTTACTCCGTTCTCTTTCCCACTCTCATGTGGAAGTGTATCTGGAAAAAGAAGAGGCAGAAACACAGATAAAATGTTCTCCTAGGCTGTCAACTTCCATCCACCGGGCCTACCCTTCATAATTATTGAACACTTACCATATTCTAGACATTGTGCTTGGCACTTGAATGCAAAAGCAAATTAAGACAAGACCTCTTCCCACCGTCAAGAAAGAAAATAATTAAAATTTTTAACCAAACTCTAGCCCACATTTTCTAGGGTTCTCTCACCTTCCACAAAATAAAATACTGTTGGAGTAACATTGATAAACATTTCCTCTCTTTGCTTCTGTTTCTGATCCTACCATCTATTTCAGAATCCCTAATTTTCTCTTTTAAAGTACTCACTCCTTCAAAAAAAGATTAAAAATGATTTCTTACAACAATTGAGCATAAGTCTGTTGAATTATGTACCAGATTAAGAGGACAATAAGCATTATCCTCATGATTATAGAGGACATAAAGGGGACTAAGTAAATTGGGCAAGAATGCTGAATTTGTTTATTAATTAGTGAATTCATTTATTAAAAAGAGATTTATGAAGTTCCACTTTGTATAGTCATGAGTACTAAGTGTTCTCAATACTAAGACCACACAGATGCCTTCACCATTAGCTGGTTCTGGAGAGGCTTATAGTTATGAGAATCGTGGGTAGATGGGCCAGGTCAGCTTAGTCCTAAGTGTTCTATGAACCCTAGTTTGCTTGATCTAAATTGTCCGCTCAAATCTGTTTAAAGCACTAACTTAATGAATTTGTAGCCATTTGGAAGCTTAATATGGGTAGAATCCCCTAACAGGCAAAACAGACAAGAGAAGGAGTCCAAAAAGTAAACAGACATACTCATATAAATTGTGGATTTGGAGCTCACCTTAAGGAAAAATTAGCAACAGACTATTATTGTTTCAAGTGCCAACTCTCTGCAATGTGCCATGCAGGAGTCATGAGTGACCCCAAAAAGTGTAACTCTTAACTCACAAAATTAAAATTTAGTTGCAGGGCTAAGAAAATAAACACAGATACAGAAACAAGCACACAAACAAATGCCCTAGTTCAGCACTTAAAGTACAGACCTGGAGTCAGGTTAACCAAAACCACAGTAACCAAAAGGAGGAAGAGACTTCTGGGAGTGAGAAGCATTAGAAGTAGTGGTGGTGGGACTTAAGCTGGAACTTGAAAAATGAAGCCTACATAGAAAAGAAATTGCACTGTTTGATTACGAATATTTGACCAGCCATAACAAAATCGCCATATTCAAGATGATTTGCATATCTTGACTGTAAATCACTGTGGGACTTCCAAGGAGCATTGAGAAAAACTTGGGACCTTCTTCATTGCTACCATTACCCCTATTCCAGAAGCAGCCAAGTGACTCTCCAGGAAAACCAATTTTATTTCATCCCTGTATCAATCAGGACTGGTCATACTGGGAATAAAACCAGGGTGACCTCATCCTCTACTTCCTGGCAGTCCCCACTAAACTACTTGACCAGGTGTCCAGCAAACAGCAAAAGGGTAGAGAGAGAAAGTACAAAAGAGTGAATTTAGTCCTCCAACTTCCTTCTCCTCTGTTCAGTGTCAGCATTTTTTATCTCCAAAGAAACTTTATTCCTTTTTAAGAGTAGATTCAAAATTACTGCTAATTTTCTACAAGGAAACTGTTCTTTGAAATACACCATATACCATTTTCTAACCTCCCCCCACCTCCCCACTTTCGTAATGCTGGCAATGCATTGGCTGTGAACATGTAAGTATAGTTGCTTTTGAATGCTGCAAGGTAAATGCAGAAAATGACAGCTTAAATGGAATCATTAAAGCAGATGTAGGTAATATCTGAATGCTACCAAGCCTTCTTTGCAAGGCAATAAAGTCTTTATTTTCAGTTCTGATGCCTTGCACCTTTTCAGGGTAGCTGACAACCTATCATTTCTTACTTTTTTCCCCCCATTTCCAGCATGAACTCAGGGGCCTCATTTCTATCTTAAGTTGCAACCTGTTGATTGGTGGAAAAGGGAAGAAGTGTATACAGTTCCACCCTAAGCGGTTATTTCTGGCAGTGCAGCAGTGAGCTCTGTCAGCTCATTCAAAGACATTAGTGTGAGAAAGTCACAACAAAATTGCTACCTGTCCATGTACTGGGGGCACCACAAAGTACAAGTTTCAGAATAGCACCAAGACAGACCCAAGAGACCACATCCTGGTTTTGAAGAGGCCAGACTTTCACAAGTAGTATTTTGCATTTCTTTAAGTTTATCCTTCTCCATATAGTTTTCATTATACTTTCCTAGTCTTCTTATGAAGAAAGCAGTTGGATGTTGTTACCCTACCATAAGGACAGGGAAATGGAAACTTACATTGATTTTTAGAAATATGGTAAAAATAGTTAATTGCGATGTTAGGTATTTAGAACATGGTACTGCAGTGGGTTTGCTTTTGGGTTTGTTTCTGTTTTTTATTTTACCAAACACTTATATAGCGCTTTGTATAGGCTTTCTAAAACAACTTTCTAAGTTGTTTTTGAATATCAACTCATTTAATTCTTACAATAACCTCCTAAGATCAATACTATTATTATCTCCCATTTTATAAATGAAGAAACTGAGGCCCAATGTCACAAGAGTGGATGTAATGGCAGAGTTAGAACTCAAATCTAAAACTCATGGCTCCAAAGTCCATGTTTCTCAACTCTTTCACTATGTGTCTTTCAACACACTGGAAGGTATACTACAAAAGAATGAGAAATAAACCTAGCTCTTTGATTCTGGGGCTGTTGACTCCCTCACTCACCCAAACTACCACTGAACAAACCTTTATTGAGCAATCACTACCAGCAAAGGGCTATATTCAGTGTTTGGGGCATCAAAAGAAATATGACAAATATAATCAATCTTCATTATTCATGGATTCCGCATTTGCAAATTCACCTACTGCTAAAATTGATTTGTAATCCCAAAATCAATGCTCACTGGCTTTCAGATAATTTGCAGACATGCATGGACATGCCCAGAGCAGTGAAAAATTCAAGACTCCAACCTGCATTTCCCAGTTGAGGTCAAATAAAACAAAGCTCTGCCATCTTGTTCCAGCTCCTATACAGAAATGACCAGAGGATGGAGACAGCAGGAAGCAACACAGTGTAATTCAAGAAGCTCCAGCTCTGAGACCAGTGGAAGGAGTCTGAATCACAACTCTGGCACCTATTAATGGTGGTCTCAGGCAAGTCACTTAACATTTCTGATCAATTTCCCCTAGGAACTGTGGTTCAATATTCGCTAAGTCACAGTTTGTTGTGACTTTACAGAATAAAAAGAATCATAATAATCTCCTTCATTCAAGTTACTTACATCTTAAGTGAGAGGAAAAGACAAAGATATATCAGAAATTATTTAGGTAACTAGGCATATGTGCAATGCATAAGAAGGGCAAAATCACTGAATGGCAGTACGTGATTTTAAAGCTTAAAATAGGCAAGCTGAAATGGTCAGTGTAGGCATCAGGGAGAAGATGGAATTTGGGACTCAAAGTAGCAAAAACACAGCCAGAAGAAAATCTCTCCAGCCTTGGAGTTTTCCCATACTCTTGGCTTTTATTAACTATATAACAAGACCCCTTTGGATGGTGGCTACCATCCACTGACTAAATTAATTGAAGACTTAACTGCAGAAATTTCAGATTTTCTATCATATCTTTACAATGATACAAGGTGACCCTGAACCTGTAATTAGAATGATTCAATTGTCAAAGAAGTGAGCCACCTGGGCACAACTGCTGGTAACCTGTAAAAATCACAGATAGACCCTCAGAAACTTCATGAAAAGGCAGATGCTGCATCTCCTCCTCAGGGTATCTTGACAAAGTGGTCACTATCGGCTTGACAACCACAATCATGGGGACACACAAGGAGAAATGCTGCCTGCTGCCTGCCCACAGTAAGATGAACCACAGTCTTGAGAGAATCTGGAGATAGCAGGAGAGGCTCTTGGTCTCTATGCATTGTTTTGACTGGTTCCAGCTGTCATTAAGGGGTTGAAATTGTAGAGTATATCTTTCAACAAAGTTCCTACTTTCTCTCACCTGCTTAGAGATTGTAGAAATTTTTAAAATATAGTTTTTTGACAAAGAAATAAAATGTTATACAATATTTGGTTGTCCTTGTTGCTAGGTATAATCAATCATAGAAGAGACACATGGGAGAATTGCCACTGGATCTATAACCTATGAAATAGTCCTTGGACATTGTGGAGATAGAAAAATAGGCAGGGACTAGATGGGAGGACTGGTCTGGAAAAATCAGCATATTGGAATCAAGTGTGATGGAACTAGAAAAACTTGAAACTGACATGTCACGTTCTGAGCTTGATGAGATGAGGAATAATGTAAAGTGGGGATGAGCTTAGAGTATAAAGTTATAAGGTTTTGTGGAAAGTGTGTAGGACCTGTACCAATGCTGAAGATGGATGTAATTATTGTGCCAAGTTGAAAATGAACTGCAAAGTTACTACAGGCACCCCTTTCTTTTTTTGATCCTATTAACTTAGAAGATATTAACTTCTCCATCCATAAAAACTTATTACTCTTTATCTTTCTTTTCAAAACATATAAAATACTTGGGTCTAACTATTCCACTGAAGAAAGAATCATCATACTGGCTCATGATATTGATAATTCAAAGTACTCCCTAAATCACTTTGACCATAATGCGATGAATATTTCAAGCAAGAAACACACACACACAGAAAGGGGGTGGGGAGAGAGAAGGTGTGTGTGTGTGTGCACATACATGCATGCATCGAGGTCATCTAATTGTTTTACTTTAATCAGTTGGTTAACATCGATCTTTTTTTGGCATACTGCTAGTGAGTACATAAAATAAAATATGTGCACCGGGATATGGTCCTGACAGAGTAATCATAATAGAAAATGAGGTGATCTACTGGTAAAACAACATTATACCCAAAACAACAAATCAGAGTCACAGTGCAATTACTGTTTTCAGACCATGTACACTGGGTCCATTCCCCAGCAGCCAACCAACAGCACCACATCATTATCTCCCCTGCTCACTTGGACACCAGGTATTAGCATCATGTCTTACAATTCTGGAGACTAAACCAATTAAGGCACAATTTAAAGAAGGTATTCATAAATATTGTACCAGGGTGGTACTGACACACCTAATTATTTAAAAAAATAGAATATGGCTCCAAATATATGTAATCCATTTTAGGAGAAGAGGTTCCATAGAGCAACTTCTGCATTATGAATAAATATGCAAAATCAAAACAGTAGCCCAGTTCAAATCTCTCTCCTACTCCTCTGATATACTTCTCTGTGTCATATCCATTTTCATATAAACAACACAGTAATATAACATCTGCATTGCTAAATAACGCTACTATGTTCTAATTTCTTTGGAATGGCATGAATAAAATCTTTCCACTCATGTTTATTAGAATTTATTGATGACAATCCTTTGCAAAGCAGCAGAAGGTATAATTAATTCTGGTACAACTCTAAGTTGGATATAGAAGCTCAACAGGGTTTACTTTTGACTTCAAATGATCTATCACTTGATAATGTGGAAGGGAGGCAGCAGGAGGAGGATATGAGCCTCCATAACTTCACTCTAAACTGCTTCAACGCTACCCCACGCAGTTAATGTTATATACACACTGTCAGCTATATAATACAATCGTACTTTACTTTATTTCACGGAGATGTTTGAATACAATGTTCTGTAGGGAAAAAAAAAAAACAATATTTCAAGGTTTGGGCAGGAATTTTACTAAAACAAATATTTAGAAATCTCTCTAACTCAGCATAGGGCTCCCACCATTACTCCTACTACATTCAATTCTCTTTGCTCAGGACATCTGCTAGACTGGAATACGGATATTTCACAGTTATATGAAATGAAAATTAATGCAGCATTTCAGTAATTCCCCCACATAGGCTGCTTATATATATGCACAATCTTCATCAACAAAAGAAATGATATAATTATGTTAAAGGTATAGTATCTGATACACCTTCAGCTGGTCTTACTGATGAATGTGGTTGCTCTGAAGGAGGAAGAAGCGAGAGGAAAGTTGGGTTTAATTCTGACAGATAAAAATTAATAAACTAATAGTTTAGAAATAAGGCAAGACCACTGGGTGTGGTGCATAAACAGTGAATTTTGGAACACTGAAAAGAAATAAAATAAAATAAAATGAAAAAAATTTTAAAAAATTTAAAGAAAGAAATAAGGCAGGAAAGTGATCGTGTCAACCTGGAATTCATAACATTAAAGAGAGGAGCACTTGGATATGTGTATTTCGGAAGAGAATGTGATGTCAAGGAAAATAGAGATATGGTGCCCTGGTGAGTGCTTTTTAAAGGAAGTAAGACTCACAAGAGGTGGAAGTGTTTTTAAATTGCAATTTATTATGTCTTTGAAAATTATCTCAATTTTCAAGGCAGGCAAGAGGTAACATGCAAGAAAAAGCTGTAGCAGTAATGATGCCTCTGATAAGGGCAGATTACAAAGATGAAAGGAGGGGTACATTTCAACTCTCTAAAAACTGAGCTATCAAAGAATAAAATGGGCTGTCTCAGTGCAGAGGGAAGAAAAGAGAAGTGTTCTATATGATCTGAAAGGTTTCTTTCCACTTGAAGGTTCTGTCATTCCACGTTACGTGGAAATGGATTTTCATTCATTAAAAAAGTGTTTTTAGTCAGTGATTTCAGACAATAATAATTTACATATGGGAATGGTGCCTTGGGATTTACAAAGTGCCATGATGTGCGTATCAATTCTCACCACAGCCACCAGAGATAACTGTCTCTAGATTATAAACAGCAGACTGAGCCCTATGGAGATTAAGCCATGGCCCTAGGGTATCACATTTGCAGGACTCAGGACAAGAATGCAACTAAAGGCCCACATACCTTATGGCTAAATAATATTTAAAAGTTATAAATCAAGCAACAAACAGTTAGAGCTCCATATTTAAATTCCCTCCTCCCTTGGAAAATGTATCTTCAAACCACAATGTCAAAAATATATATACTTTTTTATGACTAAAATTTGGCAACATATAAAAGATGGCTGAGTTTATTATTAATAATTACAATTATAGGTCTGAATGTTCTATGGATAGACCTGTGATATTTAAAATTATGTTAATAATTCATAGGTTATATATTTATTCCACCAAATGTATTTCTTGACTTCATTTTAATAAAATTACTAATCTTATTGTTGACAATATTTTCACATAATTTGGATTTTATTGAACATAATGATCTATACATTTTAAATGTAAATGTATTCAAAGTATATATATTTTAATATATTTTGACCAAATATAAATATAACATAAAAATATTTTCATGTCTATTTTCTAAAGTTTTCTCCTAAAGTATTAAAAATTAAAAGGTACAATATCAGTAATAATTAGTGAATAAAATTTTTGGGACAATTATCTTCATAAGATGATTGATTTAATAATTTGAAAATACAGTAAGATATACTAAACATTTATTAAAAATATTCACTACTAGCTTTCAATGTCCGTCTAACTGTCAAGGTAAAGAATCAGTATTATTCATCATGTATATTACATATAACTAAAATTATATACATACTAATTTGAAAATAATATAAATTGTTTAATATTATAAAATTTCCCTAACCACCATGGCACTTTGTATGTACCTCCAGAATCATGATGTGGAACCTGAAGAGCAATAAGAAATGGACCCCAGCTCTACTGCAGAAATTAACTGTATCAATGCCTTCTTAGAGAAGACTTGACAAGCTACTTAATTTGTCTTTTATCTTAACTATATCCTTTCTCTGCTCAAATCCTTCCCATACTCCAAATCACTGTTTGCCTCTGGCTTCCACAGTGTTCAATCTACAAGCCTCCATGACATAGGTGCTTGGTATTTTGAAGACTTAGAGAAAGAATGGTGTTAAGTTATGAGAGCAGATATTTACAGTCATGAGCCATGCTGCATCAGACCCCAAGAGAAAAAGGCACACAAGTACTTTTAAAGCAACTGATCAGGGGCACCTGGGTGGCTCAGTGGGTTAAGGCCTCTGCCTTCGGCTCAGGCCTGGGATTGAGTCCCACATTGGTCTCTCTGCTTGGCGGGAGCCTGCTTCCTCCTCTCTCTGCCTGCTTCTCTGCCTACTTGTGATCTCTGTCTGTCAAATAAATATGTAAAATCTTCAAAAAGAAAAGCACAACTGATCAATTTTGCATGTGTTTGTTATTTAGGGTCCTCTAAGCAAATGGCCTAGGCTAAAAACCCCTCTTTCCCCAAGAGTTGTAGAAATTAGGTAATCTACAAATTAATCCATGCAAATGCTCTTTAATGGACTAGTGCAATCTTCAGAGGTGGTGAGATCCCCAAGACACAGGAAAAAAATTTTCAACATCATTTGGCATCAGGGAAATACAAATCAAAACCACAATAACCACCTCATACCAGTCAGAATAGCTAAAATTAACCAGTCAGGAAACGAGATGTTGGCAAGGATGCAGAGAAATGGAATCCTCTTACACTGTCCATATGAATGCAAAGTCCCAGGTGCAGCCATCCTGGGAAACAGAATGGAGGTTCCTCAAACAATTAAAAATAGAACTACCCTATGACCCAGCAATTGCACTTCTATGTGCTTATCCAAAGGATATAAAAATAGTGATTTGAAGGGGCGCATGCACCCCAATGTTTATAGCAGCAATGTCCACAATAGCCAAACTATGGGAAGAGCCCAGATGTCCAGCAACCGATGAATGGATAAAGAAGATGTGGTACACACACACACACACACACACACACACACACACACAATGGAGTATTACTCAGCCATCAAAAAGAGTGAAATCTTGCCACTTGCAACAATGTGGATGGAACTAGAGGGTATATGCTAAATGAAGTAAGTTAATCAGAGAAAGACAAATACCATATAATTTCATATGGAAATTAAGAAGCAAGACAGATGAACATAGGGGAAGGGAACAAAAAATAAAATAAAAACAGAGAAGGAGGCAAACCATAAGAGATTCTTAACTATAGGAAATGAACAGAGGGTAGCTGGAGGTGAGGCGGGGTAGGGTAATTGGGTGATGGCATGAAGGAGGGCACTTGATGTAATGAGCACTGGGTGTTATATGCAACTGATGAATTGCTAACTTCTACCCCTGAAACTGATAATATACTATGTGTTAACTAAACTGAATTTAAATAAATTTTATTTAAATGCACATAAGTGGTAAAGCAATTTCTAATTTCAGCTAAAATATAGGACATCTAAGGTACCCTGAAGTACTATAATCAATTAATGGCTTTTTAGAAAATGTTTCTATCCCACCATTAGAGTATACATACTTATTTAATTCATATTGAAAGGTAATTTGGAGTAAAAGTGCTATCAAATCAACTCTGTGGCCAGCTACAAACTAATCTCACAGTCAAAATAAAGAAATATATTATTTTAGTGGGCCCATTAAAGTTTGTACATGGAAATATGGAATTAATTTTTAAAGTCAGATGTCTAAATTAGATCCAGTTTTATGGAGAAACTCTTCAAATCTACTGTACTTTCTCCATCTACATGGAAATTCCTCTGATTATAAGTAGAGTTTCAGAATGAATCTATGCATCTGCAGGACCCTCACTCACACTGATAAAAATACAGTTTCCTGAGGACTTAACTCATTAGAGCAGAGTCAAGTAAGTCATTTTAGAAAGATTCTCAAAGATGTTTATTAAAGCAAAACAAGCATTTTATTATTCTCAGTTACCCGGAATATGTCACCAACAAAATTTTTTGTTTCCTAGGCTCTAGTGTGACCCAGAGAATAAAAGAAGCAGTACAATGAGGGAAGCAGGTGGACTCTGAAGCCAGGCTGCCCGTGTTTGAACCCAGCATGCACTACCCAAAGCAGTGTGAGGCAGCACATTACTGAACTCTGCTTCTCCATTTTCCCTTCTCGAAAATGGAGATGATAATAGTGCCAGATGATAACAGTGCTCCTACCACACAGGGCTGGAATGAGAATTACACAAGTTGATCTGCCTAAGGCTCTTCGACCAGAGCCAGATACCTCTGAAACACTCAATGAGCATAAATTATTGTTACAACAGATTTGGCAAAAGAGTGGTTGATAAAGGATTAAAAAAAAAAAGGAAACAGAGAAGAGCAAGAAAAATAAACAAGCAGAAACAGGGTCTCTTTTCGGACTCAATATCTAGAGAAAAGAAAGCTGCTAATTGCTTTTCTAATCTGATGACTGTCAATTCATGATAAGCATAGAAAGGAATATGTGCTCCATTATGAATGATCCAGATTTTCCTCCTAGAATACAGGAATGCAAATCAGTAGGGGATCAGAGTGAAAAATCAAATGACCAAGTAGTAAAGGGTTTTTTTAAAGCCTAAGTGCAGGACATGGCCCATCTGGAACTCTACAACTTGGGGAGGTGAGTTTGACCATGACAGCTAATGGGGAAGGATTTATGATCAGTGCCCATCACCAGCATATTATTCACCAACTGCTGACAGGCCCAACCCTTGACAGTGAAATGAGTAGGGATGATATCAGTCACTCTCTGTCACTCGAATTGCAAATCTTCTAGTCAGCAGGAGAAACCCAAAAGCTGATACCAAAGGGAAGTGTCAACAGGTTCAGCTGTGCCGGGAGTTGCCCCATAGGTCAGAAAAGGGAAATAAAGACAGCAACACTAATTGAGCCAGCAGTGAAAGTATGAAATCAGTGGGGCCCATGAACTCTACCAGTGGATCTGAAGGGTGACACCAGAAAAGCACAGGCTGGAGTGTCAGAGGAAACCGGTTTCAAATCTCAGCTCTACCACTTAATAAATGGCCTTGGGCAAACTACTTAATATCTCTAAGCCACCATTTACCCATCCATAAAATAAAGATAATAAAATCCACCTCACAGGGCAGGGTATAGAGATTTATTAAGATAATAGATAGTATACGTCTGGCACAATGTCTGGCAAGCCGAAGGTATTCTATAAACCTTAATCCCCATTCCAGGAGCTGCCCTAGCGGGCTCACAGCCAAGGGAGGTTGGGGTGGGGGGAATGCAATTAAATAAGCAGTTACAAGCTAGAGATGAGAACAGGACTTCAGAAGGACACAGTGGGAGTTCCCCAGTCCAGCCTGGATAAGTTATGAAGCAGCAGAAAAAGAGATGCTCGGGAAAGACTCAAGAGGGGAATGTGGGCTACTGAGTTCAAGACAGCCAGCAGGAGGGACAAAGAACATAAGGCAAATGGCATAAACCAAGGCCTGGATACAAGAGAAATCAAGGAGTGGCTGTCCTGAACCTCAGTCGTGCCACAAATTCTTGAAGTCACAGCTCCAAATCTACAAAGCCATCTCTCCTTGACTTCTATCTCGTATCTCTCTAGTCACGGTTTAATCCACTGTTGAAGAATAATATCCACCTATAATAGAGTATTATAATGACACACATAAACAAGGATTAGCCTTCCGGGCTTTGCTAAAGGACAGCAGACTGGAATGACCTGGCCATTGCTGAATAGGAAAATCCCCACCATTACAGTTCACTGTGCTACTACACCTGAAGGATCAGTGCTTAACTATTGCTCTCTCCATCCCCTACTCAAAAGCAAACAGATAAAAACAAATAAATGCAGTTTGCTCTATAAGTTAACAGAGAAAAAGGCAGCTGTCCTCTAAAATACCCAACTCTTGAAGAATCTCTGTGAGCACAGAGAGAACACTGGGGTTGGTGCTTACTGTAAAGGAAACTTTAACTCAGGCCTCTTTCTTTCATCCTCATTAATTTCTAACAAGGAAGAGCAGCTCTCAGTCTGATTGTTAAGAGTCAGAAACATAAAGCCATTTTTTTTTTCTTACTAGTGATCAAGATCACTGTCTGTTACACATCAATGCCCAAGTTGGGGAGAGAGCTCCCACTTCTGCCCCACATCCTCCCAGGCAGGATCTGTTTCTTTGGACCTACCCAGCCATCCTGCATCTTGTCTGCCTTCCTGACTCCCTACATGGTTAATATGCTAAGCAGGAGTATTTAGGGCCTGCTTCCTAGAAACAACCATTTTACTCTTCTCTAACTTCCTTCGCTGCATATGCTACAACCAGGGCAAGGAAGAACAGATTGGGAAGCATTCTGCATCCAAAACCACTTTGGCAATCCCTGACTATCTGAGATTCAGAGGAGAGGATAGAAGTAGCAAAGACTACCCTGATCCAAGTCATGTGCAGCTTTCCTTAGAGCACTGCACTGGAAATTTGGAAACAGTAGCACAGGTATCAGCAGAACAATATTTTGTCTTGCATTTTTACTTGGTTAATTGTGTATATCCATCTCCAGCAATAATCCCAGAGGGAGGAGAGTTTAGAGGTATAATGAGGCACAAACCACCCCCCCAATCCCTAATAGTGATAAGGACTGAAGTCAGATTTATAAAACACAAGATAAGTGTAAAAAATATAGAAATGGAGAAAGTAAATATAAAGAAACCCAGAAAGAGGCATGATGACAAATAATATTTTTGTGATAAATAATAGGTAGGACATGTTGATTTTATGGATAATCAGTAATTTATCTTAAAATTTTTTTTATATTTACAGGGTGCCTGGGTGGCTCAGTGGATTAAAGCATCTGACTTCAGCTTAGGTCATGATCCCAGGGTCCTGGGATCGAGCACCTCATTAGGCTCTTGGCTCAACAAGGAGCCTGCTTCCCTTCCTCTTTCTCTGCCTGCCTCTCTGCCTACTTTTGATCTCTGTCAAATAAATAAAATCTTTAAAAAAATTTACGATATCTAGGAATATTTAAAGATTATGCAAAAATCAATCAGTGGGTTAATTAATCAATATTTATTTGGGGAGGGCACCTGTTTTGAGACTACTGGGATACTGGAGAATACAGTAGTTACAATAATGTTTGGATACTTCCTAAATAAATGGGCTATGCTATATAAGTAATTCAGAAGAAAAAGTCTATGTCTTCAGGTAATGTGGCTGGGAACAAACTTATTTAGAAACACAAGCATTTCCTCTGAAGTCAATAAACCCTAGTTCAAGTCCAAATTGCAATATCCGAAGGTTTCAAATTCTACTGAAATTTAGTTTTTTCAACTCAGAAAGGGAATTACAAAACCCACCTTATCAGGTTGTTGTTCACATTAAAGGAGGTAACTTATGTACATGACGATTTCTGACACTGCCTGGCTTACAAGAGAAGTTCAAAACCATGAGCTACCTTTCTTTTTATTCCCTAGGAAGGTTAAACTTTATCCATGAGAAAGCTGATTAATAACAGTACGGAACATGGCAAGAACCAGCTAAGCAAGCACCACATTCAGGCTGCAGATTTTGAGAAGGCCAGTCCATTTGTAGCAGTAAGGAAAAATTCTGCAAAACAGAAGAAGTAAACTAGGATTAAATCAGAAGAGAGGGTGGGAAACTCTTCCCATTTGGTCCCAACCTTCGTGTGGGATAATACCATAGCTCTTAGGGAAAGTTGACCCAAATTCAGACTGTTAGAAGTAGGGAATTTACATAATGTACTACACCTTACGAGTTAAAGACCGTTATCAGCAAGCATGTATTATCTGCCTACTTTGTGTTGTGGCAAAGAGGGAGGAAGAAGAGAAAAAGGAGAAAGTAGGAAGAAGGAAGAGGAGGATAAAGAAGAGAAAGAAAAACAGGTATACAGGAGGAAGGAAAAAGAGTGGAAGGGGAAGTTGCTTAGTGTCCCAGACATCACAGCTGCAGTTTGAAAGGGCACATCTGAAATGGGCCTGTTAAATTCAACAGTTTCATCATCACTGCCACCAGATTGAGCTGCTCTTAGAAACACTTTGCTATGATATATGAGCCGGGTGAGGCCGATTAGCTAAGCCTATATTACACAGCACATGAGAACTCAACAAAGGTTTAGGCATTTAAAAGGACAACATTGAGTTTTGGCCAAGGATTTTAAAAATGAATATTCTATGTGGGGAAAAAATTGTTAAATACGATAATGACAGAAGAAAATCTTGCTGTAATTATTCCTCCATATGTTACCACCTTCAAGGGAAAATATATACATATAAAGTGAGAATAATCCCCCATATGGGTTTTCAGATCCATTTTTTTTTTAAGTGAGCAATCATAGGTTCAGAGCGAAGGGGCATTATTAAATGATGGTCAACTGCAAGCCTTGCAGGGGAACAGCTGCAGCTCCAGTATAACATGGAGAAGACCAGGGAAAGATGACCAGCCCTCCAGATTTATTGCTCATGAAGAGCTGGAAAGCATCATGGATTGCTCAAGCTAGATGGGACATTGAGAGGTTATTAGGCCCATTACCCTTCCCCTAGGCCACTTCACTTGCTCTTTCATGACAAAATAACATTTTACATGCAAGGCAGAGCTGGAGGCAGAATGAGTATTATACATAGGCGATGGGAGCAGGGGGAAATGTGGATGTTTCTTCCACTTAGAATCACGAAAAGTCCCAACTACATTCTGTCTAGTCCATTTCTTCCTCCCCAATAATTAGGACAGCACCTGACACATCACAGATAACTCAGTGAATCTTTGTGACAGGAAGGAATGAATGAATCCTATGCTGGGATTTCTCTTCATTATTGTTTTTTGAGCTCCCCCAGGAAATTTAGGATTCAAACACCATTGCTCTGGACCAGAGTTCTGGCCACAGTTTCTCAATTTCCTTCTTTATAATCTAGATTTTCTAATATCTCTTTTACAAAAAGAGGATTTGTATGTGTGTGTGATTGTCACACACTCCAAAGGCCATCTGAAAACTTAACAGCTTACTCGGTTATAACTAAAATAAATTTTAAAGCAAAACACTGGCAAGACTTCCTGAACAATAATTCTCTTTGTGGAAAATACAGCACAAATATCAAAGCTGCCTATAAATTATTAGTAATTCTACCTCTTCCATTAAACCTTCTTTTATAACACTTGCCCACATGAATCCTTATTTTGTAAACTTCTATAGCAAGTTTTATTATAACACCCATGGAGTACTTGGATGATCAGTGTCCTATAATTTTTCTAAATGTTTACAAAGATTTATTTGATTCCTCAACAAGCATAGGAGCCCTTAGAGAAGGACTGCATACCAGGCCTCACTTAAGCCACACAAAATTCTTTGTGTAATTTTGGCATAGTATGTCATACCTGTCTGTTTGGAACTCATCAACACATTCATAATAAAACTTAGGAAAATCAATCAGTCATCCAGATGATCCAATGCCATTTGTTGCTAAACATCTGAGTAACACTGAAAGAGTACCTAGCCTGCCTTCAGAAGGCCAGAGTGGACAGGCTGCTCAGAGCCTCTGAGAAGTGAACAGAATTCTGAAGGCCAAGGACAGAAGGGCCAAGGGAAGGCGGGTAGAAGCAGACACAGAAGTAGAAGTAGAAGTTGCTACATTCTCAAAGTTCCAGGGACAGGATCTGGGTTTGGGTTGGGGCAAGATGAAGTGGAGCAGAAGAGAAAACAAGGACCTATCATAAAAGACCTAGATTAAACCAATTAGTTGTCTACAATTTTAAAAGATGGAGGCTAAAAGGTGAGATAACTCAAATCTGCCCTTAAACTACATGCAATATAAATTGATAAAATATTATTTCATATGAGCTTTTTAAGAAAATACAGAAAACCCAGTGGCATCTCTGACAGACTGTTCCCCAAATGTTTGAGTACTAGGGGAAAGCTCACCAACTCCATTTCAACTTGCACCATTTTAGTTGATAGATTTTTTTTTTCTTATTTTGAAATAAAATCACCATCTTGGTCTGAACGTTTCCAGTTCTGTCTTCAGGGATAGCTACACAGAAACTCATAAAGTAATAATTACCATGAGCCTTGTGTAAGAAAGACCACCTCTATTTCTCCATCAGAGCTGGAGGTGCTTCTAGGTAAGGTAGAATGCTACCATTTTAACCCCATCATTTGACTACACCATATAATACCTTTCACCTATCATGGATTTTTGTTCCAAAAATAAATAGTAAAAAAGCAACAACAACAACAAAGTTAAAATTGAAAAAGGCTAACACTGCACACAACAAAATTAAAAGAAAATTAACTGAAAAATCCCACCATGTTAATAAGTTCCAAACTGTTAAAATTGACCAAGAAAAATTGGACTTAGTAGAAAAAATCATTGCAAAATAAAACTGACAAGGCCATAACTACATTACAGAAAAGTGTGTTATTGACTAAAAATTGACAGAAGAATCTAATTTTCTTTCCCAAATTTTGATCTGAAGAATCTGATCCAGGAAAATTGGACATGGTAGAAATAACTGCCATAAAGAAAATTCAGACTGGCAAAAGCATTACTGCAAGATTTTTTTTTATAGATGACTGATGAAGCAAATCATTATTATAAACTTTATGCATAGAAAATTGTTCCTGAAGAAAATAATTTTAATAAAACAGAACTAGAAAAATAAGGAAAAAGTAAATGGCTTAGCTGTACTCTATAGAAAACTGACCAAGGTATTAAATTGTTTTGAAGTCACTCTCAAAAATCTTTCTCAGTAAAAATTCATTGATTAGAATGTATCAGTTGGTAGAATTCTGATTTATTCAGACAGAGTTCAAATATCATCACTGTCAAAATGCTGGGGTAAAAAGAGCACTAGGTTAATCAGCATTGTTTTTCAAACAAAACACACTAAAAATTCTTACTTGTATAAATAGGCTTCTGGCAAAGTTTAGACAAATAAGGGATAAATCTAACATCCATGTTAAGGGAATGTTAGGGTCTATGAAGTCAAATTCTTGTTCAGAAACAAAAAGCTGTATTAAAAGGGCATTAATACTGCTCCTGGGTAACTTCTCTAATGTTCTTATATTTGAGTACTACAAATTCAATAAACAAATATTTCCTGTGCTTCTACTTTACAGCAGATCCTGTATTAAATGCAGACTGAAGCAGGCAGACATGCTCCTGTCCTTAGAGTTTATACAGAAGTCTACTCCACAGAGAAACTAAAAGAGAGAACCCTAGGATCACCTGACTCAGAGTTGTACTTAGAAAGTCACACTGTGAGCTCCCTCCCACCAACTCTTTTGTAAGAACAAAAACCTGTGCAAATGAACATAAAAAGTCTTGACAAATGAGATTGACATTTGACAGACACCACTTGGGTCAGAACAGATTTACTTAATGTGATGGTTAATTTTATGTGTCAATTTGACTAAGCTAAGGGATGCCCAGATAACTGGTAAAAAAGTATTTCTGGGTGTGTTTGTGAGAATGTTTCCAGGAGAAATTAGCACTTCAGTAGATACGCTTACTAAAGAAGATACCCTCAACAAGCGTAAGTGGGTATCATCCAATTGTTTGAAGGCCTAAATAAAACAAAAAGGCAGAATAAGGGCAAATTTTTTCTTGGCTTGAGCTTGGATATCCATCTTTTCCTGCCTTTGGACATCTCTACTCATGGCTCTTGGGGCCTCTAGACTCGGACCAGGACATACACCATTGGTTCCCCTGGTTCTAAGGACTTTAGGTTAGGACTTGAACAAGATGACCCACTTTCTCGAGCTTCCAGCTTGCAGATGGCCATTCATGGGACTTGTCCGCTCTCTCTATATATTCATCTATCTGTATACCTAATCTCTTTCTATATATCTATATAGATATCCCATTGGTTCTGTTTCTCTGGAGAATCCGGAGTAATACACTTAACCAAAGGACACAGGAGGAAGTAACCATGTTCAAGACTCAGAGCAGAAAGCTCAGCAACATACATGAAGTATAAGGTTTCAGAACTTCAACTAACAGGGTACACAACCATGAGTAGTGACACCTGAGTCAGTAAAAGAGTCCCACCAGACTCTCAGTAGGAGCAGATAGATACAAACAGATCACATTATCTGGGTCAGATACACGCAGCAATCATGGATCATGCCCATACACCATGACTACAGGGTTCAATGCAGGACTATACAGACCCTCAAGCACAGTTTTTCATGTATTTCTCTCAGCCTCTAGGATAGTATAGTCTATTCCAAGTACATTTTGAATTCAATGCCATGGAATGAGAACAAGGGCCAGTTGCACAGATATCTCTATTATGCTAACAGACAGCTATATGGCCTATACTCAGAAGCTGTCAGTGACATGAAGAAAGAAATAATACCCGTAACTTTTATTTAATAGAGTCTCATGGGGAAGACTGCCAATCATCTCTCATTATCTATTCTCTCCTTCTTACATGACAGTTGAATTTTCAGCAGGGCAACTGGCCATCTAGCTAGGACTACCTTTCCCAACCACATGGCAAGGTTCTCATCAATGGAATATTAATGCAACTGACGTTGGCAACTTCTGGGTTGTGCCCTCAAGAAAAGGGTAAAGTCTCTTCCTGTGGAAGTAATGAAAATACAGAAAGCTGGCTTGAAATATGAGGATGAAGGATACATGTTGTCGGTGAGAGGAGCAAAGAATCTTTCCCAATAATATAGCTCTATCATAAGGACTTTTCTCAACCTTTCTAGGCACCTTATAATTTTATGGGCATTTAAAACCTCTAGACCAGCTTGGCCCTTCATGCACAGGAGAAACTGATTTCTATATACTTTTACCCAATTTTATTTTGGGCCATTGTTAGAACCAAATTTATATCAAAACCAATTAAGCCACATGTATTACTTTTTTAATATCAATGGTTATACCTGAAGAGGGTCTCTTTGTAAGAAAGAATATGGTACAAGGTGTCCAGATTTATTCCATCTTGTGCATAAGTCATCTAACAGAGGATCCCAAATGCAGGTTAAATTTAACAAACTTCACTGTTTGCACAATTTGCTTGGAATGGACTGTTTTAGTCATCAGACTTTTATTAACTGAATTATTTTGTGCTCTATAGGGATTACAGATCTTCAGGAAAAAAAATGTATTTTGACCCAGAGATTCTGCTGGATATAATTTAATCTTTAGCAAATCAGATAATATTTAATAGCCTTGTTATATCACAGGGCCATGATTTTAAATACCAATACTTGTTATGTTATAATTAGCAGGGTTCAAATTTTTTTTTTTTTTAAAGATTTATTTTATTTATTTGACAGAGAGAGATCACAAGTAAGCAGAGAGGCAGGCAAAGAGAGAGAGGGAGGGAAGCAGGCTTCCCGCTGAGCAGAGAGCCCGATATGGGACTCGATCCCAGGACCCTGAGATCATGACCTGAGCCGAAGGCAGCGGCTTAACCCACTGAGCCACCCAGGCGCCCCGGGTTCAAATTTTTTTAAACAATGGAAGAATGATGCAGAACAGAGTTGATCCTTCAGGAAGCTTTTGTTAAAATTGGTAGTTAATCAAGTACTTATTGAGCACCTGCTGGGTCCCTTGTCTAGTTTTACACTTAATTCCTATACAAACTTATGCAACCTGTTCGGTTTTTTTTTTGAACTTCTGATTTTTCAGAACTTCTCCTCCTCCGCAGGTGGAGATTTCTGGACAATAGCCACTCTGGCTTTGAAAGGCTATGATTCTAAGAATGTGGGGCTGAAGCCACAGAATAATGGCTCCTGTCACTGCCTTGACTCACTGCTCTTCTTCTATGGGCACTCATTCTAGAACCAGATGTCTGCAGTTGGAGATATTTCCCCAGAAGCAACATCCTGTAACTGCTCCTCCACAGCTTCTTTCACAAGTTGAGTTGACAGCAGTAGTGTTGCCTCAGGGCCCTTCCCATGCTGAGGCTATAAATGGGGTATCTGAACCATCAGCCCGGACTGGACATTACCTCCTTATAATGTGTGCAGTCTTAGAATGGAGAAACTTTTGAATTCCAAATTCCCTCCCTCTGTTAGAGAAATTGCTTGCCAATAATTCTGCTGACCTCCAAAACAAGTCCTTTCCAGGGTGCCCTGTCTCCTTCCCCACATTCCAAGAGGCTGGAGGTGGTTCTCTGCTCTGCCAAGGCTATGTTCATCTGGCCACAGTGAGAAGACTAGGCAGATTAATTAGATGCTTCAGAAGGGGTGAGAATCCTGCTGCTCAAGATGAAGCAGATTTGTGGGTGAGTTAACCAGACTCCTCTGTTCAGGTGTATGATTAACTTCAGAACTGAATAATGCACATGTTGACATACTGGATCCATCCAGGCCAGAACTCTGCCTCCAAGAGCAGCACTGTGGGGCGTTTGGAGGGGCACTATAACAATTACACAGTGTAACAGCATAACCTCAAGATCAACATCCCTATAATAATAGTTTACAGAGCTATAATTCATGAATTAACCCACTCCATTAAATACATTTATATTTTTGAACCATATTATCTTGGAATCCCACTCTACTACTTAATAGCTAAGAAAATTTAGGCTAGCTGCTTAATTTCTGGCTCCACATCTGCAAATGAAGATAATGACAACCTCATGTGGTTATCTTACAAAAATTGACTGAGTTATTGTATGTAAAAAGTTTAAAATAGTGTGTTCAGTAGCTATTCCAAATCATTTTCATTTTTATAGGCATGAGATAACAATTTCCAAGTCCATGAGTAGGAGAGGCAATATGTAATACAGTGAGCTGACTTGGAGTTTTACCTCTGATATTTTCTCACTACATGTCTTAGGTCACATTATTTAAGCTTCAGAGCCTTACTCATTGGGACTGAAAATAAGGATATTAATGGCAACTTTAGAAAGGTGGTAGAGGTATATGTGAAACATCAGGCGTGTACTAAGAGATCCATAGCTATGATTACCACTTAGCCTTCTAACTTCCCTCAGGAGAAGCAGTCTGAGCCTCACTAGGGAATGACTATGGCTTATGAAGGAGAAACCACCTTTCCCATGATGATGCAAGGACAACAACATTGCTCAGAAGATATTTGTTAAAATGACATTCACATTCAACAAAACAGAGTTCTTGTTTCCCTGATGGAAAACAATGTTAAAGGTCCTGATTATAAAGAGATTTTAGCCCTTATTAGAGATTTTTTGTGATTCTCTCAAGGGTCTATTGATGTCAACAAAAAAAAACTGAAAGGATAACTCAGAACAGCGAAATGGGACTCCAGAATAGAAATTAGGACATTCTATTCCTAGCACAAACTGGTAAAAGATAATTCAGACCTAAAGCATATGGTTGATGGGCAGAGGTATTACTGTTGTGCTAATGAGTGTCTTCCTTACTCAAATACCATACCCTCTTCAGCTAGCTTCTTATAAAGATCTGCATGTTCTACAAACTGCTGGTCACCAGAGGGGAGGTGGATGGGGCGATGGGTGAAATAAGTGATGGGGATTAAAGAGTGCACTTGTGATGAGCACTACATGATGTATGAAGTGTTGAATCACAACACTGAACACCTGAAACTAGTATTACACTGTATGTTAACTAAATGAAACTTAAATAAAAATTTAAAAATTTTAAAAAATAACAATATGCATGTTCAAAATAAAAATGTCAACATTCCTAACCTTTAAAAACATCACCAAAAGCATTTCCCATTCTAACCACTAAATTTATTTTCTGAGAAGAAAAGAAAAATAGGTATTAAATGAGTAAGAACTTAGGTGTGAAGCTTTTAAGCATTCATGACTTGAGAGAAAACATGTACCAGTAGGTACAAGCTTGAGGTCTTTTCTGGTTACTTACTTTCCCCACTTATATATGATGCAAACGGATTAAGAATCAAATATAAAAATATATGGGGTGCCTGGTGGCTCAGTGGGTTAAAGCCTCTGCCTTCAGCTCGGGTTATGATCCCGGGGTCCTGGGATCGAGCCCCTCATCAGGCTCTCTGCTCAGCAGAGAGCCTGCTTCCTCCTCTCTCTCTCTGCCTGCCTCTCGGCCTACTTGTGATCTCTGTCTGTCAAATAAATAAATAAAATCTTTAAAAATATATATAAAAATATAAAAACAAAGCCATATATAACACTGGAAGAATATACAGAAGAATACTGGGTAAGAAAAACTTTCCTTTGTAAGAGTAAACTCAGAAAGCATAGAGGAGAACATCACAACTTACATGAATGCACAACTCATAAACTCCCTTAAGATATTAGGGGAAGAAAAGTAAGAGACTTAGAGTCAAGTACAACACATATAACAAAGAAGGGATTAATATCTGTAATATATAAAAATTATTTCCATCTACAATTAAAAAAATGGCCAAAATAAATTAATAGACAAATCACAAAATAAGCACAAAGTTAGAGGAAAATATTTAATCTCTAGAAATGCAAATTAAAAATTAAAAACAATCTATAGAATCTGTTTTGTACTATATACATACGCAAAAATCACTATTTGTCCTCATAAGGATATAGGGAAATAGGCCATCTATACCCTATGGAGACAAAGTTTAGAACAGCTTTTAAAAGAGGGCAATTTCACACTATCTGATGTGTACACATTTTGGCCCCAAATTTCTATCTCTAAGATACATATCTACAGAAATACACAGATGCCCAAAATTACATTAACAAAGGTATCTACTGCAGCATTTTTTATGTTAAGAAAAAAAGGAGGCCAGGGCACCTGGATGGCTCAGTAATTAAGAGACTGCCTTTGGCTCAGATCATGATCCCAGGGTCCTGAGATCGAGCCCTGTGTTGAGCTCCCTGCTTGGCGGGGAGTCTGCTTCTCCCTCTCCCTCTGCCTACTGCTTCCCCTATTTGTGCTCTTGCTCTCTCTGTGTAAAATAAATAAATAAAATCTTTTTTAAAAAAAAAAGGAGGCCATCTGAATGTTCATTAATAGGCAGAAGGTCAAATAAATTTTAGTACCTATATAACACAGAATACTATGCAGCCATTTAAAAACACTATACAGGACTCCAGACTGATATGGAAATACATTTAAGCTATTGTAGCAGATGGTTTGTTTTGTTGTTTCTTTCCTACAGGAAGTTAAGAACATCTACCATCCCAATACTTTTCCCACAATGTAACTGACTTTTCTTCCTACCTAGAAATGGGGCTATGTTCCCTCTCTTTGGGTGGAACTATGACTACAGTGTTGAGTGGAAGTGATGCTGTGTGACCTTCCAGACAAGGTCATATAAGAAGATACAGCATCGGGATGCCTGGGTGGCTCAGTTGGTTAAGCGGCTGCCTTCGGCTCAGGTCATGATCCCGGCGTCCTGGGATCGAGTCCCACATCGGGCCCCTTGCTTGGCGGGGAGCCTGCTTCGCCCTCTGCCTCTGCCTGCCACTCTGTCTGCCTGTGCGTGCGCTTTCTCTCTCTCTCTCTAATAAATAAAATCTTTAAAAAAAAAAAAAAAAAAGAAAAAGAAGATACAGCATCCTCCTGGCTCTCACTACTTTGGGGTACACTTATTCTGGAGGAAGCCAACACCATTCTATGGGGGAGCCTAAACTGCACCGCACAGGAAGATCAGATGGAGAAGCCCATGTGGATGGGAAATAACACCCCCAACCAACAGCCATATCAACCTTCAGACACATGACTAAGTAAACCTTCAGATAACTACAGCTTCCAACTTTCAAGTCCTCTAGGCCCCAGACATTGGGAAGTAGAGACACATCTTCCACACTATGTTCTTTCTAAATTTCTGACCCACAGTACCCATGATCATAATAAATGGTTGTCTTATGCCACTAAGTTCTGGGGTAATTTATTATGGAGCCAAATACTGGAACAGATACCTTACATGAAAGATATCAGGTCTCATGACAATATAGGCAGTATAATTCCATTTACGGAAAAATATCAATCCAAACTATAAATGTATGTGCAAATGTAGAAAAATATATGCATGTTACTATAAATATGTATGCATATGTTTTTTGTATATGCCTAAGCATAAAGACAATTGTCTAGAGAGACACACAATATGTTGCAAATGTTGCATCAAGAGATGGGAAAAAGAATGGAACAAGGAGAGACAGAGACTTGAAATTCGCTCTCTGTATATCTAGACTGTTTATATTTTATGCCACTAGCACCTATTTTAAAGGGCAAGGGAAGAGGAAGGGAAGAAAGCACAAAAGGTGGAAGGGTAGACAAACAGCTTTGTCCAGGAACTAAAAATCTAGTTAAATCTGTGAATATATAAAACATAAATTAAAAAAAAAAAAAGCATAGATCAGATTTAGGAAAAAAGACTGAGCCTTGATAAAGAATTGGAATCTAAATATGTCCACTTTTAAGCTATATAAATTTGGACAATTCATTCAAATTTCCTGACTATAAAATGAGGATAATACTGTATTTTTTAGGGTTGCTGAAAGGATAAAATAAGATGCAGATTGTAGTCCTAAATATAATGCTTAAAATATACAATGTTTTCAATAAGGGGGAAAGTTTTCTTTACCTTTCTGCTTGAAAAAATGGAAAAAAGGACACTCAAGTGAGCAAAAATATAGAAGAGGCAATTCAGGTGACAGAGACAACATACAGATCTAGCTAAATAAAACTTGAGGCTAATTTAAGGTGTAGTCAGAGGTTATAAAGGAAAAATCTGAGCTGATCATATGCAAATATGTACATATCATTGTAACTGATCCTTTGTTCCCATGCAGCTCAGATACACTCAACCATGGTACCCAGTTGTGCTATGCAAGGTGCAATTGTTAGTGCCGCAGGGTGTTGAGCACATGGCTTTCTTGATTAAAAAAAAATCTAATTTCTTCTCCTCTTATATACAAATCAGTACTTAGCGGCATTCCTTGGTTTCTGACCACCTAGCGATAATACAGCAAATTTCAAATCTAGGTGTTGTGAAAGAGACATAGTCCAAGGGGAGAAGAATGCACTTGAAAACCCATTAGAAACATGTGCAGAGTGTCCTTTGAAGGCTCAGCTCCCCACCCCCTATTCTGCCCTGAGTGTAAGACCTTATTCCAAAAGGTTGAATAAAAAGGGAAGATAGACTAATGATTAAAAAAAAAAAATCAGATACAGCCTTGCCCCGATAGCCCACCCATCATACTTTCAAATAAGCTGATCACTTACAGTAGAGGTTATTTAGAACAAAGTGGAGCTCCAGAGTCCATTTATTTGAATGTATTTCCATTTCAATCACCCTGCTTCAGAAGTCGCCTCTCCTTCCCGTCACATAAGGTGAACAGATGTGATTTTAAGGACTTACTTCACGAACTCCTGCTCTGAAAAAAAACAGAGCTGTCTGCATAGAGAATTTCTTTTTTTACCCCATTAGGAGCATAAGATTCAAAAATTAGTTCATTTCTGATCCTACCCTTGTGAGGGCATCATATTATTGAAGTTTCCTTTCAATACCCTTAGTCATAGGTTCTTAGATGAGTGAGTTTTCCTCTACTCTGGGCATAAATAGATTAAAGAGACCTGTTCAGGTGAGGAAGCAGAGATCAAAAAGACTCTGAAACTTTTCATTTCATTTGGCATAATCATTGGTATACAAAGGCATCATCTAACATGAGTGGAACATCAGTTGATGTTCCTTTTCCAGAAGATGGGAAAGGACGGATGGATCTGAAGAGAACCAACTACACAGTTTTTTGGGCAATAGGTGCTTTTGTAACAAATAGCTCTATATTTCAAATGATTAGCTGAGACCAGGTTGGTGTCTCCCCAACACTAAATCTGGATAGAAATATGGTACATTATGAACATTTAGCCATGTGTTTGTATTTCTAGTGTAGTATGGAAACAATATAAACATTGAAAAGCAAGATATAACAAAAGAAACACCATAAATTTCTACCTTTTCTACGACAAAGGAAAAATAATAGCATTATCAACCAATATGCCATTTTTGAGCACTAGAAATACCCAGGACACTCTGAGAGAAGACAGGACTCCTACCCTCCCTAATGGGAAGATGAAAGTTAAATATATACAAAAAAGCTATAAAAATATAAGAATGTTCTGAATAAATGAAAAATAAATGGGGTGCATGTGTGAAGACAAGGGGTATATGGGAATTCTCTGTACCTTCCAATCAATTTTGCTGTGAATCTAAAAGTGCTATTAAAAAAAAAAAACTCTATTTAATTGGTAAAGAGACCATGATAGATAAATAGATAGGAAGTCATTTAAAATGACCTGTCAAAATTAGGCAAAGTCACAGAAAACTTCTTAAGAAGACGTAGACTTTGGGGCACCTGGGTGGCTCAGTTAAGTGTTGGACTCTTGGTTTTGGCTCAGGTTATGATCCCATGGGTCATGAATTAGATTCCCCCAAGAAGGGGTCCCCACTCTGCAGGGAATGCGCTTAAAGATTCTCCCCCTCTGCCCCTTACACTCACTCACACCCTCTCTCTCAAATAAATAAATAAATCTTGAAAAGGAAAAAAAAAAGGAAGAAGAGGTAGACCTTGATTTTGTACTTGAGAGAGGGTGGAATTGGGACAAACTTAGTGAAAGCAGAGAACTACAATGAGCAGAGGCCAGGAGCCCAAATGTTTGGACTTCACAGAAACCATCCTCATTCTATCAAAAGGAACATATTGGAAGGTACTCAGTTATAAATCTGAAGTCTTTAGAAATAAATCTAGAAGGTAAGGTCCTTGTTTTAAAATTAAAACATCAATCATTCTTACTAATTTATGCTATAACATGCCTACTCAATAGGGTCAAAATGCAGAACTAATTAATGATTAAGGTTGAAGCTCTTAGAGTCAAGGCATATTATTTCAGAAAATTTGGTAGTGGCCTTGCATGATGTTCACCTTTGACACCAGGTCCCTTGGCCAGCCTGAGAAATTTCTAGCACAATAGTGTTGGAAATGTTTAACAAGCCAACTTCTATTCAGCCAGATTAAGAAAGCAAGGTAGTTTCTCAGGGAAAAAAAAAAAGTCCTGAAGCCTGTAGAAATTTTTTTCAGAGGAAGGAGTTCAAGGGGAGAGGTGCCAAGAGCAACTGAAGCAAATAGAAAAAAAAAAAAAAATAATAACCTCATGCAATGGTAATTTGAAAGGTAGGAAGGAGGTTTGTGAATTTAATTATGATAACACCAGTTTGTCAGGAAAGCTAAACTCAACAAGAAAGTCCTTAATCATTAACACTGTCATCCCAGAAAAGTGCCTTCTTGCAACTGCCTGTTTGATAGATTCTGGATGACAAAGACAGCCTGCAGACAAGGACCTGTCAATCCTGCTGCACAGAACATCAGAGAACCCCCCTGGAATATGTGTGTGTGGGGGGGTGTATTTGTTTCCCCTTTTGCTCTTCACCCTTTGTCCTTGAAAATTCTTGCCTCTTGTTCTCTAAAACAAACAGGCAATGCCTACTCTGCTTCTTTGCACTTTTTCCTCCTAGTACCTTCTGCTTGCTTTTTTCCCTGAAGGTTTTACTCATCTTCACTGTCTGCTTCCAAAGGAGACCACGTTATTGAAAACCATTCTCAAGCCATGGTGTCTTTCCAGCATGCCCCTCTACCCCAACCTTCATCTAATCTCAGAATAGAAGCTTCTAAACCCGTTGTATAGGTTGAGAGGTAGTTAGAGGCCACCCCCTGGCCCAGATACCCATAGCTAGGACCTGTGCCAAGGAAGAGGTCAGACTTTAATTGGTCTCTTGTTGACTACTGCCACTTCTCCCCTCTTCGCCAGCCGAGGAACATGGCAGGTAGTTCACCAAGACACACAGAGTAATTCACCTCTACAGGCTTGCATTCCTCTCCTCTAAATCAACAGCCTTTTCCTGTTCCCTCCTCAGTTTTCCCGGCACACAGTCTTTAAAAATAACCTAGTGATTGAGCATTTAAATTGAGAACATTTTACTAATATCAGAGCTAAGTTATCTAGATGGGGTAGTGTTAGGGAGGGAATTGAAAGATCACAAGTACCAAAAGAGGTGAAAAAAAGTTCTTTCACCCAAGAGTCAGAACAACAAAATGAGACTGAAAGAAAGTAAATATATGCTCTACTGTAAGGGAAGAACTCCTAAACAAGAGTGGAGACGGCAGGACAGCTTCTGTGGGGAATGGCAAGAGAGGCAGCAGCAGGGTCATTAAAGACGAACTCACAAAGTGCCTGAAATAAACTAGAAATAACATTCTATTCTAAGAGCTCAGTCTGATCAGGGCCCAATTTGGTTAGCACATGGTAACAGCAGATTTCCCAATGTGGACATCTGTCAGTCTCAGATTTTGAGCAGGGGAAAACTGCTATTCATTTTTTGTACATTTTCTGGTGCCTATTTAAATACAGTTTTATTTAAGACATTGCAGTTTCCACTTACAATACAGTGCTTACAAAGAATGTATAAGATGAAGAATCCCTAAAACTCATAAGGGGTAAAATCTGGCTTGCTGCCATCTCCCAGACATGCATTTCTATGATAGAATCTTCATTTATTACATAATCACAGGTCTCTTGCTTTATTTGAACTCCTAAGACAACTGAAGTTAATCATATTATGTTTTGTACCATCTTTTGCATGATATATATATAATTTTAATTGTTAATGATTTATATTTATTTCTTTTAAATTTCATTTATTTGAGAGAGAAAAAGAGAGAAAAGGGAACATGAGCAGGGGGAGGAGCAGAGGGAGAAGCAGACTCCCCATGGGGAAGGTAGCCCCCCATGGGACTTCATCCCAGGACCTCGGGATCACAATCTGAGCTGAAGGCAGACCCTTTACTGACTGAGCCACTCAGGTACCCCTGATGATTTGTATTTTTTACCTCCCTAGCTAGCTAGTCAGTTCTTTGAGGACAGAGGATACTTTGTTCCTCAAAACTATTTGACATTGTAGCCAATCATGAATATGTCCAAAAATCACTATCACTAAATGTTAGTATAAATGGAAATGAGTACAAATCATTGTCTATGTATCAGAGAATGTGATATGTGATATAGCAATGGCTATAGCCTGAATAAATAATGTAGCTTAATAATATAGCTTATATATACATATATATAGCTTATATATACACTTTCATGATAATTTTTCTTCAACAATTATACATGCAAAGGTGAATAAGATTCAACTAAATTCATAGTTGCTTTTTGTAATTATGAATTTTTTCATCATAGAGTAAGGTATTATGTGGAGAATCTAGGAAATTTTATGGCATTTTTAAGAGATCCTCACATAGAAAATGTCTGGATATACTGGATGAGAGGCCATTTATGGTTCCTTTCTATTCCAGGCTTTTTTTTTTTTAAGCCTCTACACCCAACACGGGGCTTGAACCACAACCCCAAGATCAAGAATCACATTCTGCTGACCTGCGCCAGCCAGGTGACCCCCTATTCCAAGTTTTTATGATTCTTTGGCTTGAAGCAGAGACAGAGAACCAGGCAATGCTTTTCAAAAGGTGTGTGCTTCATTCTTAGTCACTGCTTTTGGTGATCACAATTCTCAGTTCACCATTGAAAAGTTAGGAATTTAGTATTTCCATATCTGGTTTTATAATGTTTTCTGAACATTCTCTGAATTGAAAAGATAATTATCATCTTTTAGTTGGGTATCCTTGTCTTCTTCTAAGAAGGATGCAATGAGGTTTTCAATGGTGGGTGTAAATTTCTCAGTTCCATCTCTCCTTATATCCCTGTACCTTATTTGCTCTTTACATACAAACCACTGTTGTTGTTTCTTGAACTTGCCACACACCTTCACATTATGCTGTTCCATTAGCTGGGGAGACCTTTAACCAGTCCTCAGACATATCCAACTTCTCGGGATCATTTTCATCTTGGACCATCACTATTAGCTACTCCTTCCTACCATACAGTGGCTGTGTGCCTATCCCAGGCATTTTACTCTGCCTGATGTTATAGTTCATTGTTTGTATGGCTCTGCACTCTCATGGCCTGGAAGCTACTTGAGTTAATCATGATTATTCCTCATTTATCTTCTTTCCCCTAGACAGCCTAGCTAAGGTGATCTCTAAGTGCTCATTAAATGCCCTGAATGAATGAAATGATAGATGAAGTAACCACAGAAGGCAAATATCCTTGATTATGAAAAACTACACTTGAATTCAAAAAGTTTAAACTGGTTTCCAACTTGTATCTGACATAGTTTAACATAAGTTTAAATTTTTTAAAAATCTTACCCTCCTACTCCTGATTACCTGATGTTCTTTACACTTTATCAAGAGGCAAGTGAAAGGAAATAAATTCTTTCTGCAGTTTCCAGGCCCTGCTTCTATACTCTACAGAAAGAATTAATAAACCAACATTATTCCTGGAACTGGGTTGATATAAATTGATGGTTCTAGTACCCAAATCAAGATGTGGTGGTAGGATAAGACTGTGAGAGCATAAATTTTTGTTAAAGGGAGAAACTACATTAATTCTATCACCACATATAACAAACCTAAAATTTTTTTTAAAAAATGGAAAGGAGAAAATTACATTTCCTTTGTAGAAGTGAGCACAGACAAGGGAAGAAAAAATACATTTGTTTCTTTAAGTTATTTCTAAACCAAGTTGAAGAAATTAGAATGTACGTGTAAGAATGAAGACATTTGCTAAAACAGAGAATATTACATAGAGTTTGTTCTCGTGGCAAAATTGTTTCTTCTAGAAACTGCAGAAGGACAATATACCATTAAGCGCAGGACCCAGGACAAAGAGCTGACAACTGCTAACATGAACAGATTACTTCATCCTGGTCAGGTACTGTGCTAAGCTCTTTACTAGCTTATAATATTTTATCCTTACAATAGCCCTCTGAACTGTGAATTGAGTGCTGTTATTATCTCCATTTTTCAGATGAGGTTTAATAAGATTAGGCTGCCCAAGATGATGGAGTTAGTAAGCAGTGAGACCAGGATTCAGACCCAGGGAAATGTGATTTCAAAGTCTTAACCACTTCCTATTCCTAGTATAGGTTGAGAATAGGAAGTCCGGAATATAATCTGAATTCTGTATCTGAGATAGGTTTGGAACATAGCCAGAATTTCAACAAACCCAGGCTAAGGGTAAGATTTTTCAGTTTGAGAGTCCAACATCAACAAAGATGCAGAAGTGAGAAAATAAGAGGTATCCCCAGGGGACCCAGGGAGATAAGAGCACAGTATCTATGGAGACAGAGGGGATTGTAAAGTTCCCCGGGGGGTGGGGTTGAGGGGGACCAAATCTGACCTACCACATATTTTGTACAGCCAGTGACTGAAGAATGGTTTTTACATTTGTAAGTGATTGAAAAACACTTCTAAAAGAATATTTCAGGATAAGTGAAAATGATATGAAATGCACAAACTTGGAATAAAATTTCAGTGTTCATTAATAAGATTTTATTGGAACACAGTCATGCTTGTTCATTTTGTATTGCCTGTAGACACTTTCAGAACTAAGTAGTTACAATACAGACTGTGAGGCCTGAAAAGCCTAAACTGTTTACTGACTTGCCTTTTATAGAAAAGGCTTACTGACTCCTGATCTAGAGAAGTAATAGAGGAATGAATGTATGTAAGTGACAGGCAGTTTTCAAAATAGGCTGATCAATCATAATCTGAAAGGTACTGGATCCAAAATAAAGGATTTTGAGACATAAAGTGACATAATCAGGATCCCAGGTGCTTATGATTTAAGACATTTTCAGATGTCTTCTGTGATGATCATTTATTATAAGGTCATAAAGGGAAGCAGGACAGCAAGGCAATTGCCTCAGGAGCAGTATAGTCATTCTGGGTCCTGGGGCTTCCAACTTCCAAAGAAAACAGTTCATCTACTCCAGAACTCTCCATGACCTCAGACAAGCCACCAGCCCTGTGCACTTATAGCATTCATTCCCCCAAGAGAAACTATCTGGTTGGATTGATGCCTTATTCTACAAGGTGCAGTGGCTAGTTTCCTGTATGTTTCACCTTTCCTTTCTCAGCCTTTGACTGAGACCATTCCTTGACCCAGACAAAAGCAGGAAAGCAGTTTCTAAGGTGCTCAACACTCAAAGCAGAAACTCCAACAACTACACAAGAACTGTCCTAAAAGCCTGGTTCATTTTATCTACTGCTTTAACCATTTGTCTTTCCTGTAGCATTCTGTGTCTTTTACTGCAATTGCATTTGTTCTTTTTGGAAAGAAGGAAGGAAGGAAGAAGTGGGGGGAGAAGGAGGAAAGTGGAGGAAGTGAAGGAGGGAGGAAGGGAGGGAAGGAGGAAAGGAAACAGAGAGAAATGCCCTTAATAGTATTCTCTCTCCATTAGTGATGACAAGTCAGTCATTTATCCTCTCTTAAAGATCTTTGTGTCTTTAAGAAGACTAAGTCTTCTTAGTTTGAATAAAATAGCAAAAGATTATCTGTATAACTAGCTCAGCAAATCCTAACAGTTTTCAAATCTGAGTTCTTGAGGCTTTTGTCCTCTCTTCTGAAGCATTTAAACTATTTGAACAGAATAGCCAAAACCATTTTTTTGAGAAACTGTATGGATGGAGAACACCTGAGTTCTAATCTTCACTCTATCACTCACTAGCTAGGAGATCTTAAGAAAACCAAAACCCTTTGGGGCCTCATATCGGTCAGATATGAAATATAAATAATAATACTTCTGAGACACATGTCACAGCTGGCTCAAGAGATCAAATGGGAAGATAACACATTCAAGCTTCAGAAATTGTCAAATATAGGATACATATGAATAAAGAATATAAACATTAGTATGCAGAATAAACATTATAGGGCTACAGAACAATAAGCCATCATGCCAGGCCAAATTGGTAAGGGGTTGCTTTGTAAACGATTTAGAATTTCATCAGGATCTTAAAGAAAGAGAAAACATTTCAGGCTGGAAGAGTGGAAAAAAGCACAGAAGCCAAAATGCCTGAGGTATGTTTAAGGAGCAGTGAGTAATGAGCATGGCTGGAGCAGACTAAGTATGTTAGCAAAGTCCCCTCTCTCTCTCTTTCATTCTCTGAAAAAAAAAAAAAAAAAAAGTAAAAGGGGCACCTGGGTAGCTCAGTTGGTTGAGTGGCCAACTCTTGATTTTGGCTCAGGTCATGATCTCAGGGTTGTGAGATGGAGCCCTGAGTCCAGTTGAGTTGCATGCTGGGAATGGAGTCTGTCTCCCTCTCCCTCTGCCCCTCCGCCCCTCTCTAAAAAAAAGAAATGTGTTAGCAAAGTTGAGGGAGATGAATGTGGAAAAGGTAAACTGAAGCCAAGCTGTTCGAGTCCTCGAATGCCAGGGTTAGAAGTTTGGAGTTTACTTAGGAGGCAAGGAGAGATATCTTTAGACTAATGATATGACAAAAGCATGCAGGATAGATGGGAGAGAGAATAGAGAGCAGAGAACATCTGTTAGAAGCTATGGCTCTCGGGGCGCCTGGGTGGCTCAGTGGGTTAAGCCTCTGCCTTCGGCTCGGGTCATGATCTCAGGGTTCTGGGATCGAGTCCCGCATCAGGCTCTCTGCTCAGCGGTGAGCCTGCTTCCCCTCTCTCTCTGCCTGCCTCTCTGCCGACTTGTGATCTCTCTCTCTCTGTCAATAAATAAATAGAATATGTAAAAAAAAAAAAAAAAAAGAAGAAGAAGAAGCTATGGCTCTCACCCATCCAGAAATGAGAAAAGAGCCTACTGAAGCTATGGCCATTGGCTACCATGAAAGACTTAGCAAATGATGAGAATGCTATCGTTGCAAATGGTAAAGTCATAAATGGGAGCCATCCTAGAAGAAGAAATTAACTCATTTTAGTTTCAGTTTTTGAAGGGATGACATTTGGAGCTTGAAAAGACTCTAATATACCACAATATCACATAGCAAACGCTTTGAGAAGGGAATGAGGATGAAAGGGGTTTGGAACCCCAGAGAAAAACAGGAGTTAACCATTCCCCCAGACTTATCGACTGACCAGGTTTGCCAAAAAAGTCATGAAGGAGGCTTACAACAATGCAGCCAGAAGGGAGGTAGCTCCTCAGGGAGCCTGAATAATGGAGAAAGAAATGTAGAACTGTCATGTTGGGGCCCCTGAGGGTCTAAACCTGACCTTCTCCAGATATACCCTACATAGAGGGAAGCCACAACATAAAGCCAAATTTTTTGAACTAGGCAAATGGGGAACCAAACACCAAGGAAGGCTGATTTATATTTAAACACAATATTTTTATTACTTTTCTAGAAATTTGACACCAATCCTCATTTCAAACTAGACAAAGCAGCATAATTTTTTTCTTTCAAAATGATTGACACTCAAAAGGTAATACCCTTTAAATTCCTCCAATTAAAGCAAATTTAATTTTAAGTTTAATTAAAGGAAACTTTAATTAGAAAGAAGATTAAATTTTAATTAAATTTCTCTAAAATCTTCATACCGGCCTTTACAGCTAATATTTCTGTCAGAAACCAAATCCCTTCTTAATATTCTTAAATTCTATTCTAGCATTTTCCTTCATATTAAAACAGCATCTCACCAGCTGAACCTGCCACTGTGAAAATTATTCCCATCTTAAAATACTGGAAATGCAACTGAGGAACAAAAGTCTCCCTGGGCAGAGAAGGGAAAACAACAGATTCTATTATTGATGAGATTTTTATTTTCAATCTCTTCCAGTCCTTTCTGAGGCGATTAGGTATGGTGGGCCCGCTGTGAGCCAGTTGTACTGAGTCCACAGCATCAACAAATATTTATGGAACACCTACTGTGTGCGTGGCCCTGCACTAAGTTCGCTGTCTAACAGGGAAATATTGTTAAAATACTAGTTCAGGCAGAGGTCTCAGCCAACAGATCCTAGACCAGCTTTGCCTCCTGGATTCTCTGGTTACCTCTCCTTTTCCAGAGACAGGAAGAGAAACATCATCTGACACCTGACTAGTGCAAGATCCTTGCACTGCCCCACTCTGCTCCAAGCCTGCCACAGGTCACTAGCAGGAAGAACCCTGGATTAAGAGACAAAAGTCAGATTCTAGACCTACACTGTTGTTAGACTGTTATATCATCTTTAAGGAAAACCTAAACTTTCCATTCTCACATTCTTCATCTATGAAATGGGATAATAAAACTTCTCATGCCTACTTCTCAAAGATGTCAAAAGGATCAAAGGAAATACTGTAGACAAAAAAAAAAAAAGCTTCTGAAAACTACAAATATTCCTACAGATAACTATGCCCTATTGCCCCAGTGCACATCTTTATTACATTCTTCCCAGGACCCATGCCCTGCTCTCTATCAGTCCTTACCCAAGCTCAGCCTGTACTTTATCTCCTCCCAGAAGCCCCATTGAACAAAGCCCCCTTGAAAAGAAACATTCTCTTGCTTATTCATTTATATATGAGTATATATATTAGATACTTCATTTATATATGAACCCTGGCCTAGACTGCTTTATACTTAGAGATGCTGCTATATAGCAGAGCCCTCCCTCTGTTTTGACATACATGAAGCAAGCTTCAAGATCCCAAGCATCAGATTGAAGTTAAAATAAAATGAGAATCAACAATTTCATTAAAAGAAGGTTACCTTTAGTTTGTCTGATAGGAAGCAAATCTCCTCTTTGCAGGTTACTAGATTAAGTTTCCAATCACTGTGAACAGGGCTGTGCTGAGCTCTATAGTCACTACTACATTTATCAGTCATGCACCCCATTTCCTTGAGTAGCTAACATGTTCAAGGGCCTATGCTGCATGCTACAGAAAAACTTAATTTTTTCTGTTATCATCCCCTAACAACCCATTTCCCTGGCTGATCAGGGCACCTTTTGGCCCTGGACCTGGAAAGCTCTCCTAAATCTACTTACCCAGTCTCCAAAATTTCCACCAAACCTAAGCTCCTCCAAAAAGCCTATCTGACTCCCCAGACCTTCCTTCTGAATTCCTAGATCCCAAAGGACTCAGTAACACACAGTAAAGCCTTTGACGGAGGGCCTGGCTCCTTGCTGTACCCTGAATCTCAGGCTGCCTCTTCACCTGCCTGAAGTGGCCACAAGGTCAGATCTATGTTTTATGCTCCTTTGGTAGCACCTGCAGTGCTCAGGCCAATGCTGCAGACACAGGAGATAACCAAGAAACACTTACTCATTAACTGTTTCCTAAAAAGGAGTAGAAGCCCTATTCTAATTCATAAGTACAGGGTACATCAGAGATATAATAATTCTCACAAAGCAGCAGAGACAATGAATATTTGAGAAGCAAACAAGAGAGGGATGATCAGAAACAGGAGATGGAGGTAAGGTGCTTACATCAGCGGGCTTGGCAAGGGTAAAGATGAGAATGTTGAGATGGGCTTTTCTTGGGGGCCTGAGAGGCCCTCAATGTGAGACAGAAGTCAGGACAAAGGACTCAGAGACAATTGGGTTTCGTGGCCAGCTCTGGGCCTGGGGTGATCCATAATGTTCAACTGTAAAATGGGTACAGTGTAATTCCTGTGTTCCTACTTTGAGGACTTTTGTGAGATCTAATTATTTATTGTTTGTAAAGGGCTTTGAACTCTCCAGATGAAAGACACCCTGAGCAGTTCAAAGGATGACTCCAGACCATTATTAGCTGTAGTTAGCCTCAAAGTGAGAGGAACAACATGACCATTTTCAGTGCACCTGTCAGCTCGGCCTTTTTTTTTTTTTTATCATTTGTAGGATTTTTGTGGCTAAATTAGAATTGCTCTTCATTACTTTTTTCCCTGGCAATTAAAAAAAGATCAAAATGGGACTTGTAACAAGGAGGCTGAATGCTAATTTTTGCTCCCTATAGAAAGGCAAAACATACATTTCAGGAATCCTTTCCTCTTTACATTTACAGTCTGCAAGAATTTTAGGGGAAATGGGAGTTTCCTCTTCTGCCTCAGAAAAACTAGGGCTAAAAGAACCGAGGGGAGAAGGTAAAACACCACTTTCAGGTGTTGATTTTTCCTTCTTTATACTAGTTACCAAACTTCCGTACCGCCAATGACAGAAACCACCCCCCTTTTTTTTAAGTTGAACCTCTGAATAGAATCTTTGCTCTCATTATCAAAATGCTGCCAGCAATGAATTCTAACATTTTCTCTCCTCCTCTTTTTCCTTCCCATACCCCCTTCCTTAACTAGCAGAGTCATCAGAAGGTGAGTTTCTCAGGGATCCAATGGAACATGGTGATTTTCTTTTCCTGTTCTGGCAGAAGATTTCTTTGGGGTTCCTTCTCCAACAAGGGTTATGGCCTACGGGTCATGTTCACCTCATGCTGAAGTCCCCATATGCCTCTGGTTTTCTTTCTTCCCTTTTCCTTGACCTTTTTGCTTCTAGGAATATCTTAACTGAGAATTGGTTTGCTCCAATTTTTTTTCTTTCTAGCTTTATTGAAGCATACTTGACAAATAAAAGTTATATATATTATACAGGTGTACAATGTGATGTTTTAATATATGCATACATTGTTAAGTAAGCATCATGATCAAGCTAATTAACATACCCATCACCTGACAGTTATGATTTTTGTAAGTGCCTGGTAAGAGTATTTCATATCAACTGTCTTAGCAAATTTCAAATATATAATACAGTATTAACTACAGTCATCATGTTATACATTAGATATCCAGAACTTATTCATCTTACATAACTGAACCTTTATATCCTTTGACCTACATCTCCCCAACTCCCCCATCTCCCAGCCCATTCGACTCTCTGGTTTTATGTCTGACTTTTTTAGATTCCACAATAAGCAAGACCACGCAATAGCTGCCTTTCTGTGCCGGTTTATTCACTAAGCATAATGTCCTCCATGTTCATCAATATTTTCATAAATAGCAGGATTGCCTTCTTTTTTTTTAAGATTGAATATTTAAGAGTGCGTGTGTGTGTGTGTGTGTGTGTGTGTGTGTGTCACATTTCCTTTATCCATTCATCCTCAATAGACACTTAGGTTGTTTGTGTATCATGGCCATTGTGAATTATGCTGCAATGAACATGGGAATACAGCTGTCTCTTCAAGATACTACCTTCCTCTCCTTCATCTATATACCAAGAAGTGGGACTACGGGATCATACAGTAAATTAGTAAATCTTTTTTTTTTTTTGTAGCTCCATTTTTAATTTTTTGAAAAACCTCCATATTCTTGTCCTATGATCTTGGAGAATTAGGGCTAACCTTACTCACTGTCCTTGTTTTCCTCTAGTATTTCCCCTTTCTCTTTTACATACATAAGTCAATTCACCAAAATGGATATGCATGTTGGAGTTACTGAAAAAGATTAGGAAAAAGCAAGTGTCAACTGTTGCTTCTTCATTTTACATTAATCATCACAGGTAGCCTAAGAATCTAGATTTTTGAATAATGTTTGAAGATGACAAGTCTAACCTAGAACAAGGAGTTGAGAATGAGTTGGCTAGAAAATAAACTTTTAAACTGAAATGCTTTCTGTTTTTCCTGCCAAAGCTGGCAGATGTGAGAGTTCTACATAACATGCTATCTTCACAACAGCAGCTAACAACAAAAGGAGGGGAGATAAACCACCCACATGAGCTTCTAAGGCAAAAATCCACTTTGCCCCAATCCAGGAGAGTTGTAGGATCCCAAACTGTGCTGTGGGCATGTTAGAAACTTTCCTGGTCCCCCTGCAAAAATCTTCTGTCCATATTCAGGGTATTCACAAGTATTCTGTAAGGGGCTTTTCATTAGATGGCAATGCCTGTGTACCACAGGAATATTAAATCTAAAATATCTTGAATGTGTGTTTTATGAGTCCATTCTTTTCATAATGTGTTTCTCCGAAGGGTGCTGGGTGGCTCAGCTGGTTGAGAGTCCAATTCTTGATTTCGGTTCAGGTCATGATCTCAGGGTCCTGAGATCAAGCCCCACGTCAGGCTCTGCACTCATTATGGAGTCTGTTTGTCCCTTTCCCTTTGCTCCTCCCCCAGCTCTTGCACTCTCTCTCTCATATAAATAAAATCCTTAAAAAAAAAATTTCTCCAAGAACACAAGTTTCTCTTTTCAATAAGTGCTTCTCATTTTCTGTTGTTGCTGGGGTTATATAAACTAAAACCAAAGACATCTATTTCAATAATAATTCCTTGAAATATAATAATTTAACAGCAATGACAATAACAACAACAAAAAAACCCTTAATGTTCAGAAACAGAAGCAATGACATGGAACTTTTAAAAACTCCATAACATTTAAAAAAAAAAAAAAAGACTCCACATTTTTCTATCTTTACTCCCTTTCGCAGAGTCCTATTTCCAAGAGAATCTCTACCTGTATCTTCTTCCTTACACACAAACACACACAATACCCTCTCTGCTCTCATACCTCACTCTGCTCTCATACCTTATGTACACATAAACATGGTACTTCTCATTAGCTTCACTTCCAAAGATTGCTCATTATTTTCAAATGTCCTCAGGCTTCTTTTGTTCCCTTACAAAACCCCATATTCATCTCTAACTTATCATCCATCACCAAACATTTGAATAAAAACATGAAAAAAATTACTCAACCATTATATCAAGTACTGGGGCGGGAGATAGGTGACCCATATTCTGATCCCAGCTTTGCAAATAATTAGTTTTGTGACCCTGAATAAATCATTTACTCTCACTAAGTCTAATTTCTTTATCAGTGACATAAGGAATATAACTGTCCTTCCTATTTTACAAGGCTGTTATGGGAAATAACTTAAGAACTGAATATACATCTGAAGCTGAATGTTTATTATTGCCCATATCTACCTTATATCGCTGTCTCTGGCATCCTTTCTAAGAGATGTCTCTGATGATCACCATCCCACCTATTTAAAATTTATCCTTTCATTCATTCAGCATACATTTATGATATACCAACTATATGCCAGGCCTCAAGAGCTCACACACTCAAGGAGAAGGCAGAGATCTTGGCAGAATTATACCCCTGTGTGAGGGGTGCCCAACATGCTGGGAAACACCTCTTCCAGTCTCTGAAAGCGCAGAAAGACTTGAGGCAGCTCTTTTATGTATATATGGAGTAGACACATGTCTTATTTTGTTTTTCCATCTTAACTCGCTCAGCATTCATTCCATTTTCCCAATAGGATCTTCTTTTAAAAAAGTCTACTCTTTCCACAATGGGCCAAGAAGAAGACTCAACCTTATGATAATTGGGTGCTCCTTCCCTGAGACAGAAAATTGTTCATGATGACAGAAGAGATTTTAAATAGTAGGAATTCACTGATTATAGCCACAGTCCCTGACCCAGCTCTCCCTGCTAGGAGACTGTATCAGTCATTACCGTTTCTGTTCCTCCAGAACTGGCTTAGTTCCTGTCTTCTTCCAAGACTGGTTCTTGGCCTTCTCTGTGAGTTAGCTGTATCCTTCCATTAAATTTCATTCTTGCTTTAGTTAGCCGAGTTGCCTGAGCAACAAAAAAAAACAAATTTAAAAAAAAAGGAAGAACAATAATATGCCCATAAGCTATATGCAGTGTGTTTTTGTGAAAATGTCTGAAATATACAGGCCTACCTAAGGGCTCAATCCATATCCATTCATTCAACCACTGAACATAAACTATGCATCAGGCACGGTACCCACATGCAGCTCACAGTAGAGCAGGGAGGGCGGACAGATAACAGGTAATCAAAAGTATAACATGTGGCAAAGAAAGCCAAGGTCCTTCTAAAAGAAGTGTGAAGGCAACCTGGAGCTAAAGGAGTACTTTCTACAAAGAAGTCATATTTTACCTTAAACACAGGAAATGAGGAAGACATTCTGCTAGGTAGAAGTTGGGGGGATGGCATTCCACAGGGAGAGAATAATCTGTTCCCCTGGGAGAAGACCATGCATACAGGCCACTGCCTCTCTATCTCATGAGTCACCACGGTACAGGGTAATGGGCTATAAAGAAGCCAGGAAGATGAATGCCAGCTCTGGTCCTACAGCTAACTCACTATGAACTTAAAAAGGCATTTCGTTTTTTAAAATGCCTGTTTCCTTATCTGTGAAATGAAGGTAGAAGGATACATAATATGGGGGCACCTGGGTGGTTCAGTCCATTAAACGTCTGCCTTTGGCTCAGATCATGATCCTGGGGTCCTGGGATCGAGCCTGCATGGGTTTCCCTGCTCAGTGGGAAGTCTGCTTCTCCGTCTCTCTGCCCTTCCCCCAACATGTTCCCCCCACTCACACATGATATCTCTCTCTAATAAATAAAACATCTTTTTAAAAAGGATATTTGGGGCACCTGGGTGGCTCAGTGGATTAAGCTGCTGCTTTCGGCTCAGGTCGTGATCTCAGGGTCCTGGGATCGAGCCCCACATCTGCCTCAGCATCCTGCTGAGCAGAGAGCCTGTTTCCCCCTCTCTCTCAGCCTGACTCTCTGCCTACTTGTGATCTCTCTGTGAGGTAAGTAAATAAAATCTTGAAGGAAAAAAAAAAATAAAAGGATACTTAATGGAGAGCCTGGGTGGCTCAGTCATTAAGCATCTGTCTTCAGCTCAGGTCATGATCCCAGGGTCCTGGGATCCAGGCCGCATGAGGCTCCCTGCTCAGCAGGAAGCCTCTCTCTCTCCCACTCCCCCTGCTTGTGTTCCCTGTCTCGCTGTCTCTCTGTCAAATAAATAAATAAAATCTTTTTAAAGAAAAGGATATATAATATGGAAAGTTTCTAATATTCTATGATTTCATGTATATTTTTTATGTCTATGATAAATAGATGAATAAAGGATGGAACATGAACCTCATCTAAAAGGACCACCCATCCTATCTCCTGAGTCTTCTCTCGCTCCTCTCACCACAGGATGGGGCAGTGTGGATGGAGACTACTTTGGAAGGTAATAAAAAGGCACGAAGGCTCAGGTGGATGGGGCGGTGTGTGGAAGGCAGAAAATTGCCTAAAATGCAACTAATTTTTATTCTATCAAAAACTAACTCGACATTGTATCCATTTTCCTCTTTCCTGTTATTTAACACAGCACCTCTTTCATGCAATGTTGACCACATTGTAGTGTTCCTATGTTTCTCTTCTGTTTTTCTCACTACTAGTTTTAATAACAGAAAACAAATATAAGGCCCTGTCCAAAAATTGTTAGAGTCAGTGATTCAGCACAAATGATGTGATCCCACGGGATAAATTACTTACCAAAAATCCCACCTACCCGTCTGGAGAGGAATTCCCTGGGAAGCAGGCCGTTTGGGCCAAGAAAGCTACCAGTGGAGATATGCATTTTCTCAGTCCACAGTTCTTTACCCCACCTGACATCTCCCTCCTCTGAAGGGCTAAGGAGGTCTGAGCAAGGGGCAGCCTAGGGCTGGGAGATAAGCACACCCCTGGGAGGGCAGCCCTGTGACTAGTGAAGGCAGTGGTCTGAAAAGAAACCGCCCTGGGAAAATCGGTACTCCTAAGATTTCCAAGAAACAAGAAATCTCTACAAACATTTCCCCTATGACAAATTTAAGCACAAGCTGGGAACAGCTTCTGTCCCTATATAAAATTTGCTGAAAGAGCAACGGACATGAGGAAAATTTTGTTGACATCCGTTGGTTCACCACCTCTGCGATTACAGGGTGCAGTTCAAAACTGGAGTACACGGAGGTCAAAGAGGGACTGGAGAGAGGCAGGCTCTGCAGACCTGGAGATAGTGGTTTCAGGAGCGGGGAACTCACCCAGGACGCTTGCTTGTGAAGGACCCGCGGAAAAACATATCCACTTCTCGCGACGACTGAAGGGCTCCCAGGAGGCCGGAAGTGGGCACCAAGGCGCATGCGCCCAGAGGGTCTCAGCCCTCCGTGCCCTCTCAAGGCGGCTGCGCATTGGAAGATGGCTCCCACGGAGGGCAGGCAGGCCGACTGTGCCCTCTGAGGTCCCCGAGCTGGTGAGGAGCCTCCTTACCTGCCGGGTCCAGCTCCGGTGTAAGTGGGCTGTCCCATTCTTTCACAGGCTCTTCCAGCAATAGCTGTATATTGTCCCTGAGCGTGAGAAGAAAAACAGAACTCAAATCCAAGGTGAGCTCAGTCCCTAAGAGCAAGTTACGGTAACATCAGTCCTGCTAAGGAAACCCGTCTGGTAAGACCCTGCAGGGAGCCAGACTTACCCAGGTCCAGCGACAGTGCCTCCCTCTCCAGGTCACAGAGCACCCTCAGGGCTGGGGAGCAGGATCTGGGGTGTGTGAATTGCGGCATTATTCCCAGAGCTTTATTCTCCTTGTGGTTCTTCTAATACAAAACATACATGGCCATTGTTAAGTCTTTGCCCATCCTATCATAGGGATGGTCCTGCTGAAGTTTGGCTCTTAACCACTGGCAGCCTGTCGCAATTCATACAAACCCTAAATGAGTTTTCATCTCAATTCCTAGAACAACCACTGTATGAATCACTCACTCATTTGGCACCTACAATATCCTTATATTATATATACCTGGCACAGGGACCCATAGACATGTGCCTTGTTGCTGCAGTTGTCGAAAATGATGTAGATAATGGCAATACAAGATACTATGATAAAAGTAAGGGTAAGTAATTTGCCCTAGGTCACTGGATCAGGACCACAGCAACCTTAACCCCAAGGGTTATACATGGATTCTCTTGTTACAGAGACAGGATGAGGGGGGGATATTTTAATATTTTAATGTGAAGGTTCTATTTAGTAGCTCTCAGATCTCATGAGGTGGCTGCATTCCCTACTCATTTAGGAGAACATGCTGCCACTTTCTGAGAATTTACTCACCCTTAAAATACCCATAAAACATTCTGGTGCTAGGCACTGGGGAATCCAGAGTGAATAAAACACAGTATTTGCCCTCAAAAAGCTCATGGTCTAGTGGGGGAGAATGTTAAAGAGGTAACTTAAAATGCAGTGAAGTAGAAGCAACTGCTATATGAGCTAAGGAGAAGAAATAACTCATTCAGCTCTGGGATGATTTGAGACACTGATATTTGCCAGTTGGAGATAATGGTGGAAGATATTCCAAACCGAAGGAAGATAAAGGCAATAAGGTAATACATTTGGAAAGGACCATACATGTCAAGTAACTATAATTAATATGCCTTATGATCTTATATAAGTTATTTATCTTTAGCTTCTTCATCCCTGAATAAATATAATAGTGGTTTAGGTGTGTTTAGTGAAACTGGAACACAGAGTTTCTTGGCATGGAGACATGGCTGGGTGAGTTGGGGTCAGGTTGCAAAGCTCTTAGGGATCCAAGGACTGTAAAGGGGTCTGGACTTTATCCCTTGAGATTATTTTAAGGAGAGTGGCATGACCACTTACGTATTTAGAATGTCACTTAAGTCCATACCACACAGGAAATTCTATACAGTCTTGTGTTTTTCAGTATTTTTCTTTCCTGAGTGTTAGTCTTGTTTACCCAAACACATTGTAAGTTACATGAGATCCTTATCCCACATAGCAAGCAGCAACATACTCAGGTCATAGAATGCCCTTAATATATATTTCTTGATTAATTCTGACTTCCTCCTAGACATCTTAATCGATAACATTTATAAAGCTTAATACAATCACATAAAGCAAGAAATCCTAGAGCACGGAATTTTATATTTTACATAAACCTTTTATGAAGAGAAGCTTGCCTTCATTTTCCAAAAGCCTTATATTCACCTTGTAGGTACAAATAGATGGGTGGGTATCTCTCCATAGGTTTGGCGAAGTGTCTGAGTGGTAAATTAGGAGGGCTAGAGATTGTAGAGACCTAAGTACAAGTGGGGAAAATGAGCTACTGTGTTCAACACATCCCAGCAAAATACATTAGAAGGCAGAGAAAGAGATGTGGTGAGAGATTGAAAGTAAAATGAAGTAAGAAATGCAACTGATAGAGGCAACCAGCTCACAGATCTCTTTACTAGTGGGTCCAGACTCTTCTTTGGCGGCCACTGGATTTAGTGGTTCAAAGAGAAAAATGTATACAAATAAAGTGAGAAAAATCAGTGGTGACTTTGTAGACTATTGAAGACTTGACTTGAGTGAGTTATTTTGTATTCCTTTGTTAATCTTTATCCATAAGTAGAAGCACACAACACGAACACTTGGACCCAGTATATCTCAACCCCTCTTAGGATTCCCAAACCCTGGATACTGCTCTCTAGGCCACACATTCCCTCTTCTTCACAAAGATAAATTTCACATCAGCCCAGCAGTCAGCCGTCATCTATTCTCAGGGGAAGAGTATATAGCATGATCTCCCTTGAAATATTAGCTCTATTTACACGGGTTTGCGTGGACCACATTACTTATGAGTCACCAAGGGGAAACCGAGCCTCCAGTAGATAAAGCGATCAGCACAAACCTCTGTAAATAAATCTGAAATTTCAATGAAGGTCATGCCAAGCTGATTTATTCCTCACCCTATGAAATAATGTTGACCAGGTAAGTGGTTTTCATTTTTTTCCTCCATCCACATAAGGGAGAACCTTTTTGCTCTAAGGAGCTTGTCACGCATGTAACAATGAGCATCTGGTTAGAGAGATAATACACCCTGAAGGAAATAACCTTCTATTATTATATTAGATTCTCAATACTGAAAGGCCAGGTCATATAGCAACAATTTGGTGTTGTTTTTAAATTTAATCTGGTGGTACAAGTTCTCAGAACTTAATTGAGGAGCTATAGTTCAACAACAGAAACTATTTTTTATTCAATAAACAGAAATGAAGCATCTACCTGCAGGAAGCACTGAGCGGAGATGAAGTTAATCAGTATAAGAGAGATGAAGACGGATACGGCATGGTCCGTGAAGGTATCCCTCCCAGTGTCTCCATTGAAAACCCCTAAATATTCTGAGAAGTCAAACAATATCAATGGCATATTGACAAAACAGTCAATTAGTAAGTAATCATTCAATCTATATTTATTGAGATTTTCCTAAGGATAAGACTTTATCCTAAATATTGAGGTGTGGGATAGAAATAAAATGAAAGCATAAGAAAATTTTCCTCAAAAGCTTACAGTACAGTTGAATTTTATTATATAAATAGTCATTGCAGTGAGAAAAGAAATAGACAATCAAATTAGGTGGGTTTCGTTTCTTTTTTGTGTGTTAAGCTCAAGAACCATGTATCTTTTCTAAACTGAATTTCCTACTTTTCCATCTGTCCTATTATACATAGCCCATATGTAGCAAAGGGACCTCAGGACCTCAAAGCATTGTCCTTTAAGGAGGAAAAAAGAAATGTGATGACACCAGAAGATCTTAATAGAATTGTTGAGAAAGGTAAAGAGAAGCTTCAGGAAGACAAAGATAAGAACCAGACATTAATTAGTTTTTAAAGAAGATAAGATGCTATTAATGCTAGAAGTATGCATCACAGTATGATTCTGCCAGGTTTAGTTGGAAATTACAGAACGAATGGTAACAACTCCTGCTTTCACTTCTGTCTCAAATCATGATAAAAAATAACTTCAGTGTGTATGGGTGCATTAGAAACTATAGCTTAGGAAAACAAACTGTCCCTGGACCCAGTGTTAACAGAAACACCAATTTCACTCATTCTAAGAAAAGTTTCTCTGGTTCTCACTTTAAAATCTCATTTATAGGCAAACAATTGATAAATTACCCGTAAAATACTTCTCTTTATAAAACTTTCTTAAGAAGGAGTCCACTGTGTACCTAAAACTGAAAAATCTGGATTTTGTTACACTGATTCATTTTTATTTAAACGAACTTCCTTATCTTCACCCTCTCGTACAATCTTCTGAGTTTTTCTAGTTTGACTTTTCTTCTAACATATATTTCTTCTATGGGGGCATGGCCTCACACCCTGTTGGAGAGAACAGTTCAGGTCTTTCTATCTGTGGTAACTCTGATCTCCAGTAATACATGAGCAACTGTTTTGGATAAGATACATATATGGTAATTTTGTTGGATTTTCAGTCTTTGCTTACAAAGGTTTCAGAACATTTTAACTGGGTAGGGCATTAGCAAAAACCTGAGGGCCGCTCTTTGTCATGCTGAGGCGCTCGCCTGTATCTTGTGCTTTTTTTTCCATTCGATCAGGCTTTATGTGTGCTTTGATCCAGGCAAAACATAACAAAGATATTTTTCAGTTGCAAAACTCCCAACTATATATTCACTGAGGGCAAAGCTAAAACCATCATTAGGCAACAATGATGCTTTGAAATTCTGGCTGTAGAATTTTGTGGAGCATATTCTCCTGCCCCTTTATGTGAATAAAACCCTTTATAATGCTTCATATTCACGATGCCTCCTGGTTTCCCTGTAATGCAGCCCTGCTTTGTTATTCCCTCCTTGCTGCTAAAGAAAAAGAGGACAAGAGTGGCTAAGTAACTTGCCCAAAGTTATTCACATGGATTAAAATGAGAATATTAAAACTCTTGTAAAGAATGCAGTGAATGTTCTCTGTAGTCACCAGTTCTTCCTGTGGCAATGCTAATATATATTGCCTGAAATGCACTCTCCCTCAACTACCACCTGCCAGTTCAAATCCTGTCCTTTAGGGATTAGCGCAGGTCCTACCTCCTCAAGGTCCACTTCTTCCAAATCAGCCTTCTATTAGCTTCTCTCAGACTCACCAGCTGAATGCAGGATCAAGCCCTGTTTTGTATTTCTCCCAATGCAATCCAAATTGGTAAAGTCATAAGGATAGCAATGTTTCCTGCTTTTGGACACAGCGATATTTATCCTACTTCACATGGCAATAGTAGTAACAATAATTATTTCATTAGTTGACAAAAAGCACTAGATTGGAGTCAAAAAGAAAGCATGGATTTATGTTGCTGTTGATAAGCTCTTGAAACCCGAATGAGTCCAAGATTCAGTTATTTAATCTATAAAATAAAAATGTTAAATAACATGCTTTCTGATAGTAATTCTAAAAGTACAGTTTTATGATTCTCTTGTTTTACTTGCACACATCCTTTGGGATGGTAGAAGGGGAACTTTTCCTACTCCTTTTCCTCCTGCTTCTAACTTTTATCTGCATGTTCCTTCAAACCTGACCCAATTAGCTCAGCATTTTCAGAAGTAGGATTTAGAGAGGTGTTACTGAATGAGAATACCACTAGACTATTTAACTGATCAACACTTCAAAACATATATTTTGAAACATATTGAAGCAAAGCTGAAGACAATAAACATGGACTCTTCAGTTTGGATTCTCTGTCTCCAGTAAATGGAAGAAGACCATAAGCATTTTTCCAGCATCTGGAATTAGAAGTACAGCAACTTAAATTTAAAATTAAAATTTTATATGAAAGTCCTTAGTAATTAAAGGAGGAAAATTTTGTCACTGGTATTCTTCATCCTTTGAGGTACACTGCGCTCAACTTGACATTGTGGTATCTGAGTTTTAGCTCAACCTCTGTCATCAAATTAGGCATTTGATGAATTGAAAATTGTCTCTAATGTCCCTTCCAATGCCAACATTCTAGTAGTTGGGGTCTGATTGGGGCCTCCCTTAAGTAACTCCATATCTAAGTTTCCAGCACCCTCCATTCCCCCCATAGTAGTGTTCTCTTCCTCCATGACATGCCCTCCTAAAACAGCTTCCCATGGGTGACCTATTCTACTAGCTTCCACCTCTTTCCGTCTTACCCTTATTTATCCCAGCTTTTTAGAAATCTACTGCTTTAAGTACTTGAGGCATGAGGCAAGTTCATGTTGTCCATTAACATGCATATATGAGAATACAGGATCTCTATGGAATCTGTCCAGTATGGCAAAAAAAGCTACTGTTGGATCAGAGGAAAAAGTGACCCATATTCCCTGGTCTGTTGACCAGTCTCCTCAATTTTCAGCAGATACCTGCGTTTCACTATGATTTGATCTTTTACGAATACCAAATGATACCCCAGCATTAAGGAAACCAACCTCACAGGACTCTTTGCCAATAATTTTGAACCAGCTAAAACTCTCACCTTGTGTATGAAAGTGACAACATGGTATAAAGAAGGTACTCAATAGAGACCTAAAGCATGAAGCACCTTAACCAGCCTCAGTTTCTCTATCTATAAAGTGAAGTGGTTGTACAAATCCAAAATTACAGGAATTTTTTAGTAACTTAAGGTAGATCAAGACAATAGACTACCATGCAGCCATTCTAGTGGAAATTATACAAACCATAATAATACGGAAAAAATCTAAATCAATGTTAAACAGACGTAAAAAAATATTTTATTGTATTTTTACTTCAGTAACCATACAGATACATGTGTCTATAAGAAAACACTACACAATAAGTGAAGTAACCATTTCGGAGTAGTTTCATAATGGCTGGTATATATGGATGATAACAGTTTGAATAATGACAGACTCTTTTCAGTTAACAGTACAGAGGTTAGAATGACTGCTCAGGTCTCATTCAGCAATGGATTTCTGTGGTCCTTTGATAAACACGTTCATGCCAACATGCTTAGCAAGTATAAATGGGGTAAGGAGTTCCTCATGGAGATAAAAAATATATAGGTATTTTTAAGTATGGAAAAAGCGCCTTTATGAAAAAGCATGTCTGAAATAGACTCATTTGTTTCTATAGTTTCAAAATAAGGGGAAGGGGAATAAGGGGAAAGTCTTTTGCCTCCCATTGAATTTTTTCCTTAGCCCAGGAACAATTAGGCACCCTTCCTAATTAGGCACCCTTCCTATGCTTCCTTCTGCATATCTTTTTTACATACAGCAGTTACCAAATTACAAAGGGACTATCTTTATGTCTGACTTTCCCCAGAAACTGTGACCCCATAAAAATAAGGATGCGGCTCTATTAATTTGAGTCCTCAGAACCCAACACAGTGCAGAAGGGGGCCAGTTGGTTTGAATGAGTAAGTGAGGGAAAAGGAGGAGATTAGCACTCTTTTCTTAAAAATAGAGATATTACAGCTGCTCAGGAGTTAGTGTTCCATCCCAGGGCCTGTGGAATTGTTTTTGTTTGTTTTTCTTTTATTTGTTTTCCCCTCAAGCCATCTTTACATACACGGCCCACTGGAATATCTTCTGGTTGCCAAAGAAAAACAATTTACGCTTTACCTCACAGACCCAAGGTTTGCCTGACCAGACTCATTAAACTTGATAGTTTTACACATCCCCTTTCCTTGTTTATTGTTTTAGTCAGCTTTGCTAATAAACCAGCTTTGCTCATATTGATTTTTTTTAAGATTTTTATTTATTCATTTGAGAGAGAGAGAGAAAGCACAAGCTGTGGGGAGGGGCAGAAGGAGAGGGAGAAGCAGACTCCCCACTGAGCAGGGAGACCAACATGGGGCTGGATCCCAGGACCCCTAGATCACAGCCTGAGCCGAAGTCAGATGCTTAACTGACTGAATCACCCAGGCACCCCTGCTCATATTGATTTCTTTCTTACCTGCACTCATCTTTGTAGATGATGGAAGGTTTCTCTCAACCTCTTTAACTCCCATAGAGAAGACCATGAATATGGGAGGATGGGGGGGGATAGTTTTCTGATATTCTTCAGAGAGAGAAACTGTGTTCCCTAAAGCATGGTGATGTACCATTCCTACACGTCCTTCTGGGGCACTCAGGGAAGCAGTCCCAGGACAGAAGTCTCCCTTTTTTGTTATGTCTGGATACAGAGGCATATATAAAAATAAGTTGTTTTTTTACTTGTCAATGTTATTTATTTCATAGCTGTTTTCTCATTATTCAGAATACTCCTCTGTGTTTTCTATCCTTAAAAATTCCCTTAATACTGGCTCTTCTAATCAGCATTAAATATGCCCAAGTCTGTTCCATCAAGATACCTCCCTGTCTCTTACTTCACCACTCAGTACCTTGAATGTTGTCCAAAACCATCGTCTTCACTTCCTTTCAACTTCCAGCCTCTCCTTACACCAGTGTTCCAGTGAATCTATTAGTCCAAAGGTCAGCAGTGGTCTCTGTGGCTAAATTCAGTGGACATTTTACTCAGTGATAGTACATGTCCTCTCTGCAGCGACAAACATTGTTCTCACTCCTCCACTGAAACACTGTGCTCACTTTTCTTGGCTTCTTGGAAATCTCATTCTTTGGCTTTTCTTCTACCTCTCTGGCCATTTCCTCAAGGGCTTAAATTCTTTTACTTAAATATTTGGGTTCTGTTTTCATTTCCCTTCTCATTTTATTTTGTCTACCTGAGAAAATTAATCTATTTCCATGATTCCAGAAGTTCCTGTGTGCTGATGATTTTCACAATCTCCAACTTAGCTCAGCTGTCCTGAGCTCCAGAATCAAATAGTGAACACCTCCATTTGAACATCTTAGAGGTACCTCAAATTCAGTATGAAAATGAACTCGTTATTCCACTTCCTCAAACGCATACCTCTTTTGTGTTCTTTATCTCTGTGAAACATAAGACCATGTGTCCACTTACCTGATTCAGAAACCTGATAGTGATCCCTAATTTTTCTTCTTTTTCTCCTTTTACCCTCCTCCCACCTCACCAGTCACCAAATCCTTCCTCTGTAACTGCTGTTGCTTTTCCTTCCTCTGTAACTCAAACCCATCCACTTCTCTCTACCCCCCTGCTGATACCTTAATTCAGGTTACCCTCTTCCTTCATCACCTGGACTATTTCCTTACCCTTAGAAGATAGAGTAGAATGAGATCCAAAATGAATGCAGTCATTACTTTCTTCCTGTAACCAAATTATTTTCATCAGCCTAAACATGTTACAGTTCTATGCAGTTACTTTACCTTGATCTTCAGATTGCTTACAGATTACAAATGAAGCTAGATGTTCAAGAACATCAAAACAATATCTGCCTCACTCTGCTATCCTTAGTTTTGTAATGGAGATTTATGTTTTGTCTCATGTTCACAGTCTTACTTCCATCATGGTATTAGTGAACCAGGGCTCATGGTGCATAAAAGTGTTACAAATACTTAGGTTACAATGCAGCCTATAGGCTTAGGTTAAAATACTTACTGTGTGACTTGGGGTAAGATATTTAATATCCCTGGGTCTCAGTTTCCCATCTGAGATATGAATGGCATCTACCACAAAAGATTATTATGAAGCCAAAATTTGTTAATATAAATAAAGAGTCTAGGTAAATACATGGCATGTGGCAAACTCTGTTGGCCTTTTCTCTTATTATTTTAATTGGCTTATTTCTTCTCCTTGCAGTTTTCCTGCTCATACTCATACCCAGTCGAACCTCTTTCTGTCACTAGGAACACCTTTTTGGCATCCCCTCCTTTCCTTCAAGCCAGCTTCACACCTGCACCTGAGTGCTGGCTTAATGGTTATCTCTTTAGAAGTGAGGGAAGAAGGGGCACCTGGGTGGCTCAGTGGGTTAAGCATCTGCCTTCAGCTCAGGTCATGATCCCAGGGTTCTGGGATTGAGCCCCACATCTGGCTCCCTGCTCAACAGGGAATCTGCTTCTTCCTCTATCACTCCTCCTGCTCACACTCTCTCTCTCTCTCTCTCACATAAATAAATAAAATCTTTAAAAAAAAAAAATGAAGGAAGAAGAGCCTAAGAAGTAACCACCACCATCACTGAGTAAGTGAATGAAAGAGATGGGACAAATCCTTATACCTCATAACTTTGTATTCAAGGTTCTCCTCATCTCTGAAGGTTCTTTCTCTCTTTGTTGAAGGAAAATATTTCCATATGCCCTGCACAAAGCATTATTTGTAGAACAGAGGAAAGGATGCTCTCAAATCGTGGCTCCATTCTGCCGTGATGTCTACAATTCCCATCATTAAAAAGGCTTCCTAATATACCCTGGAGAAACTTTCTCTTGGGAAACCATTCTCACTATTTCCCTTCCATTCCACTTCTTTCTCTTTTATTCCTCAGAGCACCTTATATTTATGTCAGGACTTAGCACAATTCGTTAAAATAAGTTTTTTCTGTGTCTCCTCTCACCCCACCCCACACCCAGTAGCTTGTGAGCTCTGTGAAGGGAAGGACATCTCATTAATCTTTAAATTTCCAGTGCCCAGCATGGGGCTTATCTCACAGAAGATAATTCAATAAAAGTGTATTTTATGAATTAGTAAATATACGCTCTGAGTCAAAGAACAAAGTATTTAAAAAATGGCAACATCCCAAGGGAATGTTTAAGATGACTCTACACAAGCCAGAATACATCAAAACTCTCATGAGATTAAATCTAGAATAGCTGGTATTCAAGGGAGGACACTTTCATCTGCAAATAACAGAATGCCCAACTAAAAGTGGCTCAGATTTTAAGGGTACAATTTAGTGCTTATTTCACAAGAAGTTTGGAGGTAAGTAATCCCTCAGCATCAGTGAACCCCCAGGGCAAGATGGCAGGGGTGTAGAAAAACCCACTTTCTCTTCTGTGAGGCATAACTCAAATTGCCTTGCCAGGTTTTTCCTTGAGACTTCCTCCCAGTACTTTTTTAATTTGCTTCTATCTTATGTCCATAGCTCATCTTCCCAAGTAGATGTTAAACAGATCAAAGGGAAGAATAGTGTCTTATATGTGTTTGTATCGGCCACTGAGATGTCTGTTATGTCCTGATAGACACTTACAGCTTAGTCATTGTTTGAGTAATTGATTGAGTCAAAGTTCTACTCATGTCCCACACACAAGGGATTTCCACAGAGAAACAGTGCATGTTCCCTATTATGGAACACAGGATTAAGGTGGGGAGGGGGATGTATTCACCTGATCATCCAGAAAACTAACCCAGACTCTCTTGGATTTTCTTGGTTCTCTGAGATGTTACTGCCTACGTCTTTGATAAGGATGCATTTCAGATGAGTTTCTCAGAGTCATGCCCTTATGCTGTCAACATTGCCACAATTTTATCTAGATTGAGTTGAAGCCCGGTTGATTTAATCCAGAAATTTATTTCTGACAGACAGCTGGGTAGCATTTGTCACTATATTCTGAATCCAAAGTCAAAGAGATTGAGAGTCAGTGTCATCATTGTTTGGGTGGTAGTGAACCACAAATGTGCTTTATTTCCATCATAAATTGTTATTTGTTGTTTTTACAATGTGCATAAAACCAGAGGTTAAACAACTCAGGAATGAGTACTATATTTTGGTATCCAAGTTTGGCTATTTTATTTAGAGGGTCTGTTCTCTTTAATCTAGACTTTTTCCTCACTTACCTCAGTTAATGGAGCAAAAATTAAATATATGTGCCGTCAAAACTCCCCCCACTTCCTTTGGCACATATTTAGCAGAGGATACCATTCTCGGTCTTGCATCTCACAGAATTCCCTGACAGCCTCAGCAGGGGAGATATGTGAGACAATCCATAAAAAACATGGGGTTAGTGTAGACATTCTGTCAATGAACAGAAAAGTAATTCAGAGCCCCTGCTAGAATTCAGCTTTCTATAATATTTACCAACTGAAGTCAGTTTGGAAGTAAAGTACCCATGTGGAGAAGCCGGAAACTCTAATTACATTCCCATATAATTTTTCAAACAATGGCTATTTTCCTAAACCATCACCATCACCACACATTAATCAGGGTGAAGGTTAACCAAACATTTCTATTTTGTTTCACTTGAAAGTTGAATGAACTTACATGAATCAAGGAGGGGGATTGCAACTTCCTAATTTCCAAGACTGTGAGTTTGACGTCCACATGTAGAGTTAAAAACTGTTATGGCAAATGAATCCTGGTTCAATCAACTTGAGATAAATTCACAATGTGACTGATTATTTGTTTTGTACCTGGTTGTCCCTAGATGGATTTAAAGTAGAATTCAAAAAGTATACATAGTTTACTACAATGCACTTACTGGAAATAGAACACAAATTTGTCTCTAAGCTTCCAAGAGAACTACAATGAAAAAGGGAAGCTAACAGTCACATCACTTAATGTTTGGAAGATAAAACCCAAGCCATGTGCACAGGAGAAATTGATTCTTCTAAGAGCAGAGTCCTCACAGAAAAACACCCTCATGCATCTTTAAAAAATTTTTTCACATTATGGAAGAATTAATGATTTTCATAGGACTATTTCCTAGAAAGTCAGTGACACAGACTAAAGTTCAATATAAGTATAGCATTTTCTGTGGTTATAGCATTACTTCTGTGGATACATGAGACAATAGAACAGGAAATTGGCAGGTAACATTTGTTTATCACGTACCAGGATAGCTTGCTGAATCATTGGTATTACAGTTTAGAGGTGGGCATAAAAATGAAAGAGATGTTTCTCTTTTTAAAAAAATACTCTAAAATTAGGGGACAGATGGGCTGTTACTTACAGTGCTCAGGCTTTTTGAAACTCTTCCTAAGATTTCTTGGACCCAGAAGCTATACCTATCTAAGTACCCTGAAGTAGAGATAAAATTATTTAGAAACTTTGGCAGGGGGGAAAAAAAACAAACCCAAAACCTGTTTTCACTAAAATGGCAGTTGTGTCTAAATTTATATAGTCTGGCTATGTCATCAACCAAATCACTACATAGTTTTCTTAAATTTCTATTCCCCCTGCCAGTACATTAGCTTCTCCCAGGGCATCAATTACTGCAAACAATTTTTTTGGAAGGTTTTCAGAGACAGCTACCCTAGCAGTTCCATGAACTGTAGCCATCCCCCAATGCAATCTGTTATTTCTACAACCCCTATATGTATACTAAATTTCACCGAAAAATATCAAATATACAGAAGATATTACTATTTGATAAGTTTTCTCAGCTTCCATTTTGTCTCAAGATGAATGACTGTATTAAAAATAAAAAATAAAGAGACATCTTGATATCCTATCATAAGGTACACAATTTCAGCAAAATAGGTCAATGTAGAACAAACCCATATTAAAACAAAAAGTTTCAAGAGGTTTGAAAGAGAGCAACTACTTCAGCAGAATGAAAAACCACATGAACTGCCTACTGTAGAATGGCACACCTTTTATTAAAACTTTAATGAGATTGTGCATGCAAAGCTCTCTGGGCTCCGGCTAACTTTCCTTCCTATGTAAGAGCCTATATTCCCCTTTCTGTGACCTATGCGTACCCCTTACTGTTCTCAGAAAAAATGCCTCTGGTTGAGTATTTTCCAAGAGGGTACAGCAATATCTTCTATCCCTGTTTTCTCCTGCAGCATGATCTTGCCCCTCCCCAATGAGAGGCGGAGTCTATTTCTCCACCCCCTTGAATCTAGAGAGACCCTATGGCAATTTAGATTGATTGAATAGGGCAAAGTGATGTGACCCCTCCTGGCATAATCCTTAACTGGAATGGCATCTTCCAACTCTTGCCCTTCAAACCCTGTATAAGAAGTCTGTGCTACTCTGATAGGCACTTGAAAGGTATTGAGGCTCTAGACATGTGAGTGTCTGGAGTGAGTGAAGTGCCACCCATTTGAATCGCCAGTTCAGTTGAGCCTTCAGATGATCTGGCCCCAGCTATTCTCTAAAAACAACTGCCTTAGATACCCCACCAAAACTCCTTGGGAGAGCCTGCTTAACCCATAGAACCATGATAGAAAACAATAAATTATTTTTTAAACCACTGAGTTTGGGGATAATTCAGAATAAATCAAATTCCCTAAATACGCTTGCTCTCATTTCTGTTTCAACTGCTTAGATTTCTATTCCTCCCTATTTTTGCCTTTTAAAATCTCACTCATTCATCAGAATTTAACTGACTCAAGTCCTCTAGCCAACACTAACCACTATCTTCATTCTAGTCTCATAATAATTTTTCCATATCTATATTCTGTGAGTTTCCACTATTATAGCATGTAGAATATATATTCTTCATTCGTGGATTCATTCATTCCAAAATATTTATTGAGTGCTTTCTATGTACCAAGAAAAAATGAATACAATACAGTGCCCAACCTGAAAGAGATTACTGACTGAAGGGGGTGACAGATACAGATAAGATGAGGCTCAGTAGTTGTGGAACTTCGTGGAAACAGTAAGAAAGGGTGGCAGGAGGGGAAGGAGTTAGGAAATGAGTGCGCCCAGCACAGAGAGAAAAGGAAGGATGTTCCCTGTAAAAGGGATCACATGCATAAACAAATTTCCCAGAAGTGAAAGGCAAAATGGCCCTTCTGGGAAACTATAGGTATTTCAGTATTACCAGATGTAAACCAGAAATTTTAGAAGACTAGAAGACTGAAGAAGGGCATAGATTATAGGGAGCCTCCTGTGCCATGCTAACGTACTGGGATTATGCCCCACAGAGACCCTAAAGAGAGCCTTAAGAGTGATGAGGAGAATGCCATGGTCATATTAGAGCTATAATTTATTCTCATGGCATACTTATAGAACATAGAGAAAAGGAGAGCATATCTGGAGAACATCTGAGGCGTCTGTGGTAATAGTCTATCCCAGAGTTGGCAAGAAACTGCCCAAGAGCAGTGGACGTGATGATAGGAAGGAAAATTAATCTAACCCAACTCCTGCACTTGTAAGAAGGAAAACTAAAACCTCAGAAAGATAAGAGCTTTTCCCCACGTTCTAACAACACATGAGGGAAGGTGTTTTTTTTTTAAATTAATTTATTTATTTTAATAAACATATAATGTATTTTTATCCCCAGGGGTACAGGTCTGTGAATCACCAGGTTTACACATTTCACAGCACTCATCATAGCACATACCCCACATGAAGGAAGTTTTTGAGATAAAATTCAGGTTAACTGATTCCTCACTTTCTCCATTATATTAAAATAATATTTCTAAACTCCTAGATTATTAGCTCTTTAATAAAATGATTAGGTACTCTATTGTTATATTTGCAACTTTCTATTTCTCATAACATGCTGTCCCTTATATATAGTGAGTGCTTGAAAGTATTTGTTGAATTTAATAGATTCTTAATTCACATTCTGGTGGCACTACTGTTATTAATATTCTTTCCAAAAAATGATGAATATGTAGCAATTTGGGAAGACATGGTTCTTATGTAATGAGTGGACGTTTGTGTAACAACAGTATGTCATGGTATTTTCAAGAAAAGTATTTCCTCTTCCCCCATCTGTAAATATGTATCCTATTCTGCCACTAAAGACTAGTTCAGCACCAACTTCAGAGGGATCTCCCCTGATCCATCCCCCAAGTTCACAGCTCTCTCTAAGTCATCACGTCTTCTCAGGTTTCCATGACATGAAATGTTCAGGATATTTTAGAACTTTATCAATTATTTCTCATGTTTTCTAAGATGGTTTCATATACGTTGATCTTGTTTTCTCAGTTAAATGTATCATTGTGGGTTAGAAGGGCAGTGAACACACTTCCTTCTCTTGTGCATGCAGTAAGAACATAGTCAGAAATACTTGACCAGGCAGTTTGTAAGAGTCTTGAATTTGCCCTTGCCTTTACTATATTTATAAACAAAGACACATGAAATAATTAAAAAACAATGGGGCGCTTGGGTGGCTCAGGTTAAGCAGCCTACTTTTGATTTCCACTTAGGTCATGATCTCAGGGTCCTGGAATCAATCCCTAAGGCAGTCAGGCTCCGTGCTCAGCAGGGAGTCTGCTTGTCCCCCTACCCCTTCTGCTGCTTGTGTGTGTGACCCCCCTCTCTCTCCCTCTCTCTCTCTCAAATAGATAAACAAAATATTTTTTGAAAAGTTTAAAAACATAATTACAAAATAACATGTAAAGGAATTTGGCATGATGGCAAAATGAGGAAAAATATTGAACAAATTAATATAGTATTTTATTATATTTATGTTCTAATTAACTAAATGATAATAATAATGAAGTCTTATGTCTGTAATGTGTTATATGGTTTGCAAAGGACTTTCATAAGTATTATGTCATTTACCTTAGAAAAAGATACACTAAGGAACACAGTAATTGAAAAATGCTGGAGTTATATATTAAGGAATGAATTGCCAACTTTATTCTAATCAGTCAAGAAGGGCTTCAGGAGTAATTGTGTGCTAAAGTGAAGTTTTGTTGAGTGAAAATGATACCATCTTATTTCGTCTTTGTCTATGAGATCTACAAAGAACAATGTCTCTCCAAGGGAATAAGCAGGATCTTGAAGATGTCAGAAGATGATTGTAAACCTGACATGGAATTCTGAAATGCAACTAAAAGTAAAATGAAGACCAAAAAGATTTTCTCCACTGGACTGAATCTAGAAGAAAATTATTACATCGTTTCAACAAATAATTAAATTTGATATCTTAGAAAGAGACTGCTATTGACCATGTAGGGGTCAGCCAGTTCCATTGTCTTCCTCTTTTTCCTCATGTGCTCACCAGAGTGACAAATGAAATGGGCAAATACTTATTTTTTCTCCTTCCAGGTCCTTCTCTGCATAGAATTTGGGAGCTCATCTAGCTAACCACTGGGGATGGCCAAAAACAACAAATCAGATAGAAGAGGCAGAGGACTGGATGGATCACAGAGATATGTCACAGGTCTTTTAATATAACAGCACTTTTAAATAATAGCTCCTGTTATAGTTCCTTGGGCTCCTTTGCTACCACAAAAACAAGGATTGCCTCTTGTGCACAGAGTCTAATAAAAATCAGGTAGCAGATTTCTAGTACATGAAATATGCTCTACTACATTTTTCCATGTTTTTTAATTCAATTTTTATGAGCCTCTGTGGCTGAGGGAACTATGGCTAAAGGAACAGGGAGTTCTGGGTATTTTAACTGCAGGCTGATATATGCTCACAGAATTATAGGGATGGAATGGACCGTGGGAATCAATTTGTCCAATCGCCCTCATTTCATAAGAAACTGAGGTCTAGAGTAGCACTTGCCAACTACGTATATGTGATGACAACATCGAAAGTGAACACATTTTTATGAAACAATGGGATTATCTGTAAAGGCCAATAATAGCTAAAGGCAACCATCTGGGGGCACCTCAGGCTGGTTGACCACCAAGAAGGCTGTGGGATCAGTATCTTGACACACCTATATCACATTCACAGTATTTCACTGTTGGCAAGGTACACATCAAGGGGGCGCTCTGGTCTAGGGTACACACATTCAAACAGCAGTTTTATAGGAATAACATCTGAATATCTGACTCTCCTAAAGGTACTTGTATTGCCTTGGCCAATTAGTCAGGGGCAGTGGTTAAAAGTACAATGGTCCACAATAGAGTTGATGAAATGCAACAGGTGCTTGCCTAAGAAATTTCTGACTGTCTTATGTATAACTACTTAATATCTATACTTTTCAGATTCTTCCAAAATCTCTGGCCTCCGAAAGTAGAAATGTAAATCATTGCTCTATTCCACTTTCACCTCCCCTTCCGCTAAATTTTATTATAACTAAACAGAATTGTGATTTTTAGAATAGAAAAAATATTAATGTGAATAACTGCTCCAAATTCCATGCGTGCACACATAGACACACACACAAAAGCAATCATAGAAGTCCATCCTGAAATAATTAAAATCGTATGATGTTGGCCTGGCTTTCACTTACTGTAATAATTTTTAAAAATGTATTTCACTGTACCATGTTCTTTAGCCCTTAGGCAGAGGCAAAGTGCTTGCTGAGTCTGTGGGTGGTCAAATCTCCACCTCAGTAGCCTTCCTTAGCTTGTCTCAGAAAACTTAAAAGGAATCTAAACTATTTATGAACTTTGTGCTTTATCTGATTAAAACCTATATGAGCCATACTTTATTTTTTATGGTGCTTGTGGCAGTGCCAAAATCAGAAACACCAAGGCAACTAGGCAGTGGGGTTATTGGCATTCTGTTCATTAGCATTTCTTCTCCATCGTAACTGCTTCCACATTGAGTTCTTAGGTCTGAAGGAGAGAGACAGAGAGAAAAGATGCCTGCTTCTGAAATGTTTTCTTATATGCTGCATACTTAAGAATATAATAAGATCCTTCTCATTCCATTAAAAATTATTACTTCAGTGAATTCCAGGTTGAAAACAAATGACTACAGAATGATTTTTTTAAACATTTGTAAACCTTGCTTTTTAAACAACTCCACTTCTATTGCACAGAAAAAGCCTGAACTATTTATTCATTTCATTTGACTACTTTTTAATCTCAGTTTTTATGAGGACACTAATGACCCTCACAGATTGTTACCCTCCAGTGAAATAACAGAGCTTTGGCAGCGGCTGGATTCCAGTTGAAGAGTTCTGAAACTCACTGTAAATCTTCCTGTTTTGTTGTTCTTCAAACCAGGCTTTGCCATCTGCCTTATGAATTGAATTTTTGTTGCAGTATTTCACATGATCTAAAATATGGTTATTGCTATCCATAAACTGAGGTTCCTGGAGAGTATTAATTAAGTCCAAAATATTGCACCAATGTGCACAGTGAAATACAACACAAATGTCATGGCGTGACCATCATTATAACCCTCTCTGCATTCCATGATGGCTGTTCTCTCAAAAACCCGGAGACAATTTGGTTGTAGCAGCCAACAAAGTTAAACCTGAAGACTTAAATTCAGGTGGATGAGATAAATTGAAACAGATCTTATTGCTCCCAAACACTCTCTTGGAAATAATGGCATCTTGACATTTTATCAGTCACTCAAGCGGTCATTCTCAGCAGTATCAGCCGGAGCTTGAAGGATAGAGCTGTAAAGAAGGGACTGTCAGCCATAAACATTCCTCAAAACCATGAAAACCACAAATGAGAGCTTAAGTAATGGAGGACGCAATACCCTTGATATTTCAACAATTACCTGCAACAACAGGCTTTGTTCAGAACCATGGTCATTTTTTTCAGGAGCTTTTCTTGTCAGACCCAGACTAGGGTAACTGGAGAAAGGAAAGAGGAGAGTGAGGAGGGAAAGGGTGGTACGGACATCCTTAGGTTAAAAACTGAACTTAAGTTGGCTGCATATTTAAGCTGATAAGAATTTTTCAACAGCAATAAACTAAAAAAATAAAAAGTAAAAATATAACACTAAAGATTGAACCAAGGACATTAATATTATTAAGCTTGTGGTGAAGCTTTGAGATCATTAGAAAGGCATTTACACTGCCCAGCTGTTTCCTGTGTGGCCATTCCTGATGTCAAATTACAGAGGAGAAAATAGCAGGGAATGCATTGCAGGGAAGAAAAGGTAGTAATGGATAAGAACGTAAGTATGGGAAGGCAAAATAAATTTAACTTCATTACACCTCAGGAACATATCGCTGTGTTGTAGAAGAAAGACTAATTTTAAATGAAATTGGTGCTATTATCTTGGCAATTGGGACCCAAGAAAACTCAATGAAATTGAGTATACACCACAACCGAGTCACCCAAACTCAAGAGACAGCAGACATGGAAAGGTTAAATGCCCTAGAAATTGCATTTATGGAGTTTCTCAACACAAGAGATTAATGGTTACTCAAAGCAATGGATAAATATTAGCTGAAGACCATTAGCGGAGGAAAACACATCAGTGCATCACGGTTCTCAGGGCTTATCAGATCAATTTTAAATAGGTTTATCTTGGACTTTTCTAACATTTAATGAGGAACAAATTGTTTTGTTTTTTTTTTTTCTGTTTCCTCTACCCATGTTGACTTTTTGATATTACCTAGGAGAGAACAATTAAAATAAATGGCTCTGTGACAAAGTGTTAATTTGCTTGTCTCTGAAGCAATTGGAAAAGGGTCATTTTATGATTGTTTCCTCCTATTACACAGTTTCTCATAATATTTAGATTGACTAGTAGACTGCTTAGATGAGAGAAGAGTTTGAATGGTCATTTGGCTCTTTCCACAGACTTCATATAGCACCCACCTAAACAATCTCAGATTAATGTGAATTTGCTTACTTTTGAGTAGTTCTCAATCCATGTTAATCAAATGGTCAGTCTTCTTTATGTTATTGTCTATCTGGGGCCCATCACTGTGCTAAGTGTGAGGTGAATTTAAAAAAAAAAAAAAAAAAAAGGGGCTCCTGGGTGGCTCAGTGGGTTAGAGCCTCTGCCTTCGGCTCGGGTTGTGGTCCTGGGGTCCTGGGATCGAGTCCCACATCGGGCTCTCTGCTCGGCGGGCTCTCTGCTCGGCGGGGAGCCTGCTTCCTCCTCTCTCTCTGCCTGCCTCTCTGCCTAGTTGTGATCTCTGTCAAATGAATAAATAAAATCTTTATATATATATACTTATATATATATATACACACACACATATATATATATGGTTTTTTTTTTAAATGAATAAATAAAACCCAAGTCCTTACTCAAGAAGCTTAGCATCTAGGGGCGCCTATGTGGCTCAGTGGGTTAAAGCCTCTGCCTTCGGCTCAGGTCATGATCTCAGGGTCCTGGGACTGAACCCCGCATCAGGCTCTCTGCTCAGTGGAGAGCCTGTTTCCCCCTCTCTCTCTACCTGCTGCTCTGCCTACTTGTGATCTATCTCTCCCCGTCAGATAAATAAAATAAAATCTTTAAAAAAAAAAAAAAAAGAAGCTTAGCATCTAGTAAACTTAATTCACTCATATGATATAAATCAATTTCTTTTGTCTCTAAGAAGGATGGAGGTAAAGTGCAATTATGTTATCCATAGTTTCTTGATTGCATATAAGAAATACTGGAATCCAAAGCTTCCAATTAGGCATTAACAAACCACTTGGAGGAAAGCAGGGAGTAATACATGAAGACTGTAGAGATTGAATAACAGCTTTACGGCTTGGGGTTCTGCTCAATTAGCTCTTCTTTGTCTCTTAGTCCAGGTTTACTTACTTCCCCCACCAACTATGTTACCTGCTTGACCATTCTTGAAATCACAAAGACTTCTAGATATAAATTTGTCTCTTAAGTTTTATTTTGTTTTTTGTTTGCTTGTTTAACTTTCTTCTTCTATAGTGACACTCCCAAATTCAGTAAGGACTTTGCAAAACCTATCTAAATCTTTTGATAAGCAGCAAATAAAGCAACACAAATGTTCAACCAAATGGTCCAGTTTTGAAAGTAGCAAGTGACATTTCTGCTTCCTTCAATGAACCATGCATTTCATCTTCATTAAAAGAATCACTTCTTTTATTCTATGTCAGTAGCTCATAATAAGACATCAGTAGAGTAGCGCTTATATGCTATGGCTTGGTTGACCTGTGAAACAGCTTCCCATGATCCCAGTATTTCCCTTTGTAAACAGCATGGCATGAAATAACCTGGTCTCACCCATATAGAACCTGCAATGTCACAACAAACAAAATAGCACAGAAGACCATGCACAATTTTCATATATTAAGGACTGCCCAAAGATGTGAATTTGAGTACATTTGTTGTCTGAAAACACAGGTCATGAGTAAAGGAAATTTTGAGAAGATTATTTCATGAAAGAACAAGACAAGTCCCCTCCAGTGATCAGAAAAGAAAAATGTATCCCTTCTAGCATCAAACAAATGGAATATCCTGAGTCTAAGCAATAGTAACGTTGTTCACAGTGGAGGCTCTACATAAGGGAAACTGATTGGGATAGAAGAGTACTTAGATGAAGAACTTTTTGCTTCATATTTCTGTTGTGTATGTGAGTGTGCACGTGCATGCACATATAATCTATATGATCTGTTTAAACTTTTTAAGTATGCGTATTTTTTGTGTTAAAAAGAGTAAAAATCTCACATAACTTCTAGGACATGGTTTGCTTTTTTCTTTTCTTTTTTTTTTTTTTTAAGATTTTATTTATTTATTTGACAGAGAGAGAGAACACAAGTAGGCAGAGAGGCAGGCAGAGAGAGAGAGGGAAGCAGGCTTCCCGCTGAGCAGAGAGCCTGATGCGGGGCTCAGTCCCCTGACCCTGAGATCATGACCTGAGCCAAAGGCAGTGGCTTAAATGGCTGAGCCATCCAGGCACCACCATAGTTTGCTTTAATAAACATTTTTTCATCTATATTCTTCAAAATAAAGGGTGACCAATATCTATCCTACCCTGTACTCTTTCAGCTAGAACATAAATACCTTTTGTCCAGCTCATAACCACAAACAAAGCAAAACAAACCTATGAAAAACAATAGCTCTAAAAATTGCTTGGAGCCCATAATGTTGACCTCTTCCTCCCACCCAGATTATCCCTTTGCATTTCCTTGTTTATTTCATTTTTAAATTCTCAGCTACATACCCTGACTTCAAAACTTAATTTCTAGTCCACTTTGATTCAGATGACTCTCTGGCCTCCCATTCTGGATCTTCAGATTTCCACTTTCTCATAGAAAAAGAGAAATTCATATCTAAAATGTGAAACATTTAACAGGAAGGATGACAGAAACTAACCTGAAAAGATAGGAATCCAACAAGAGAGGTAGCAAGAAGCATTTTGAGCAGAAAAGGAGTTAAGCTACAGTTAACCCTCACGCAAACATGAAGGACACTTTTAGATAGGGCCTCCAGGCTCAGCCATGTAAAAGTGAAGGGATGAGACCATCCTGTTTCCCTTTCTGTTTCCTTCCTCACTTCACATCTAATCCTACTTCTCTTTCTTATCTGTCTATCCAGCCAAACAAGTATGAACAAACTAACTTCTAAATTTTCTCTAGGAGTAGCAAAGAAGGAAAATTCTGTCCTTACACTTAAGGAAATTTGCCTGTAAATAAGGAGTGAAAATTTGTATTTGTATTAATAAGTAACTAAAAATAAATAAATAACTGAAAATAGAAGTACCTGCTTTCTCCAAAAGAATCTAGTAATTATAAAGCTCTGTAGAGAGTGTTCGGCTTTGCAAAGAAGGGCCAAGATTTGGAAATATCGACAGACAAGAGCTGATTTTTTTTTTTTTTTAAACATAAGAAGGTGCAGGGAGGGGTGGATACCAGATTTTGTTGGGATAGGGGCAGAGGGAAGAAAGAAGGAAGAAGAGAGAGAATGGCTCGGGAACTTACAGAAGTGTGAGAAGGACTTTTGATGAGAAACAGCCTAATATTTGATTCTGAAATTTTGATTTGCTAGGATATAGAACTCCCTTCTTCTCCCTAAACTTTCCATAAAATCTGCAAAATGCAGAAGACAAACAAAAAACTGCTATTTTTGTGGAAATGAGAAAAATAGACTAAGATCCAGGCTTGGATACAGGCCGCAGTGGAAATAAACCAGGAGAAAACACAAGATGGAAAATCTGGAATTCAGAGAAGACAAGAAGCTAGAGCTAGACACTGACCTTGATAACATAACCTACCCTTGAACTCTTGAAAATCTTGGTGGAGGGCAATGTATTTTATGTAGGGCATGGAACAGGAATATAGGCCAACCTAGACCAAAGCTGACATCTGGGTTCTCCATGTATCTATCGATATGAGTCTAGTATATGTCTATGTCAAATATGTAATAAATGCCAAAACATGCTAGAGAGAGAGTAAGAGATCAAAGCAGGGAGAGAGTCAGGAAAGGGTTTTTTAAGAAGTAGAGTTCAAAGCATGAGCCTCAACCTGATCTCACTAGCTAATGTGAAATATGGCCATTTTGTTATAACGTTAATGTAATGTCATTTGGAAGCTGTGTCTTGGCTTCAAAGGTTTTGTAAACACCCAAAGCCCATAGGGACTGGTCGTATGTAACCCAAATTAAAAACAAAAAAAAAACAAAAACCTGAGGAAAATAAAATGTCTTCACAGGATCTCCCAAGAGAGTTCTAGTTTTCTTTGATCTTTTCAGCTAGGGTCTAATGCTAGTGGTGTCTTTCCTATGAATTCCCCACATGGGAAATAGAGAATGTAAACTTAGAATCCCACCTACTTCTTATTTGAGAAGAAGAGTAGTATATGTGCCCAATATCTTTGAATCTCACTTTTAACATGCCTAACAGTGCGACCCTGAGAAAGTCCTTTGACTCTTCTGAGCTCCACTCTGTAAAGTAAGGAATGAAGGCAGCTACTTCATAATGTTAAGAGAATTAAAAGACCTCATAAGTAAAGCACTTAGCAGAATACCTAAAAGTAAATATTCAGTAAAGTGAAATCCTTATTCCTATCAAGACAAACTCCTATCATAAGCCACACCAATGTAAAATTATTTTCTTTTAGTTGTATATTTATTTAATTCTACAAATATTTGAACTTACTATATGTTTATAGTATTTTGCTAGATGTTGAGGAACTACCAAAAATATAACTTTCCCACCTTCTAAGAGTTTGCTATCCACCTGGAGACACAAGATAAATACAACCACATAAATTTTTTTTTTTTTTTTTTTTTTTAATGAAAACAAGGGGCACCTGGGTGGCTCAGTTGGTTGGGCAACTGCCTTTGGCTCGGGTCATGATCCTGGAGGCCTGGGATCGAGTCCCAAGTCAGGCTCCCAGCTCCATGGGGAGTCTGCTTCTCCCTCTGACCTCCCCTCTCATGTTCTTTCACTCTGTCTCTTTCTCTCTCAAATAAATAAATAAAATCTTAAAAAAAAAAAAATGAAAACAAGGGACACCTGGGTGGCTCGGCCGGTTAAGCGGCAGCCTTTGGCTCAGGTCATGATGGTAGGGTCCTGGGATGGAGTCCCATGTTGCGCTCCTTGCTTAGCAGGGAGCCTGCTTCTCCCTCTGCCCGCCATCCCCCTGCTTGTTGTGCTCACTCTCTCTCTCTTATTCAAAAATAAAGTATTTTTTAAAAATGCAAACAAATGTCATTAAGTGCCAAAGGGAGTAAACAGCATATACTATAGTATGGAGATTTCACTGTTTCTCTGAAAAAAAGGAAGGATTATCAGGAAAAAAAAATACTTTCAGATTAGCAGAAAAAAATGTATTGCTCATGCCCATTTAGTAGCTCTTTGATTCAACATTTTGACCTCCGTTACTGGGTCACGCAAAAGTCCATCAATAAATCAATAAATAGGGGCACCTGGGTGGCTCAGTGGGTTAAAGCCTCTGCCTTTGGCTCAGGTCATGATCTCAGGGTCCTGGGATCAAGCCCCGCATTGGGCTCTCTGCTCAGCAGGGAGCCTACTTTCCCCCTCTCTCTCTGCCTGCCTCTCTGCCTACTTGTGATCTCTCTGTCAAATAAATAAAATCTTTTTAAAAATAAATAAATAAATAAATAAATATTTGATGAGCATCCACTATAATCAAACATTACTGATGCCCTTATATTAATGAAGGTGGCTACTGCTGAGCAGAATGCAGAATACCACTCGCAGCACAGGGAAAGTTTCTGGGCCTACCCCTTTTAGCTCACCACCAATGCTTGCAATTACCAGCATGTTCATGGTTCTTCGCAATTGTAGACTCCCTGGCCCCAAGCAGAGAGAAAGGGCCAGAGGAGGTGAGGGTGTCAGTAATTTTGGCAACAAGTATATCCAGCTGACCAAACCCCTCACCCTGGATTGCATCATCAATTTGCCCTTTCTTACTAATTATACTTTTGGTATAAAAAATTCCTTTTATAAGGATAGCGCTGTTGCAGCTAGATTTTATTGCATGAGTGAGGAATTTTATAGAATTGGAAAGAGGAGGGTCATAGAAGGAGTTCTGATTGTGCATGAGGACTGCTGGATGAAGCATTACTGCTACAGCTGAGAACAACTTTATTTTACCAAGTTAAGTGGTGAACTTCACCCAGGCAAAGAAGTTGAAAGACTAAAGGGCTTCATGACGCGACACGGGGCTGTCAAGATCATTGATGATTGCATTGGTAACTGGCAGAGCCCAAATTTTGAACCTCCTCAATATCCATGCATTTCTGCACATATTACACAACCTAAAGAACATAATAAGTTGTTTTTAGTTCAACTTCAGGAAGAAACCTTGTTTGCAGACCCTAAAAATTATAAGCTGGTAGCTGCTCTATTGCGTGAATTGTATGATGATGCCCCAGGGTAAGGACCCATCACTTCTAGTCTCCCTCAGCTTTTGGGCAGGTTCAATTTTATATACAACTGAATTCCTCAGCAGTAGAGAAATAAAAGAAGTTGTCTCTGTGAGCACAGCTATACACAGTGTACAATAAATATGGTAGAAGAAAAGTTTGGGGTTATTTTTGGTTTTCTCTTTTTCCCAATCCCTAAAATGTCAGCTACTATCCATTGTTTGAATAGTAAAGTTAATTTTTAAAAAGTAGATAGTGGTGTAACCAAATATGAAAATGTTTGACTTACTTTTTGTTCTACTTATACATTTTTTTAATATATTAAAGAAAGTGGACTTCAAAAAAAATTTTCTAGCAATCCATATCCTCTTTAGGTCTCAATGTTTCATATCGACCTTAACCAAATCTTATCATAACCTCCCTGCAGTCTTGGCTGTGCTTGTTTACATCTCATCCTTATCCTAGTCTTTTATTCTGGTGTTTTGTTCGAATATATTGGGACCAATCAGCAGTCTCAAAGTGATCATCAGCATATGACTTCTCTTTCCTTTCCTTTTCTTTCCTGTTCCTTTTCCCTTTCCCCCTATCCCTCCCTCCCTCCCTCCCTTCCTTCCTTCCTCTTCTTTTCTTCCTTTCTATCTCCCTCCCCCACCCCCTGACCTCCTTCCAAAAAGCCCCATTTGTGTCATTGTTCTAGGTGGTACTTCACAAGGTTCAATTAAGACAAGAATCACCAGGGCCCTTGTTAAAATGCAGATTCTGATTTCAGTAGGTCTGGCTGGTGAGGCTAAAATTCTGCATTTCTAATGAGATCACAGGAGGTGCCAAAGCTACTGGTCTGTGGAGCATACTTTGAGTAGCAAGGCACTAGTTCTCAAAATCCCTTACAGCACGGTGACTATAGTTAAAAATACTACATTGTATACTTGAAAATTGATGTGAGAGTAAAGTTTTAATGTTCTCACTATAACAACAAAATGGTAATTATGCAAGATAAAGGGTATGTTAACTAACCTTATTTTTGTAAACATTTCACAAATATACACATGTATCAAGTCATTACATTGTGCATGTTAAACTTACACAATGTTATATGTCAGTTTTAGCTCAATAAAACTAGAAAAGAAACACTTAAGATGCTTCAGTCCTAAGCATTTCTTTAAACAGCTAGACATAGCTAGACAAGAAATACAAGAAGAGACTTTGCCTGCTTCTGTTATTCTGCTACTATAATCTATTAACTATCCAGTAATAATGGTTAACAATTCCTGAGGACTCTCTTTCTGCCTTGCATTGTGCAAGGTGCAGTGATGGCTTTTATTATTTCCTTTAGTATTCACCCTGTGAAGTAGGAATTATTATTTCTTTTTTTAAAAGATTTATTTATTTATTTTAGAGAGAGAGATTGGAGAGAGAGTGTGTGCATGCATGTAAGCAGAGGGAGGGGCAGAGGGAGAGGGAGAATTATACTCCTACTGAGCAGGGAGCCCCAGAAGGGGCTTCATCCCAGGATCCCGAGATCATGACCTGAGCTGAAACCAAGAGTCAGAAGCTTAACTGCCTGAGCCCCCCCCAGGCACCCCAGAATTGTTATTTCTGTTTTACAGATGGGAAAACTGAGGCCTAGAGAGGCTGAATAACTTGTTCAAGGTCATATCAATTAGTTAATCTATGGCAGAGACAGGAATTGAACACAAGCAGTCTGGCTTAGGGTCTAAACTCTTCACACTCACTATCCTATCTCTTTCATATGGTGTTTACTGAGCCAAAATATAACAACATTTGGTTCTAAGGCCACAGATCATTCTCTTGTTCATTCAATGTCCTTACAACTAGAAATCCTTAAAAGCTCTTTCCCAACCATTGGGAAAGGGTGAGATACAGGCAATTTATAAAAATACTCCCTACTGGGCACCTGGGTGGCTCAGTGGATTAATCCGCTGCCTTTGGCTCAGGTCGTGATCCCAGGGTCCTGGGATCAAGTCCCACATCGGGCTCTCTGCTTTGGTGGGGAGCCTGCTTCCCCCTCTCTCTCTGCGCCTGCCTCTGCCTGCCTCTCTGCCTATCAGTGCTCTCTGTCTGTCAAAAAAAAAAAAAAAAAAATACTCCCTACTTTGTCTCAGGAAATGTCTGCTAGTTAAATTATCAGACCTCTAGGTAGCTCATTACCACCTAGCCATGAGTCATCACCTCTTCTTGTTTCCCCCACTCCTGCCACCTGCGGCTTCCACTGGCTCTGAAACTGTTCCCTTGGCTCCATGATGAGTGACTAAAGGCCAGCTCTGGTCACTTCCCAGACCATACTCCCAGACCCATCCAGGTAAATTCTACCTTCCTCCACCAACCAAGAAGGAAAGTTTAGACCCTAAGCCAGTTGTGAGTCACAAAAATGAATTCAGACTTATTAATTTCTAGTCAGGAAGGGCTTTAACAAATCAGGGAGCATTTTGCTTAAGTGACTTCATCTTCTATTTGTACCCTTAATGGAGAAACTGAAATTGTCAAATCAGTGGGATATGTTGCCTCCTTTTGCGCACAAATAATTTATTTTAAGACTTTTCATGCCTTCAGGGTTCTCTTTTCTGGGTCACAAATGATAAAGCGCACAAAATTTTATTCATTTCTATCATGGTCCTGGAGATGTTAAAAATCATATTCTGCTTTTAATAGCTTCTCTATCAATACAGGTAGTAACCTCTTAACCAGCCTCCCGTCTCTAACTGCTATTCCTGCCAGTCTGTCTTAACTGTGGAACAATTCGCGTGTGTGAGCTCTCATTTATTAAGTGCAGACTACAGCTAAGTGCTTTGCAGAATATATACAGCATTAGCACTTTGTGGGATTCTTTGTGGTTTTGTATACTGATGACAATAATATGTCTTACATTCATGTAGTTCTTTATATTTTTCAAAGGGCTTTTTTGTGTTACCTCATTTAATCCAAAACTACCTTGCAAGAGAAGTAGAATAAATGTTATTCTATCTATTTTATAAGTAAAAAAAAAAAAAAACAAAAAAAAAACACACACACACAAAACAAAACCTTGAGTGTCATAGAGGTTAAGTGACTTGTTCTGGGTTAGACAACAAGTTTTGTCAGCGTGAGCTTGGAATTGGGAGTTCCTTAACTCGCTGTACACCTTTTTTTTTTCTTCAATATAGAAAAATGCAAAACAAAACAAAATTTGTGCCAACCACCAACACTTAATAAATGTTATCATTTTATCATGGAAGGAAGGAGGAGACTGGAAGGAGGGAATAGTATTTCTGGCTGGCTGGTTCACAAAGGAGATAAAATTTTATCTCACTCTTGAAGGATAGCTGAAATGTTAATGACCAGTAGGAAAAGGAATATACCCACAACAGTGTGGGTATATGACCATCTATGGATATACAAGTTGGGTTTATGAGGAATTGGGTACCAAACTATGACTAGAGCAGGAGACTTAAGTAGGAAGTTAGAAATAAGTGGATATCAGATGGTAAGAATCTGGAATACCAGCCTAAATAGTGTAAGATTATTCATATTTGCATAGTTGAATACTGACATATAGATGGTGCATATTGCTTTTTGAGTCAGTCCATTATCTCAACAGTAACCACCAGGCTTAATGCTGGGCAAATACAAAGGATATTTGGCCTTGTGATCTTTCCACCTGAAGTCCTGCCCCCACTACTAAACACTTGCTCAACCTTTGATCTGAATCACCATATTTGTACACATACAATGCAAGAGTAAGGCCACAAATCTCAAAGCTTGACCATTCTGTGTTGAGAAGTATTTGTAAGAAGTCTATCATGGTAATAAATAACTGAAATCCATTTTACCAGTTACATCAATTAGCCATAATTTTTTTTATTACAGTCAAGCAATTGAACTTAAATATTAAGGAAAAATAAAACAATAATAGGATACTATATGTGGTCATATATGTCTTTAAAAAAAAGAAAAATAGGGATGCCTGGGTGGCTCAATCAGTTAAGCATCCGACTCTTGATCTCAGTTCAGGTCTTGATGTCAGGGTCGTGAGTTCAAGTCCCATGATAAACTATAGAAAAAAAAGTAAAAGCACATGGACTGTATGTGTGGAGGCCGAGAAAATTAAGGCCATCCCACCTCAAGTTTAGCTGATGTGGGAAACAGAGGCAGAAGAAAATCATTAAAATTCCTTACCTACTGACAAGCCCTTGAAACAGACAGAGTGGCTCTCCCCTGGGGACTCAGCTGCCCTCACCTTGAGGTTTTGTTAAGGACAGTCCTAGCCTGACCGACCCCCTACCCCAACAGGTCCAACCAGGATCCTGTAAGTCTACTTTAACAATTCCTTTATCTCTAAACCTCCAAGATAGTGTCGAGAATCATTCCCAAGTATTTGGCCCACTGATATACATCTAAAGGGTCTCACGAGAAGATTTTTATTATTGGTAATAAATAACCTTTCTCCCAACAATAGGTAGCCCCTCAAGGTCCTGGAGACCTTGCTTCTAAAAATCCTTGGAGACTTACATCATCCATAATCCCCTTTGTCCTCACCCACCGCCAAGTCCACCCCTACTCTGCCTTTAAGAACTCTGACTGTAATCTGGTTCGGGGTCCAAGTCCCTACTCCGCTGCATCGGGTATACTTGGGCACAAGCTTAAGCATGTCACCTCAGGGTCCAAGTCCCTACTCCGCTGTGCCCGGTATACTTGGGCCCAAGCTTAAGCTTGTCAAATAAACCCTTGTGTGATTGCATCGGTGCTTGGCTCCTTGGTGGTCTCTTGGACACGAAAACTCGGGCATAACATATGTACTATGAGACTCATTACATTTAGCCCAGATACAACATCTTCTTGTTGCCTGTTTCCATTCTTGGTGATGAGAAGTCCAGTTGAGAAAAGTAATAGTGAGATTCTGTAGAAATTTCTTGGTAAAAAGAATACTGAATTATGTTCCCTGGAACCTACTGACAACATTAGAATTTCTCAACCTTGACACTATTAGCACTGTGGGCCTAATAATTCTTTGATAGGGCTGGGGTGGGGGCTATTCTATGCATAGAGGACATAGAACAGTATCCATGGCCTCTACCTACTAGATGCCACTGTTAACCCCCTAGTTGTGAAACCCAAAAATGTCTCCAATAGTGCAAAATATCCTCTGGATGGCAAAATCGCCCCTCATTGAGAAGAACTGGACCACAGTGCAGAATCTCAGAAGGATCTTAACAATAGGTTTGGGGGGGGGGGGAAGACTAAGAAAATAAATAAACTAGCCTCTCTATTTCCCTAAGCTTCCCAGTGCATCAAGACTTTGCTATATAATCTCATTTGCCCAGGTAAACCTATCCAAACCAATAATGAGAAGGAAAAAAAAGAAAAAGGATGACAGAAAATAAATCCCAGCTATGAACCAGTTAACTAACATTCCACACGAAGTTATAGACAATTTCCCCTAAGAAATTAAATTCCTTTACAAAAGTACCCTGAGGACTTTAACACAAATCACTCTTCTTACTTGAGACTATTTATCACTTTTTAGAGCTTATAAATTATACACACCAGCAACAATTTTATACACCAAGAACCACAATAATCCAGACACAAAACAGAGCAGTTGAAGGGTACCCTCTAACAAAGAGAGAAAGAGATGGACGGGAAAGGAACTAACCATGCTCTCCTTTAGAGCTCTCCCTCTCAGGGACATTGCTTTTCCTTTCTGTCCTCACTGTCTTAATAGATTTCATCTTCCTTTAAAAGACAAGTCACAATCTGTCCCTGAAGACAGCCGTTATCATTAAAACGCTCCGCTGGGGGCAGAGGGGCAACATTACTCAGTGTGAGACAGGACATGTGAGAGGATATGTGACACTTTTCCTTCAAGGCCAGCATTTTGGAGAATGGCAGGACTAAAACAGGACTCCCAGAGGTCAACCCTTCCAGCCTCCGGTTGAGGCTGCCACCTAAGACATTTAAGAGGGAAAGTAGTCAACTCCCTCAATTTACATTTCCAGAGTGGAGTTGTTTTCACATTTCACGCCATTAAAAGAGTGGAGACAGATCCCAGAGCAATAACATTCCTCTCCCAGTGATATCCTATGCTCCCTTTAGTGCTTCTGATCTGAACATCACTTAAAATGATCAAAAATCAGATATTAGATACTCATCTGTGCAACACACAGAATATATCACTCCTGCTCTCCCATGTTGGGGGTGAAAAGAAACCAGAGGAAGGACACTTACTCACACAGTGGTCAACTTCCCTTGCAACGCTTCTCCTCTCCCCATTATTTTGAGTGGTAACCTACATATCACAATTAAGCTGCACACCATCCAAGCAACTCAATAGATAGAAAATGAAGTAATTACAGTATTTAGAGCTGGAAGGCACCTTGAAACATCTCTATTTCCAAACTCATTTAACAGAAAGGGAAAGCCAGTGCTAGAGAGGTAAAATGACACTGCCCAAGGCCATTCGGCTCATCAGTGACCTGTGAGAACCAGAGCTCCTGTTTTCTGACTCTGGAATGCTCTGATATTACTGCTCCTTCTCAGCTCACAATGGTACCAGAAAGAAAAAAAAAAAAAAAACTGTGAGTTCTCATAACTAAACAAATCAGAGAGAGTGTTTGGTTTTATGAAACTGTCCAGCAGCCATTCTGCTTCCTAATACCACCCCAATTCCCTTTGAGTCATCTGTGTGTCTCCTGTTCTCAGCCATGTGGTTTGGGTGGATTTGGCCTCACTCTCAGCCCCATGCATCCTCCTTTTAGTTTCACATTTAGCTGTAAACCCTGCGCAGTAAATGAATTTATCAGATTGCTTTCCTTCCAGTAAAGAGAAATAGGACCATCAGGAAGGCAGGCACATTGAAGGTAGGATTGGAACTGGGGGCCCCAAATATACACCCTTCTTTTGTTTGAAGCTGATGCTAAGAAGTTTTATTATTATATCACCCAAGAGGCTCATGAGAGCTTACAACTAGAAAGGCCCAAGACTTTCCACCAGATATCATGGGCAACTGCTGTGGAATATAACTCCAACTAACTAAGTCAAAGTCCCCTGGATCCAACCAGGAATTAACAAGAGAGGTCTCAGACTACTCCACCAAACAACAGAACATTGTGCTTATATTCCAGGCCTCTTCAGGTAAACACTCTAATCTTAAATGAAATCCCACATGTGCTGAAAATCAATGACTCCGTTTATTACTAGTTATGAGTTTATGCTGCTCAGGTTATTACCAGAAGGAGGAACAGGCCTCCCTTTATATCTTTATTTTTAAAAAATATTATCCAAGTAATAAGAACAATTATATTTTATATTTTTTTAACCTAAGGATCATATTCGACTAACATTTTTATACTTTCCAAAACCTAACATAACTGAAAAAGACAAATACCATATGATTTCATTTATATGTGGAATCTGAAAAGCAAAACGCATGAACAAACAAAACACAACAAATAGACTCCTAGATAACAGAAAACAATATGATGGTTGCAAGAAGGGGGATGGGGGGTAGGGGATGAGGGAATGGGTAAAAGTGGGAAAGGGATTAAAAGGTACAAACTTCCTATAAAATAAATAAAGCACAGGGATGCAATGTACAGCATGGGGAATATAATCAATAATATCATAACAAGTTTGTATGGTGGCACATGGCAGATTCATAATGTGATCACTTCCTAATGTATATAAATATTGAATCACTATGTTGTACACCTAAAACTAATATCGTATGCCTACTACACTTCAGTTTAAAAAAAAAAAAAACCCTATTATATGTCATCTCATTTGATCCTCACAGGTATTATTTATTCCCATTTTATAGATGAGGACAACTGAGCCACAGTGGTTCAAAGTGATTATCCAATAATAGTAAAAGAATGGTAGAACCAGGACTCATGACATAGGATTAAGTTAACATTTAAGTTACTAGACTTTCAATAAGTAAGTTATTCTCTAAAAAAGAAAAACACGCATTTACTTAATATGATGCAAAGAGTAAGTGTCCTTTGTTTTTCTTGCAATGGCTCGAAATATGTAATTCTCCTTCTCTGTCTTCAAAGCTTTGAAAGTTTATCTAATCTTCATAAAGACATAGATAGATCCTAAAGCAGATACAAAGAAAATGCTTTTGGTGTAGCATGATGTTGTTGAGAACTTCTGACAGATTCATTCAAATTTCATGAAACTCTGGCTTGGTGCTCCTGATCCTGCTAGAGGGCTTGCTGTGGCAACGTGTGTGTATGTGCATGTGCGTGCATGCAAACACATGCACGCATATGCACATATCAATGTAAAACAACAGAAAGGCAACATGTGATAGACCATGCTATGAAAATGAAAGGCTAAAAATTGCACTTATTTTTTAATGGTACTATTGACTTCAGATTGGGATTCATCATTTACATAGCCACTTAGGTCAGCTGATGTTCAAAGTGATTTCTAAGCTAGGATATTTACACTGCCTCTTACTCCTCTTTCTACTAAAAATGAATAAGCATTTTGAACAATAACAATGATCTTTTGTCTGTGAATCTGGAGACACTTTTTAAATCCCATGATCTGAGAAGCAGCGCTAAGTCGATCAGAGTCGTTTTACTCTGTCATCCAGATATTCATTTACCTGGATCTGCTTTTTCCATGTATTTTTACAATCATGAGTGATGAGGAAATTTGGCCACTCCATTGAAGTTTCAGAAGACTTAGTGAAATGTTTTGAATTACTTCCCAATTCAAGCTGGAAAGATCCAGAAAGGCAGCAGAGGCTAGCAGCAGCCAATTCCTAGAGCAGGGGAATGGAAGAGCTGTTTCAGGCATGGTCATGGGAAAAGACAGGAGGAGATGGGAGTGTGAGAACTAGACATCTCCTCCCAACTCACCAGTGCTTCAAATGGGCCAGCTCCCTGTCTGTTTTATATGTTGGGATTTTGCTTAAGAATTATTATGCTAATCTCTGGTTCCAAAGACACACCAAAAAAGCTTTGAAGAATTTGAGAGCCATTCAGACAAAATGACTTGGCCCATATTACATAGTCCCGGCAAAATAAGGATCCCAGCCCAAGTCATCCATGTCCCAGCACTGTTCTTGTCAGGAATCCACATCCTTCTGACTTCCTACCTCTAATCTCATTTCATCCTCACAGCAATCAAGCAAAGTAGATAATATTAACCTTATTATATAGATGCAAAACTAAAGCCCAGAACTTCAGATTATCTTAGCTATCTAGAATAAATTTGGAATACCTACATCTCCTGACTACAAACTCCCACATTGTTAACACTACATGCACCATGTCTCAACACAAAAGACAGTGGGTTGTTATTGTTGTTGTTGTTTTAAATATATGAGTCATGCTATCTCCTTTTCCTATTTTAATTTAAATTGTCTTCTGCAGACACCACCTTGTCTCTTCTGAAATGTTCTTTGTCTTTTATCTTTGCTTCCCTTTCTTCCCTATTAAACTGATTGTGTCTGTGGTGCCCTTCGAAGATGACCTCTGCCTGGCACAGAAAGCCATCCAACAGGCCATTTGTCACACCTCATCTCTTCTCTTTTATGAAAGGGACAAAAGGCTGTCTTTGAGTCCCCTTTGGAAGTGTTTTCATGCTAATCCAAGAATTACTGTTGTGTTTGTTTTCTAGCTGGTGCAGTGTGAAGCCATTCATGGGACCGCATGGACCTTGTCTAGTCACATTCCAGGCCATTCTTGGAACATTTTGGGGAAACGCATCATCGCTCTGCTGGTGGGAGACAAGTCTGTGTCCCTGCCTGAGGCTGGCAGCCAATGCATCTACGCCCTTGATTGCCCATGAAAACATCTCCTGCCATCTCTGCCAGGCAGCCCAGTACACACATAGGGAGAGGGGAGCAGAATTAAATGTTCATCAAAAAAAAAAAAAAAAAGAGGAAAAAAGACCAGGAAGAAAACAACAACCTCCTAAATGTGTATCTCTCTGGAAAACAAGGAAAGAAAATGAACTGAGCACTTTAGTTAAGGAAAGGCAAGCTTCTCCCAAACAACCTGAGTTGTTATGGGATAACAGAAATAGACCCAGAATGGGAATTGGGAGACATGAACACTAATTCTGATTCTGCCACTAACTAGCTGTGTAACTTTGAGCACATTCTTTTATTTTGTCCTTATAAAATGGGGCTAATATTTCAAACCCCATAAGGATTAAATGAAATATTGTTCACTGATTAAATTGATAAACAAAAGAAACCAAACCAATAGCCATTGCTTTTGCTCTGCCTTCCAGATCTCAATCCCTCAATCTGTAAAATGAAGATAGAACTGTGTCCCCCCAAGCCAGCTGCATATCTGAAATACCTAGGGAGCTTTTAAAAAAAATTCTTATTTGGGGGCCTCCCTAAAATCTTGAGCATTAGAGCCCAAGAACATGTTTTTGTTTTAATTCACCAGGTTATCTGAATGCAACCTGCCCAGAACTGGTTTTTGGATCTCCTGGACTATCTAATGAAGGTCACAAGCTCAGTGTTTTGTGATTTTCAAGACAAAACAAGGGCGCTGGGTTGGCTTAGTTGGTTAACCACCTGCCTTTGGCTCAGCTCCTGATCTTAGGGTCCTGGGATTGAGCCCTGTGTAGGGCTCTTAGCTCAGCAGGGAACCTGCTTCTCTCTTTCCTCCCCACTCATGTTCTCTCTCACTATCTCTGTCTCTCTCAAATAAATAGATCTTTTATTTATTTATTTTTTTAAATAGATACAACAGCTGATGGGAGCTAAAGTTCCTTATAATTTCACCATTAAAGATTCTGTTTTTTGAGTTATAAAAACTTTATTTTCAAAAGTCCCTTATTAAAAGGTAAATATTCTTGCTAGAGGCAATATCCTAATTCAGTGCAGTTTATTTGTTGACCCTTGTCAACAAATATACTAACTGATACTTAATACTTAACATAGTAGAACACAATACTTAACATAGTGGAACACAATAAATGCCTGTGTCTGTGTGATGGTAGAATTTTCTAAATATCTTTATTTTCAAATATGGTAACTGAACCCCAGAGAGCTTATAAGTAGAATGATCATAAAATTTTCATCCAAAATGAGAGTAAAAGGGGGATTACTGATAGTCACATTAGACATAAACCAGGGCATACACAAATATATGTTCCCTGTAGTTAAAAGGAATTGTCTACATAACAAAGAAGATTAACATTTGAGAGAGAGAGACTAGAAATACAAAAAAATGGGACTAGAACTTCAGCCTCCAGACTTCTTCACTGACCCATGTCACAACCTATGTAATTCAAATTTATTTCACTTTGGATCCATGTTCACGCTTATTTCTCAGAAACAAGCTAAGAATGTATACCTTTCTTTTCTACTTCTATCCTATCTCTGTATTCCAGTTGGTCCATTTGGGGCTTGGACTCCATCACATCTGTGACATTCCATTGACAGAGAATTCACTAAGAGTCGAAGGTGCCTCTCCTTTAGATAAGCAAAGATACCTCCTACGCAAGATCAGCAGAAGCACCTGTGAATATCAGAACTCTACCCAGATCCTGAGAAATATCCCCATCTGAAGACAAATGTTCTTGAGGAGGTTGCATCTCTTTGACAGTTGTGTATTAACTGCCCAGCGACTTTGTGCTTTGTCCCTCTGATTCCCATCAGTGGTGCCTTAACTGAACCCAAGCAGTCAATCTGTCAATACCCACCAGGCAGCAGGAAAAATGTCTCTTTCCAATATTAGATTTTCTAATATCGCTCGTCTAACAAAGGTTATTTCACTCTGGCTTTATTTCTGGAAGATGACTCCTGGGTTGGTAATGACCCTTTTCCTATACCCCTAAATCTCAGTTAGCCATATTAACAGGTACTAAACTCCAGGGTTGGGATTTAAAAATAAATAAATAAAAACCTGTTTTTCAGTTCCCCTTCATGCTTGAAAAGAAATTTGTAAATTGTCAACTTGACTTAATTTTTCCTCTGGACTCACACCTATTTGCTGTAATAAGAATTTCCCCCCTGGGCTTCACTCATCTGCAGCATGTGGCAGGAAAAAGGGGGATTAGAATTGTATTTGTCGACTTTTCCGAGCGGATTTTCTTTCACCAAGTCTGCTATCAATTCATCTGCCGAAATAGCATTTTAATGTGTTACCTGACGGTAAAGTATGTTCTGTTAACTTAACTTCTGCCTCTCCTGTGTTTTCTGATGCTGTTTACCATTATTTTTTCCCATTGTTATCAAGCTTATTTTTTTAATACAAATGTGGTTTGTGCTATTTTGACCATGCCTCTATTTCTGCAATACATTAGTTGAAAAGAAAAAGGGGGAGGGTGTAGAGAAGGCAGCAAACTGGGCCTTCTCCTGCTGGAAAGACTCTTTTAATGAGTTTTATTCTGTAGATGGGGAGATGCTCTTAACCTCCCTGGCCCAGTAAGATGTGATTTCTTGACACTGAGCGTATTGCAAATGCATTTTTATCAGAGCTGTATAAGGTGGACACCGAGGGGATTTCTCCAGTATTTAACAAAGCCATCTATTTGCAACACAAAGTAATGCTTTGTTTACCCTTCCTCTTTGTCCCGGGCATGGTATTATTCTAGAGGCATTGCTTCTCCCTTGCAAATTGTCAGTGGCCAAGGGTACTTTTCAGTCTGTTTGGGATCATAATTGGCAAAAATGTCTGCTCAGTAGTGAAACAGAGGTAAAGGTCAGACACAACCCAGTGGGGGCCATTCTCCAGTTTGCATGACACAGACACCAAAGTACCTTGCCCATTCTCCAAAGTTCACAGACCCTTCTCCGTATTCCAGGGACACAGCCTTTCCTCCCTGCCAGATAATTAGCAGCAGCAGCGAGCCCAGCCAACTTATCACTGGGCACTCAATGGTGCTCCTTTCCTCCAAGCTCATTTCCTTGGAAGGTGAGAGCCATTATCGTAAAGAGGGATATTGTGAATTCTGTTCCTTCTGCTACACGATGGCTCTGAACAGAGAAATTTGTGTTTTCTGCCAGGAAGAAGAATAACATTTATTTAATGGATGCTGAGCAAAAGGTATTCACATTTCATGCTTCGGGGCTTAAGCCGATCCTCAATCAGTAGGGAACTTTTCCAGGCTCCGAATTGTACAACTGGGTAAGTGTTTAGTACTAACAACCCTTCTGTCCCCATCCAGGCATGGTCTGAGGTCACCATCTCAGGGGTGCCCCCACATCCCCTCAGCTCCTAAATTTGTTCACAAACCATGCATTACATCCCTGCTCCTGCCAGCTTCCCCTACAAACTTAAACCTGTTGGTATTTTTTATAGACAGCTCTGCTCCACTGAATTCCAGTTCTGCTTCACCAGCATCCCAGACCCTTGAAGGGAATCCTCTACAGTGTTAGAGCTATAATACATGAGTGTTTCCTCCCTCAGCTTTGGGGACGGCTGAAAACCAAGAGGACAGGAGAAAGAGGGAAGCTTTTAAGCTAGAAAGATCAATTCAGGTTTAACTCATCTTTGCACCGTAAGTAGCTGGGTAATCATAAATTGCTTTATCTCATTGACAGTCAGTTTCCTCACCTGTAAAAAGGAATAATAAATCTTGCCTTGCAGCACTGTTGCAGGGACCAAGTAAAGTCACATGTAGATATGTGTCCACAGAGGACAGAAGTTGGATCACGTCTCCCTTCTCTCAGGGGACTGCAATCTAGTCTGCCTCTAACACTAACTTGCTAAGTAACTTCTGGCAAGTCATTCAAATTCTCTGTGAGTTCATCTTCAAAATGAGGAAGAGAAAAACCTCTATACTGCCTTCCCTGCAGGATTATTATAAGGATTAAATGAAATATTCATTAAAACAGAAATTTCTACAATGTAAAAAGAAATGTGGCCAAGAAATAAGGTGTTATTATTATACTCATGCTTACTTTTATTATCTTTAAGTTCTAGAAATTGTATGTTTTAAAATAACATCCACAATTAACTAGACCCATCTAAAAATAGAATGATATCTTTTAATCACATATAGATACAAGCCACAATGCTCTGATGGTGGAAGAGCTGACATAATCTTGTGTCTTGAGAATAGGTTTGCTCTCAGAGCTGGGACAAGAGATTCCTGGTGGCTTGGTCTCTACATAAAATGAATAAGAAATGGGACATTTTATTGTCTCATAATTAGGTGAAAGCCTTGCATGTAAACCCATGAAGCACATAACAGACATTCACTAACTGTCAGATTTCAGCAGTTCATGGTATGCCAGTCAGTGTTGGCCTTTCTCCTCACTCCCATGCTGGCGTCTTGACCCTCTCCACCCTTCCTTCCCATACATTCTGTCCCTCCTCCCGCTCCGTTCCCAGGGCTATCTGGACTTGAGAAAGGCAATAACCAAGCACTTCCAGTTGTGCATTCAATCCTTGCTGCTAATCTTCCCCAGGCATAAGTTCCCAGGCTCCTAGCTAAGGTTCTGGGAGATTCTGCTTTGTTCTTGGTTCCCTAGCCCTTTTTCACTTATGTCCACAGAGCTTTCTTCTCCATTCTCAGGACTCCTCCCTGCTCCCTACTTGACCTCAGATCTTCCATGATTTAAGACTCTTCTGTTTGCAAATAACAAAAACCATCTCAGTCTACCTTGTGAAATAACATTAGTGGAATACTCTAGGAGAACACAGAAGGACCACAGAACCCAGGGCTTGAATCTTGCTGGGCTCCTCTCCACCCATGCCTCTTCCTCATTGCTTGGTTTCTCTGCAGTGGGCTCTTTGTTTCCTCAGTCCATGTGAGAACTGACCACCTTGGAGAGTGTAATACACAAATCAAGCTACCAGGAAAGAATAAATCACTCCTGGAGCCCAACTGCAAATTGAGAGATAATGAAGACTAATTAGTCTGACCTAGGTCATGGACTCACCACTGATTTAAACAACAATAAAAAGGGGGGGGAGTCATTTGTTGATCAAAATTTAGGGAATAGCAGGTCACTGTGAGCTGGATACTCCAAAAGTGTCCACTTCACATGGAACGGTGGTCTTCAGCATTGGCCTCTACTTCTATTCCAGCTCCATTAAGTGATACCTTCCACTGAGCCCTCCAGAGCCTAAACCCCACCACCCACCCATGCCAGTGGTATGGCCTCTTCCCATGGCTTTGCTTGCCATAGAAGACAGTTGCATGTGGTGTTTGATACTGGGTTCCCTCTGGTATCTGCCTACACTGGGCAATGCTGCTACTTCTGCTATGCCTCCCTAGCCCCACTAGAAGGCCTAGCCCTTCTGCAAGGTCTCACCACATCCAGGAGGCACTGAGGCAGCTTTGGCTGGGTTCCATTGCTCCAGCTATAGTGCCCACATTTGTTGTACATTGTGGACAAGTCTAAGAAGTACTTTCCACAAGGCTGGGCCATTGTTCAGAGGCCATTGTCTCTACAGCTGCCCTTCTATTACCTGCACTTCCCACCAGGTACCTTTACTGGTCAGGGATTATTTAAAGAGCCAAAACACTTGTGTGGGGGGTGGTGGGAGGTTTATAGAGAGAAGGGGACTAGAAAAAGAAAGGCTTCTAGACTTCTATTTCATTCTTGTGTCAAAGTCCTTTAGTGGGGTTTCATACTATCTGTGTTACAGAGATTTAGATGGAACCACTCTTTCTTTTATTTATGACCTTCAGCATCATTCCAAACACAAGGCTTTGCCAATATGCCTAGTTTCTTCATCCCTTAACATGAGTTTTCTGCTAAGAGACTGCTTAGCTTTCAGAAAATTCATGCTGGCATATCCTCAAATCCAGTTGTTTAATAGGCATAGACATGTAGAAATCTCATCTTGAACTGGGATCTTACCAGGGTCATAATTAAAAAGAAATGTCTGTGGATTAGTTGTGAAGCTAAAATTTAACTTAAAAGGATCTTCTTTTATTTGAGATGATTAGAATTACCATCCTTGATGAATCTCATTGTTTGGTCAACTAGAATTTTTTTTTTTTTTTAAATAAATCAAGAGCAGTCTCTTATAAGGAGGAAGTTGTTTCTAAGCTTCACATTCTTTGTATTAAAACTTGCTTTGTGTTGAAATTGTATGACAACAGATCTGCCAGACATTAGAGTAGTTTGAAACTGGTTATATCCGCAGTCAGGTCAAATGAAAAGCTGGTTCCCTGATGGTCTCCAAGTGAGGGAATATGACGGTGGGTTGGGTGAGGCTATGGCAGGGAAGGAAGGAGAGAGAGGCAATAGTTGGAAGCTGCTGTAAAATGCTGCTGAGGACATCGTCCTGAGCTCCTTCTCCCTGAATCCCCTGGAAGAACTGACAACTGCCTGGCCTTTACAAAATGAAATTGACATTTGCAGGCTTAGGTTCAACAGAAACCGAAAAGGGAGGGGTGGAGGATGCTGTAGGCTAAGCCAGAGCCCAGTTCCCTGGATCCAGGGCAGTAGGCCCATAACTCTGCTGTGAGTGATGGGTCAATATCCAATAACTCCAAATCAAAAGCTGAAGTCTTCTTGAGTCAGCAGAGCTGAAGCCTCCTTCAGGGGATGAGAATACAGCACCGGCCCTTCTGACAGAGCTGGAGTTGCCAGTAGCCTTTAATCTAAGGGAACCACAGGCAAAGCAAACTTGGCATATAACTTCTCCAACATTAATTAACACCCTTAAGTTTAAAGGGGGAAAATATTAATACTCTTGAGAGGGCAGTTAGAGCTCAAACTCAGCTCATTTGGATTCAGCACACAAAGTCTCTGGGGAGGGGATGGATGGGCAGAGAACAGAGCCAGGCTTGGAGTGGCAGAGAGATTATTTTCAGGTCAACTGAACAGTGGCTCTCAGAAGCAGGCCATTGTTTGAATTCCGTTTCATGATATTGATTACGAATCATCCTTAGTAGTTCTTCACCTTTTTGGTCAGGCTCTGCCTGTCCTATTGGAAATAGGATACAATATGTCCTGGAGCTCTGCTAAAAGTGTTCTTTTCTTAAATGCAATGAGCCCATTGTTGGGGGGGGGGGGAGATGGGGGGGAGTCAAAAATCAGACACAGTTTTAAAAAAACATTTTTATTAGGTTATTATCTAGTTAAAGAAAATTAGCTAACTATTTTTATTTCCACTGACTAGAAATAAAAAATGTATCAGCAAATGAAAAAAAAATCATAGAACAATATATACTGTTTGCTATTTATGTGGATGTTAAAGACATACAAACAAATTCTTTTTAAAATGAGCTGAGGATGCACACATCAAATTCACAATAGCGGTTCTACATGGTAAGGAGGACAAAGGACCAGAACTGAAAATCGAAAAGGACCAGGTGGGCAAAGAAACTTTATTTTACCATTCTAATTTTTCTCTTTGAAAAGAATTAAAATTCATAAACCACTTGTATAATTATTTATAGAGAAAAAAAAATCAGTGTAGTGTTCTGTATTTTTATTTAAATTCCTAAAGTTGAAACAAGGAGTTGCTATCAGATGGTTATTGTTTCTGTCTGCTTTGCATTGGAAGATGACTTTTTAAGACTAATTCTTAGACAAAAGATACTGGACTCCTGAAATTACATTGAAATGCTTCCTAAGTTCTGATATAGACACAGGTATGAGCTTGGTTCCCTTAGTCATGCAGTGAGGCAGCAGAACTCAGGCTCTGTGAAAGGAACCATTACTTCTTCTTTAACCTCTTAACCTTGACCCTCAGTCGAGAAGCCCATTGACTTGAATTTATTGCAGAGCTCTACCTCCATTTATTTTTATACCCTTTATACATTTATGCATTTTACCATTATTGCATATGTAGCTCATTTTTTAAAGATTTATTTAGTTATTCATGAGAGGCAGAGAGAGACAGAAGCAGAGGGAGAAGCAGGCTGCCCACAGAGCAGGGAGCCCGATGTAGAACTCGATCCCAGGATCCTGGGATCATGATCTGAGCTGAAGGCAGATGCTTAACTGACTGAGGCACCCAGGTGCCCCTATGTAACGCATTTTAAAACAATGATCTAAAATATTTTTGAATGTTTATATAAACATTTAAAATTGCAAACAATTTAAAATTATATTTCATTTTCCAGTTACAAAGTACTGTTGCATATTATTTATCATCATATACTTTGTAAGGTGCTAGGTTTGGCATCATTTTACCATTTTGCAAATGAGAAAATGATGCCTCAAAGGAGGAAGTAACTTCTTCTAAATTATACCAATAACAATAAAGACTATAACTAGAGTTTAAGTCTAATTCTTAGCTGTCCATCTATTTATTCATTCAATAAATATTTATTAAGCTCCTACTAAATACATTCTTTTCTAGAATTATTTTCAGTGCTTTTGGTAACTGTGTTTCCATTTTGCATGCCTTATCCTCTACCTCATCTTCCCAATAGAAGGATATTTCCATAGTTCCAAGACATAAACTTCTTTCATATCCCATGGGGCTTAGCACAGTTCTTTGTATAAGAAAACAATCAGTGTTGCTTAACAGATTTACTGATGATTATTCAATAGGTATAAAAGCCTAGATGTGAAAGATTAACCCACAGAGTTCTAATTATGTTAAGGAGATAGAACCATATCACATATGTCCCAATCTGCCCCAGACATGTATTGAAGATGGTAAAGCCAATAGCTGGGCAGAAACTTCAGAGAATATCCTCCATGCCTATGTTACTGTTCTAAGCTTCTCGATTTCATTCCCAATTATAGCCTGTTACATAACATTGAGAACATAATCAGGTAAGACCTTCTGGTTAGAAAAAAAAAGTTAAAGAACACAGACTTGTCATCTATCAACTTGTTTTTGTTGAAATCCTATTATGTGCACAATGTTTTGGATGATACTATGAATAAACAGAGTAAAATACATGGACAGTTTCTTTTTCCACTATGTGAACTACACTTTACAGTTTATATATGTTATCTCATTTGGAACTTTATAGTCCAGTATGGCTGTTATATGCTTGAGCTCAGAGCCACAGCCTAAATTTAAATCCCGGCTCTACCACTTTCCAGCTGTGTGACCTCAGGCAATTTGCTTAATCTTGCCAAGCCTCAATTTCCTCATTTGTACAGCAGTGATAATAGGGTTCTTGGGAAGATTAAAAGAGATAATTCATGTAAAGCACTTAGCACAGTGTCTGGCACAGAGTAAGCCCTCAGTAAATGTTAGCTATTTCTATTATCATCTTTACAACCACCCTGCGAGGTAGATAAGGCACACATTATTTATACATTAAAGAGAAAAACTGGGGTGGAGAAAAATTAGATTAGTTGCAAAGGGTGACAGCTAGTAAGGGCCATGTACTTCAAGCATTCTCTCTCAAGTCCCATGCTCGCCCCCTATCACACTGTCCCTCTGACAGTAGGGGTGAGAGAAAAAATTTATCAACATAGGGAAAAGTACAAACGTGGAAGGCAGTCGAAAAAAAAAAAAAAAAAAAAAAGACTGTCCTTGCTGGCTGAGCTCTTCTGCACTTTAATAGACATCTGATCTGTTATTTACTAGCAGATGAACACATACTTGGTATTATGAAGTTCTTTCCGGTTAAGCTTATTTTTTTTTAATCTAGGCCAGTTTTCTATATTTTAATCTCATGCAAACTTGGATTTTTGACACCACGCTGTGCTTTTGGATTGAACTGAATAATACAAACATGTATTCAAGGGATAAACATTATTCATTGATGTGCCTAGAGGACTTAGGAAGGAGTCAGAATTTATCTCCAGTCCTACTACAGCACTTAGACCTGTTTACCATACTTCAGTAAATATCAGATCACAAATTGCTGGGCCCATCTCATAGATTCTGATTCAGTAGGTCTAAGGTGAATCGTTAAGAATTTGCATTTCTAACAAATTCTCAGTTTGCTGCTGGTCTGGAGATCATGCCTTGGGTACTGCCCTATATCAGTGCTTCCCAAAACATAGTCCCCAGACAATTTGTACCCAGTCATCTTAAGGGATCATCAAAATGCAGTTTCTAAATTCACTCCGAATTTACTATATAGACTTCTCTTTGGATGGGTTGTGGGAACCTGCATTGTCACAGGTATCCCCAATGAATTTTAAGTCTCTGAAAGTTTCAGAACCACTAATTTAAATTCTGAATTTTTCCATGAGCTAAATCTCACTGTTGAATGCCCAGGACCTAACAGAGTGCTTGGCCTATGGTAGCTACAAAATAAATGTTTTTAATTGAAATATATCCCCCCTTTGCATCTTGTCCTATATCCACCCACCGCTGCCTTTCCAGGAGCAGCTCTCTACTCTGAATCCCCACTTTACTGCCACACCTACCCAGTCAACAGGTACAATTCATTGTCTTAAAACAGCTTTTTTATTGCCATTTTAATTACTTTCTCAAACTGTTACTAGACCTTATACAAACCCTTTTATTCAATGGGACTATAAGCTCCCTGAGGAAAATGACCAGGCCCCTGCTACTTCCATTCACAGAACCTTAATCCCAGTCAATGCATTGTCATTTCACCCCAAAATAAAATATTCATCTTGTTTTAAATTTTATTTCCTTGAATTAAAAACCTATGTTTTTATTCATTCAGTACTTTAATCGAGCACCTACTAGATGACAGACCCTTACCAAGACTGTAGGCTTTCAATTAACATATATAGAAATAATAAGTAAATTAATATTTAGCAAATACTAATCCTCTGTCATTTTTTGTCTTCCCTATCACACCACACACACACACACACACACACACACACACACACACTTCTAGGAAGCTGACAGTATTCACTGATAGGTGAAAGGGGGCAAAGCTCTGATAACAAAGTGATTTCTCAGGAGAGACTAGGGAGTTTATCCCACTGAATATCTATGCAATTCTCTTCCCACCTCACCCCAGAGAAAGAAGAAAGCCATTCTTGTTGCCCCTTCCAATCTGATGAGAGACACTTTCATATCCCCCATATTCAATCCTTGCTTTATCATATCACACTACATTGTTTTTTCACTATGTGGCAGGGAAATGTTATAATCAGTTTTATGGAAGTCTCTCCCAGAATCAAGTAGCTGTAGGCAAGATTGGTTGGCAGCACTACTCAGACATTTACAGATGTGGATCTAGCTGTGCAGGAGGAAAAAGCAATTTAAAGAGACATTGTCAAGTTCGAGAGGCCTAAATATTTCATCTTTAATTTCGTAATTAGTAGCTTGAAAAGTATCCAATTAGAAATATTTTCATAAATATTTTAAACAGAGAAACAAAGAATTTTTTTAATCCCTAGAATTAATCCCCAAATGATAAAGCCAGAGAAAGGTAAAGGGCAATTAATAATTGTCTTCAAATAAATATAAGTTTATCGCTGGAGGAAGTCTTAAAGATCAGCAGTCCAACCCCCTCCTGGGACAAAGCCAAGGCAAGATTTTGTTGCATGGATTAGGTAAAATGTTAATGGCCTGGAATGTTAGAAGCCTAAAACAGACAGTGTACTTTATAACTGAGAGAAATTGGGCAAAATAATGATCCAGAGTCACACAGCCAGACCCCAATCTCCCAGACTTGTGTCCTCCTACTCCCTCCTACTGCCTCCTGGGAAAGACTCCCACGTTCCAGCCAACTTAGAAAAAGAAGCAGTCTGTCTCCATAACGGAGTTCATCTAGATATAAAAACCCCATTTCCCATGGTAAACTTGGCTACAGGGAATCTCTCCTACATCCTCCTATTTTTCTTTAAAAGGCAGGAATGATGGCCGTGCCACATTCATACTTTGGCAAATGCCTATGATGTGCAGTTTATGAGAACTAAAGTACTTTTGTGCGTTGAAACCTCTCTATCATTTGCCTATCATGGTGTCTAAAGTTCTTACCATTAGAAAATTGTTCCCAAAACACTAAAATGTAAAGTATTTTGTCTTCAGAAAACTAATGCTACTTAGTATAACGCTACTTCTAGGAAAGTCTAACGTGTGAATCAGATAGCAGTTATTAATGCATGGGCATAGCAGGACCCTCAAGAAATCGAACATACAACCCATGCTTGGAAGAGTAGAGTCTGAAACCATGGGTGCTACCTAGGGCAGGCAAACATAAAGATAACATAAGGGTGAGTTCTATTAAAGTCAGATTACAACTAGAGGAGAGCAAGTAGCTGAATTACTGAAGGGAAAAAGATAAAAAAGGACACAAAACATAAGCTGCCTTATTTCCTTATTTGAGCTACAGTTGACCTTGGATGGTCCCCAAAAAAAACATAGGCTAACATAAACTTAATAACTCTTTCAGCAAGTATTAATTGTACACCTATTCTATGTTAAATTCTGCTATGAAGTGCAGAAGGGAACTTACGGTATATGTTTCTTCCTTTTTTTTTTTGAAGATCTATTTGTTTATTTGGGGGAGAGGGGCAGAGGGAGAAGTAGAAAGAGAATCTCAGGCAGACTGCCTACTAAGCATGGAGCCCAATACAGGGTTCATCCCATGGCGATGAGACGTGACCTGAGGCAAAATCAAGAGTCTGATGCTTAATGGACTGAGCCATGCAGGCACTCAATGTGTTTCTTTCCTTAAAGGGACAGCAAATGAATAGAGACAAGTTTGACAGAAACCTTAACAACAGAAGAAACACAATGGCTATGGTTTAGAAGTGTGGCCAACCAACAGTGATTGAACCCTGATAAACCCAAGGCAGCACAGGTATGAGGGAAGTCTTGCTGCACTTTTAGCTTAGTAGAGAACATGGCCTTGGTACACAGATAACCTTAATAGGATGAGAGAGAAGGTCCAGGCAAGAGGTCTAAGCAGAAGCTAAGCCCTGAATATGTGTTTGGAGTAGGGAGGAGGACAAGATTTCTACTGCAGAAAGTCTTCATCGTGAATGTGTCACCAAATCTGAACCTAAACTTGAGGGCAAGGTAGACCTCAGGAGTTGCAGATGAGGGATGGTGCATTAAAGGTGGCCACAGAAGCAGATATACAATGTACTTTTACAGGACTGTGAAGAGCCTTGTTGACTGGGATGAAGAAAACAAGTGAGAATTTACGAAGTGGGTCTTACATGGCCTTGGAGATTTTGTCCCTTTTCCACTTTTTAGGCACCAAAAATAAGAGGAAACCTTGAAGCACCCTTGAGTCCCCAACCTAGTGCTCCAAAGTAGTAGAGAGAATTAGACCCAACTCCAGGAACCGAATTCATTATTTAACATGTGAGTGACTTGGGTAAATCATATAACCTCCCTTAGCTTGTTTCCTCATCTATAAAATGAGGAAATTTTTACTACTGCTTTGAAAGGGTTATGAGAACCAAATTAGATAAGTTTTTAAAAAGTCCTAGACAGAGCTATACAAATATTTATTATCATCATTATTATGGAAGTGTGCCCTGCAATGCTTGGTGGAAGCCATCTAGCACTAGGGCAGGACACATAATCAAACTAGTGTGTCCTGAAAAGACCTTATAGTCTAGGAAAATAAATATTTACCTAAAATTGGAAATCAAGAGCTAGTACATTTGCGACGTGCATCTGGCCTTTGGGTCACTGTGTACACCTTTCAACCGGTGTGAAAATTAGGGCACAGTGTGAGGTAGGGGTGGGAGGTCACCCTGATCCTTCAAGAAGTGTTTAGATGGACACAATACTGCAAATGCTTTCAGAAAGAACAACCAAGAAATGTTTATACTTCTGAAAGGCTAGAATTCCTTTATATGTAAATAAAACCAATGTATTTCCTAATTACAACATAAATACAATGCACAATACATTTTATTCTCCCTTGCACATGCTTGAAAGACCTCAAATGCAGCTGTAAAGGGTCTTGGGGAATCTTAAGGCTGGTCAATTAAATAACAGATTGACTGGTAATAACTGCAGACTTTAAACTTATTGTGAGGATATTACAAAGGATCAAGCTAACAATATGTTCAGTTTCAATGTAATGCTTCCCGTTCCCTTAATTGACCCCATCCCAACACTTCCTAAGGATTACCATTATCTGAAGACTTCTCATACACCTTTAGAACCAATGAGAGGCCAGGGTTGTAGTCATCCTTTACAGGCAGTCACACAGGGTCCCACATTCAGAAAGGCCTCACAAGTAGTTTAATGCCCTTGTTATTATTCTTAATAATCTTGTCTTTGAATTTTGTGTTTTATAAGTTAGTCTGATGGGACAATGGAGCATAAGTGTGAGCAGAAAGAATAAACTGAGGGGAAAAAAAAGTTTCACAATTCAGTGCTTTTCAATGGTGTGTGTTTTGGCTAGAGTTGGCCATGGCTATACTCATGGTATAGCTCTTTAGACAAGATGCATGAGGACTGAGCTGTTTCCTCATCTCCCACTGGACCTTGTTCTTAAGGCCCTGGTAGGACTCCAGTCTATTCCACTGGAGCTATGATAATTTGCCCTGCTGTGACCTTGGCTATACCTTCTTTTGATCACAAAGCTACTCTACCTTTTCAGAAATATATGAAGATAGTGAGGATATTGTATTAGTCCTATCATTTGTAAGAATGTGTTAATTTTCTGTTTCAGTCTATGATGAGGAAATATGCCCTATCAAAATCAAAATCAATGTATCTGTTTTCAAAAGTAGTTCTTAATAATAGAAGCCAAAAAAAAAAAAAAGCCAAAGAAGTATTAAGCAACAATAAGTTAAGATTAAAATTCCAAAATGTCAAATTGGCTGCTACTTATCTAATTCCTTCCATGGGACTAAATTTGGATTTCTCTTTCATTTTCAGTCCTTTGGCACATTCTGATTTGTTTTAAATGGGTACAGGGACACACATACACACTTACACACACCTAACTGACAAGAAACACGCTTGTTAAATTCACAGTCTGCAGATATTGATGTTCTATTTAGAAGGAAGTCAGACAATATATAAAAGCTGTAGGGAAAAGTTTCTTTGCATAACAAAAGAGCTAATGCATCAAGTTATGGTTTGTTAATGGCATTCAATTAACACATAACTGTTGTTAGTTGATTAAAAATTAACTGTGAATAACCATTTAACATTTAGCACTTACAAATGTTCCTTGATTTATTAAAATTGTGGGAGCTACGGAGTCTGGGGAGAAGCTAGAAATATTTGGTTAGATTCTTTAATGGAAATTTCAGGCACATTGTGAAATATTTCTTCCTAGTAAATATACATTTGTAAATCAATCTTCATGTTTTAACCGCTCATGAAGAATTTTGCAGACCTCCTGTTTTAAAGGCACTTGAGAAATAAATATCTGCCAGGGAGAGAAATCCCATCAGTTTTCTTGCTGTTCCTATACAGATGGTGGACCATACTGTGAAATTTGCTGTTCTTCGATTGCTCCATTCTGCACACGCCCCAAGGAATCTCAGAATTGTAGAAACTAGAGATGTAATAGACTAAATAGGTCATCTATTCCAATAGAAATTTTACCAGATTTATACAAGACTCTTTTGAATTTACAATACAACTTACTTCCAAGGGGGTCCAAGTGCTGAACAGAAAATTGGCTTTTTTTTTCCCAGCCACCCTAGCGTCATATATTATGTTCTACTATTAATCATGTTTTTCTCTTGTGAAGATAATACACCATCAGAATGTGCACACGGAATTGCTTTTCCAACAAAGGGATTAGATTTGCAGTGATCCATTTCCAGGCTCTCATCTGCACCCCACCCCCACCCCTATCCAATGGCTGTATTTGTAAGACAGCTTTCTGAGGTCTTAGGAGTATACTCCGTGGCCCAGAAAAAATGTACAGGAAAACTAGCCTTTGTGTGGGTAATACTCCACAGTTTGGTTTCTTTAAAACCACTCTATAACCAATTAAAATGACCAGCTGCAGACATATTGCATGATTACTTCAAAATCATTTTAATATATTTTTGGACAATATGTATAGGAAACATGTATGGGAAAAAAAAGTTAGGGAAACAAAGGACTTTGAGGCACTGTCTCAAGCCTTAAAGTCTTCCATTCTTGGTTAGAGCAAAAACCTTTAAATGCATGAAAACATTATCCTACTAGATGCTGGGGATGTCCTTTGGTTTTGCCTCTCTTCCTTCATTTTTCTGTTCTAATAAGGAACATTCTCACTGTGGTTCAGATAGAAGTGACCCCACAAAAACTCATACCAGCAGCTGCAGCAATTAATGTAGAAATGATCTGTGATCTAAGTTTGCAAATTAGGGTCCTTTCCAGGAATTTTATGCTGGAGATCTCCCTAAGAAAATCCCCCTGGTGGTGGGTATTATGGAGGGCACGTATTGCATGGAGCACGGGATGTGGTGCATAAACAATGAATTTTGGAACACTGAAAAGAAATAAAATAAAATGAAATGAAAAAAAAGAAAGAAAGAAAATCCCCCTCTATCACCGGGAAGTCCTAAACTTCCTAAACTTGGAGAATGAGGGCGAGTGGCTGCCAATGGCAATTTACCCAACACATGGAGAGAGCCTGTCTGAGAAAGAAGCCGGGATGAGAGAAACAGAAACTGCAGGGGTCCCACAATGTCACTGAACCTCTAAATTCAGCTGCTCCTAAAGCTACATCCACATTTTTAATTTATCTGTTCTGTGACCTCCCAAAAAAAGATCTCCTTCTTTTAGTTAAGATAGTTTGAGTTGGGTTTCTAACACTTATAACTGAAAGAGAGTTAACTAATATGTAGAGACACCTGCCAAGTGAGATATACAGATAACAAAAGTTATGGGAACTCAGGGTAGAAGGTCAAGGTAAGAATTTCCAGAGAAGATGGAGCTTGAGCCATGCTTATAAGAATTTGGGAAGATAGGAAGGAGAAAAGAGGCATTGCACATAAGATGGTATACAAAAAGGCTAAAAAGTATAAACCAGCTTTAAGGGTCAGAAAAGAATAATTTGGGGTGAAATGGAAGCTATTTATAGAATAAGAAGTAGGAGTAAAGTACAAATATAGGAATATTCTTAATAAATACGGAATATAATTTATTCTTTAAAAGGAGTATGTTTTAAAATAAGCTTTGAAAAGAATAAAATGGCGGCCAAATATCCTTGTCATCATTATTAAATACCACCACAAATTAGATTCCTTCATGAAGCTGCTCCAAAGACTCTCTTCCCCTGGAGAGTGCACTGGTTACAGGCACAGAGAAAGTGGCCCAGTGGCAACCAGCATTGCCCATGTACTCTGACTCATCTCCAGACTTGAGCATCCACGGCCATCTACCCAGCATTTGTCATGATGACATAATCCTTTTAGAAAGACCAATAGTATCGACTGTATGTATAGATTGCAATTTTTCTCTTCTCCTGGTCTCTTATCTCTGGAAAATAATTCAATTAGATACTCTTTCTTCTCCCTCACACCATCCTGAGCTTTTGTTTGTCCATTTCTTACATTTTATACCTTAACTTCGTCTTGTCCTAGTGTGCTGTTACATGCATGATGCAGAAGAGAAAACTGTATTATGTTTTCTTCAGCTGCATCTGAAAAGTTCTCTTGTACTTATGTAGAGAATAGAAAACATATGTCATATGTTAAAAGAATTATCAATCCATCCTGATTCTTTGGGAGTCAAGGTGAGGCATTTGGAATAATTTATGGAGACAAGTGTGTAAGACCCATTAATAGGAATATATAGATATATGTGGATATGGATTTGGATATATAGATATATATAAACAGATGTAGATGTGGATATAGGTGTACATAGGGGTAGAGAAATAGAGAGAGAGACAGAATGTCTGCAATCTGAGATTATCAAGACCATTTATACTCTCTTATACTGATCTTACCTTTCCTAATAACTTCTAGTCAAAATATATACTCCTTTCAGTTTTATAAGGTTGAGTAAATAACCCGTGCCTTTCATTAGAAAGAGCTTACTCAAGGAGGTGGTATATTTTCTGTATGTTGGACAGCAATTGGTAAAGAGATAAAATTGGTAAAAAAAAAAAAAAAAAAAAGAGGTAGAATCATTTGCACCACCGTCAGAATGCTGGCTGGACCAAGTAAAGGTTCAGCTATATCTGACTAAGAAAGAGAGGTTAGGCAAAACCTCTTTCCTCAAGTTTCATTTTCATTTACTCATTTAGAGTCCGTACTTACTATACGTGTCTAATGTCCAGAGAGAAATGAATCTGCAGTGGGAGCAGGGATTGGGATGAAAAATGGAAGCCAGTTTGACAATTTCTAAATAATTGAACTGTATTAATAATTTAGTTAACAAACATTGATTGAGTACTTACTATGTTCTAGGCATCAAATTAGCTGCATCATATGGCACATATGTGTATGTGTCTGAGTTCTAGACCATGAGTTTGCTGAATGGTCTAGTCTAGTGCTTCCATTTTCATATTGTAGAACCAAAGTCAATGTCAGATATGTGCTGGATAGTCAATATTTGTTCAAAGGATTAATGGTTTAATGATTAAATGATATAATGCATGCAAATTTTAGAATAAGGATTTCATCAATGTTGCTGTTTTCATTATTACAACATTTAAAGAGCAGGTAGAAGAAACCATATGATACTTGACTCTCTCTGCTTGACTTATTTTACGCAACATAATCTCTTCTAGTCACATCCATGTTGATATAAAAGTTGAGTATTCATCCTTTCTGATGGAGGCATAATACTCCATTGTATATATGGACCATATCTTCTTTATCCATTTGTCCGTTGAAGGGCATCTTGGTTCTTTCCATAGTTTGGCAACTGTGGCCATTGCTGCTATGAACATTGGGGCACATATGGCCCTTCTTCCCACTACATCTGTATCTTTAGGGTAAATACTCAGTCATGCAATTATAGGGTCATAGGGTAGCTCTATTTTTAATTTTTTGAGGAATCTCCACACTCTTTTCCAAAGTGGCTGCACCAACTTGCATTCCCACCAACAGTGTAAAAGAGATGGAGAGGAGAAGTGAGATGGGGGAAATCGGACGGGAAGACAAACCATGAAAGACTGTGGACTCTGAGAAACAAACTGAGGGTTTTGGAGGGGAGGAGGGTGGGAGGTTGGGTGAGCCTGGTGTTGAGTATTATGGAGGGCACGTATTGCATGGAGCACTGGGGGTGGTGCATAAACAATGAATTTTGGAACACTGAAAAGAAATAAAATGGAAAAAAAAAAAAAAGAGCAGGTAGAAGAGAAGAACCTGCAGAGATTGAGAAGAATGAAGTAAGAAGGGAATCAGGAAACAATGATGTCACATAAACCATGCCCTCTACACATATTTTTCTTCTGTGAAATGCCCTTTTCCCTGGCTTACTTCTACTTGTCCTCCAATACTCAGTTTCAGTGTTAGGTACACTGCCATTCTGGGTCCCCTGCTCTTGTTTTCTAGTCATGCCAGACTCCACACCCTCCAGCCCTATATTCAGTATTTGTAGCCTCTGGAAACCACTAGAGTTTAGATCATGAAGGCAGAATAAGTCTGACAAGTTTATCCATTATGTAAATTCTCTGCTGATCTCATTCATTTATGGAGCCTGTATTTACTGAGCACTTACTTTGTGATGTACACAAACATCAAGGAAGTAAACAAGACCACATCTCAAGCCCAGCCCAAAGAGTAGGCTTTTCAAAAAGCTATTTGAAGTAAGCCAGTCTTCACACTGAGGCAGCTTTTGCAAATCATTCCTATTACCAGCCCAAGCCCATAATCATCAGCATTATAAGGAAATAGATGAAATCTGGTCATTTGTCCTCAGGCATATTCAATAAGGTTAAACATTCCTCAGAGGTCACGTAAGAGGGGCCAGAAAAGTCTTATGGACTGAGTCTCAGACGTTCCTTTACATTTTCTCCCAGAAATGCTGAAAAGAAGTGCAGGGATGGAAATCAGAAGGCAGTGGGGTGACGACTGAATGTGAGGTCAAGAAGCTTGACTTTCATCCAGAGGAGAGGGGAATGTGGAAAACAGAGGGGAGTGTGGAATACAGAGACCATTTAGAGGATTTTTTTTTTTTTTTAATAGAAGAGGCTTGGACATATTTATAGGATAAAGAAAAATAACCAATAATGAAAGAAAGGTTGGAAATGAGAAGAGAGGCAGAAAATAACAAGGTCTGAGGGGAGAAGTGTAGGATGCATCATGAGCAACTCTGGTGGGATTTACCTGTCCCTCAGGAAAGGTGGGGAGCCTGGATAAATGTAGACATTTCTCTGAAAATAAAAGGCAGGTTCACCTGATATGACAGTGGCAGATTTGAAGCTGGGAACTTTGGGGACATGATGAAGTGACTCTTCAGGACATTAGAGTTTTGGGAATGCAGGGCTAGGTTTTCCCTTTGTAGGGATGCCAACCCTTACCATAGGGGTAGGCTGGCCAGGGAAGGAGGTGAAATCATGCCTGGTAGAAGGCTGGAAATAAAAAAAGGGGTGGGGGGAGGAAATTGGAAATCTATCACATTAGGAAGGATGGAAGAAGGATCAGAGACCATTGAGACAGCGTAAGATTTTAGCAACTAAAATCTTAAGAGAAATGAAAACCCAAGGTATGATCTTGGAATTATGAGCCTGAAGTAGAAGGATAAATATTATTTCAAGTATTAAGACGGAAGCAAGAAGGTCAAAAATGTTTTGTTTCATGAAGTGCTGTGTTGATAAGGATTCTAGGGGTTCACCTAGGCTTAATAGAAAAGGGTGACATAGACAGTAAGTAATAGCTGCCCTGAAACAATAAAAGCAGAAACTTATGACAATTTTTTGCCACCTCTTGCCTAGGCTGTCTACGTAGATATTAAAGTCACCTAGGGCTTTAGAGAGAAGAGCAAATAAGTTAAGGCAGGAATCAAAGTCCTAAATGAAAAGAGGTGGCAAAGGGTAGCCATCCAGTTGCATGAACCTAAAAAGGGAGGAATTGTTTTCCACAGTAGTTTAAGAGTAATGATCTAGAAACAGCACCGAAGAATTAACAGAATGCTGACAAACTATCAGAAGATAAGCAGTTCAGCTAGAAGAAGGGTGATGGTGGCTTTAAGGTGAAATCAGATTTTTACCAAGGACATTGATGTCCCCCCCCAAAACCTTTCTATCCAAACCATGGAATTGTCCTCTATAACATGCCATTTGGGGGTTCACCATGGAGAAAACCTGGTTTGGTTTTGTGCATAAATTAGTGAGGTATATTAGAGCACTGAATTTGATCTCGTGTGGGTTAAAGTGGTTAAAAGTGGATAAAAAATCTGAAACCCCACTGCTAAAATGACTCTCTCAAATTTAGAACCTTCTATTGAAAACCCATATTCCTTAGCTTGGTTTCAATTTGTTTTTTCATTTTCTCCCACCACACCCCCACTAACTTTCTACCCTAAACAGACTGATACGCTCACAGCCAACACTTATTCCCACTTTCTCATTCTCATTCCTCCTTCCAGCCTTGTCCCCAGCTCAGATGCCCTTTGTTTCTTTCAGGCTGTTAGACTCTCTCCTGTCTTTCCCAGGCCAGTGCATTACCTGCTCATTCCATGAGTTCTTCCTTGGATACCAGAAAATTAGGATTTCATCTTCCTCTGTAATCACTTGCACCCATTTGTACTTTCTGGAGTGATTTTTTTTTTCTTAATCCCCCAAACCCCTATTAGATCCTTGCATACAAGAACAATCCATGCCTCCTACTTCTTTTCATCCCCCACAATACCTGACAACTACTAGCTACTTAGTGAATACCTGATAGAAAAATGAGTGAATGAATTACAGAAAAATTCCTGCATTACTCCCATCCTATAACTTTTACCTTCTTAAGGAGTGGGGTGGGGGGCTCTGAGTGACAGAATCTAGGACCAGACAAGGACTGCAGCATGATGCCCATAAGAAGACAGGGGCAGAAATTCAACTTTAAGCCAGACACCTGCAGAGAGTTTGGCAGTGGGAAGGCGGGAGCTACCACCACCTGAAGGACAGAGTGAGGTGGGGTGCACCCTCTCCCTCAAGGCATGAAGGGTATCTCTGCCTTCACTCATCAGAGAGCGTGCAGCACTTCTGGCAAGCTCCCATTATCCCATCACTCTCTCAGATGGTGGGCAGTGGAATCGATATTCCCAAGGCTTTAAAAAGCTCCCAAATGTTGTGCTGCCATTCATTCAACAACAGGGGGAGAAATAAGGGAGGAAAAAACTGATGTTGGCTTCTTATTTTGCTTATGTTGTTAAAAGCCGCTCCGATGCTGCGGTTCTGGAATAGGTCCCCTCTTTCTTTGAAAGCATGCTGTGTGATAGACTGTCATTTGTCCCCTGCCTCCAGAAGAGCCAGCTGGCAGCTAAGTGCTAAAGCCAGTGACTTGCATGTGTTTTTCTGACATTTAACAAATGGGAACAGCTTGCAAATCTGCATTAACTCACTCTGTCTCACAAATAATCAGGGCCTACGCAGTGTAGACGCTGGGAACATTAGCTCCGACACAAAAGAGTAAGATGCTGGGGGGCGAGGGGGGGGTGACAGAAAACAAGTCAGCAAATAACGGATGTTTTAACGAAGAGATGAATGTAACATTCTGGTTCAGAGGGAAGAGTTTTGAAGTCATTTTTGTTTTTCAACAAGCCACTGCTAATGGTGCTAAATCCGTCTGTCTAGGCCCAGCTTTGCGGCTTGAAGTCATCTTTCCTGCACCTCACAAATGCTGATATGTTGGTTGCTTCCATCTTGCAAATACCGTTTCAGATTCCTTATGCTTCAGAGCCAAGGCTCTCTCAAAGGAGCTGTGTTTGGCCGCAAGCAGACTTTTACAAAGCCACATCACACAATGAGATTGCCATGCCTACTCTAATGCTGAATGAATTAAGAAAAGGTATCACAGTTAAAAGGTTGCATATAGATGCACTTTGTAGGGAGTTGTCATATGCATGTGTAGGTATCTGTTGTGTAACTTTCTCCTATAAACATAACCCCATAAATTGGAATATAGGTCCAGCTCTGGTAAGCACTATGGATTTAGGATAGATTCAGGAGCTTTTCGCATTAGGGTGTTTGGTGTTTGGGGATAGTTACTATCCATCCCTAAATATTTTATTACATTTAGAAGATAGCTGTGTTTGTGACATTCCAACTTCTAGCCCCAAATATTCTGAGAAAATAAGTCTCTAAGCATGAATAAAGAAAGAAATAGAAGCACCAGGGAGTGTATTTGGCAAAGGGCTTGGAAAATCTGTCTTCTGGGAGAGACAAAATTAATTTGTACTTTCCTCAAACTTTCAGGAAGGGTCATAGTAGAGCAGCATAATCCCTATCTTCCTACTTGGGATTGTGAAACACTGAGATAGATCCTCAGACCCTCTAAGAAAGCCATGAGGAACACTCAGGATCTTATAATTAAGTCACTGGACCACAGGACTAAGACATTTGCATGAAAAGGGAGGCTGTAAAGGTCCCCAGCCACAGGCATGAATGCCCAGGCAGGCAGCCACATGGCTCAAAGGAAGATGTTATAGAGCATGGCCCTGCCTGAGCCTCAGTCATGCTCAGAATTCTTAAGATGACATCTCTCTTAGCTACCCCAGGGCATGAGGACAGGTTCCCAATGAGGACCCCTTCCTCCCCCACGTGCCTTGAGAGGGAGCAATAACCCAGAAGATCAAAACCAACTTTCGGGGGTCAAAGAGCTGGAATGAGAACCCTCATTGACCACTGCTGGCTGAAAGAACTGTCACACTGACAGTGATATACAGCCCTGTTACTGAAGTTGAGATGTTTTGGCAAGAGCTCCGGGTCAGCAAGGAAGTAAAGGAGAAGACCAATACAGATTTGAGGTTCAGAAAATTGAGTCCAGGTAGTCAAGATGAAAGGTCCTGCAGCCTTGAGACTCTGGCCTGTTCTACAACCTTAAGTGAGTTCTTAGTGATGCTAGGAAGAAAAGCAAGTGGAAAATATAACCCATTCTTCTAGCACAGGGTATCACACATGTAGCCACCATGGAGCTGGACACTACCCAGAGGCCTCCCTACATAACCCAAGAATTCTGACTTATCCTGTTGCAGAGGTCTGGGGAAACCAAAATTTACAGACATTTTTTATGCACAAAAGATTAACAAATTATTTGTCTGAAACATGAGACAGCTAGAGAATATATCTCTGCACCCGGGTCAGGCAGAGTTCATTAAAACAGAGCATGTTTCAAAAATTTTGTATCCCAAGTAAATAATCCTAGATCCAAATCCTTTATTTTCCTTGCCCTTACTTTAGTTCCAGAACTTGTTGACTTTTGACGGCTTTTACATAATATTCACACATACCGCTTCACTTCTAGTAACACTATGCAAGACTAAGCCTCGATCATTTTACCTTCTTTACTCCAAGAGCTTCCAAACTCATCTCCCCCAATTCTACTTTTATTCTGATCAATCAGCTGGCTGGTTGGTTTCTTCAGAACATAGGCTCATCGTGTGAATGCCCTGCTTGAAACCCTTTTTTTCACAATTCTCAAAATGTGCTCCATTAAAAACTCAAAAGAATGTTCTGGTACATTTTGTTATTTTTTAAAGAAGATTTTTTTTTGAAGATTTTATTTATTTCTTTGACAGAGACAGATCAGAAGTAGGCAGAAAGGAAGGCAGAGAGAGGCGGAAGCAGGCTCCCTGCTGAGCAGAGAGCCCAATGTGGGACTCGATCCCAGGACCCTGAGATCATGACCTGAGCTGAAGGCAGAGGATTTAACCCACTGAGCCACCCAGGCGCCCCCATTTTGTTATTTTTTTAAAAAGATTTTATTTATTTATTTGAGAGAGAGAATGAGGAAGAGAGCTCAAGTCAGGGGGAGGGGCAGAGAGAAAGGGAAAGCAGACTCCCTGCTGAGCAGGGAGTCCAACATGGTACTCCAACCTAGGACCCCAGGATCATGACCTGAGCCAAAGACAGACACTTAACTGACTGAGACACCCAGGTGCCCAACATTTTTTAATTTTTGAGGGAAGCAACAATACTCCACATCAGACACTGCAATTTCAACATTAAATCACACAACATTTATTTCAATGACATCATATCTTTGTGATGCTCTTTTCAGTGATTGCTGTGATAAGAAAGGTAATACTAATTACATTATAACATGGAAATAAAGTGGAAGAGGAAATAAGGGTGGAGGTGTCCAATCTGATTCCAAAGCTTGAGAAGTTGTATAGTACCCAATAGGCAAACATGTCCAATTAATAAGTCAGGACATAGACTCTTGCCCTAGGTCTGGGATTCTGTTGTTAAAAAACTAGCAATGCCTAGTGTATCACATTATAGTTTCTTTTAGTTAACACTGACTGTATACAACCAATTCTTTACCCATCTTATTGGGCTTCTAGTCTGGTTCTAGCCTGATTTCTTGCTTCTACCTACACCAAGAATGAAGCCTTTGCTATAGACTCCCAAGTGGACAGTTGGGGTCCTGAGTGTCTCTACTCTACTCTGCCTGACCCTTTCTTCCAGAACTAGCCCCTGTGTCTGGTATCCCTTGTCCTAATTTGGACAGTCCTCTTTGAACTACAGCCCTGGGCCAGAAACTGCAATCTGCTGCCACAAAGAAGCCCTTACTTTCCACCATACCTCCATTTTTCAACAACAGTAAAAAGTATCGAGCACTACTGTGTACCAGTTACTAATGATACTGTAATATTCACACAAACAAAATTTAATATGCACAGTAGAGGAGGCAGATAATAAATACACAAAGAAGTAATGTCATTTTTCAGCTGGTATTAAATGATCATGTTTGTGTACTGACATCAGCTTGAATTGAACTTGAGTTAGCTTTGCCTTTTATACCTGATATTTTCTATTTCTGGCTCCCCCAGAGGGATAGGAGCCAATGACTACTATAGTCAACATGCCCTCCAAAACTACTAGACCAGTCTCCTTCATTTCTTTCTGCTAGGAGCCCCCAACATTCTACAAACATTAGTTCAAAATATTTAGAATACTCCCATGATAGTTAATTTAATGTGGCAACTTGGCTGAGCTGCAGGGTGCCCAGACATTTAGTCAAACATCATTCTATTTCTGTGAGGGTGTGTTTGGATGAGATTTACTTTTAAATCAGTGGACTTCAAGTAAAGCAGATTGCCATCTATGATATGAATAGGCTTCATCCATCAGTTGAATGCCTGAATAGAACAAAAAGACCAGCATCCCTTGAGTAAGAAATAATTCTCCAGCAGACTGCCTTTGAACTTCATCTGCAACATTGGCTCTTCTTGGTTCTACAGCAGATGGCCTTCAGACTCAAACTGGAACACTGTCTCTCCTGGGTCTTCAACTTGCTGGCCCACCTTGCAAATCTTGGGACTTGCCAACCTCTGTAATTGCATGAGCCAATCCCTTATATTAAATCTCTTCATACATATGCATGCGTGTGTACACACACACACACACACACACACACACACACACACACACATATTCCACTGGCTCAATTTCTCTATAGAAATAGAGAAATTTCTATAGAATAGAGAAATTGCTCTATAGAAATTAAAAGGAACTTCTTCCCTCAAACAAACAAAAACAAAACCAAACCTAAGATATCTCCAGCAGAGACCAAGGTCAAAAGGTATGTACTAATCCAATAAATACTTAATGATTGATTGACTCACTAACCAGAGAAAGCAACAATGATATTATTCACTGGATTCAGGATTATAAAATGCATACAAAGACAAAAGATCAAGACATTTCACAAAGCACTTGAAGCAAGAACTATTGACCAGAGAACCAACTAGGGAGACAGGTCACATGTGTTATGTAATTATAAGGATAAGAAATTGGGGAGGGGGGGATGGTAAGAAGTTTGTTTTATTCTCAAAATCAATGTGTCAAAAGTGGCAGAAGCAGAAGGAAACTTGGATCCTTATTACTTAAATCAGTAACGTCAAGTGTAAAATAAAGACAATAATAGCACCTACCTCACAAAGTTGTCTAGAGGATTAAATGAGATAAAAGAAAAGCATTTAGATAGTGCCTGACAATATGCTAAGTGCTCAAAAACTGTTGACTGCTTTCATATTATTTGTTGGTCCTATTATTTTTCTGTCTGTCCTGTCTTGAAATGTAAAACCAGATAAGTGCCTAGAAATGTGAAGAAATAGAACAGGGATAAAAAAATGAACAGGTTAATATAATATTATCCTGAGAAATATAATTCATTAAATATCTCAAGCCCCACCCCTCTACATCGGACCCCTCAGCTGATGACTCTCTGGAAGATCAGCTTACAGGTAAACAAACTAATCCAATTCCGTAAACAAACATGTAAGTGCCCTAAAAGAATTTCAGGTACTTTGTTGTGGAAATTCAGGGAGAAGAAAGAGGTTGTTTCCTATAGGAAAATCACGTGGCTTGAAGCCTAGGTATTTTTTTGTTTTTTTTAAATTTTTTTTATTAATTTCTTTGCAGCGTAACAGAATTCATTGTTTATGCACCACACCCAGTGCTCCATGCCATATGTGCCCTCCATAATACCCACCACCCTGGCTCCCCCAACCTCCCACCCCCTGCCCCTTCAAAACCCTCAGATTGCTTTTCAGAGTCCATAGTCTCTCATGGTTCATCTCCCCTTCCAATTTCCCTCAACTCCCCTAGTTTTGGAGGACATCACTTGTACCTATGGAAGGAAGAAAAACAGTATGAGCAAAGGCATGGAGGTGGAGCATCTGTACCACCAGTAAATAATCCAACTTTTAGAGGCAAGGGAAGAGGGAGGCAGAGTAGTGACAGGTAAATGAAATGACTTTCCCAAGGCCATATCATACCTGATTCCAAAACCCTGTATCTGATTCTCAAATCCTGCCTTCCACTACTCAACTCAGCAAATGAGAGAAAGAAAGAAACAAACAAACTTTAGCCAACATCATAAAGAAAGCAGTATTCATCTTCAGTTCCCCAGCACCTAAACACAACATCTAACATACAGTAAGCAGATACTTTTAAAATGTATTAGGAAAGGAATAGTGAAATAGCATAACATGGAAGGCCAGCTTGTTATAGGGAGAGAAGTCTTTTATTTAGTGAAATTTAACCAAAATGTATTGAAATACCTCCTGAATATCAAGAATTATGACTCATGGAAAATCTTTCAAGAGGAGTTCTGTCCCTCTATTTGTATGCCTGTGTCAGCAACCTGGAAAACTCCCACTGACAAAATGTATATATATTTACATATTAACATAATACGTACCTATATTTATCCTCTGAGAGGTCCCATCTCTGCTTCTATTACTGTCTAATTATGAACCAAATTATTCTACCAAATCCTTTCTAGTAATCTAGAGGCAAATTCCAGTTTCAATTTGGAAAGCTTTTTATAGAGTGTTTGACACTAAATCACCATTTCTGTGCTCACCCTAAATTAAATTCATGAAGTGGCTTCTGGTTGGCATTTGAATCAGGCTGCCAAGTCTTCTCTATACTGGTTTTATTTGACAGCCTGTACTATCAGGAGTCAGGACATACCACCATGACAGTCCTGAATAAACTCCCACCCCTCAAGGGTTTCTTGAATGTCTCTTGACATCTCACAGGCATATCCAGTGGAGCAATCTCACCTAGCTAACAGTAAATTTGTATCAAGCCATGTATGGATGCATGTATGTACATATGGATAGATGTATTATTTATTTTGGTGGCTTCTTCCTGGTATCCAAACCACCATTTTTACTGCTGGCAAAATCATTTCTTCCTTCCTTTTTTTTTTTTTTTCTTGTGCTTCTTTCACTTTTAACCAGTTATCAGGCTAGAGGAATAAGCTTTTGATTTACTCTTACCATTTCACCAAAATTTCTTATTTATTATTATTATTATTATTATTATTATTATTATTTTGGTGGTGGTTTCCCTGGCTCTCCATATATATATAATATGTCTTCACTCATTCCCATGATATTCATGCATTTATTCAGCTAATATATTTATAGAGCTGCTACTACGTGCCAGGAACTGTGCTGGATGCCAGTAAGATTGTAGGCATCCCATGTAAACAAATAATTCAACACAGAGGCAAACAGAGTTTAGAATCCTGCAAGCTTCAGTTGGGGGCAGTCTAAACCAGGGGGCTGAGGTTCTGAATTTGAATCTGACTTTTAAAAATCTGTGTATATTTTTATTTTTCATATAAAAATAGGGAACAGGACTGAATGAATAATTTTTCTTCCAGCTCTAAAATTATAAAGTTAGAAATCTATTGAAGACCCCCCTACACTGTCCATTTTACAGAAAAATACCTTACTTGTGATTTATCTCATCTCATTTCATATTTCTTCAGTAGGCACTTCATACTGGTGATCAATACGCCCTCTATTATTATCCTAGTCTACCTTTCTAATAAGATCTCCCAAATTTACCTATTATATCTACCCTAATTTCTAGGCCAATTTGACTTTTAACTCTGTCCTAAAATCATCCTACATTCTTCTAAAACCCAATATCTTTGCTTTCACCACTCTTTCAATCTGAACTGTCTTTTCCTACCATCTCCATCAAAAGGCCATCCTTTTTTGTGTGCCTCAATGAAAATGTCCATAAACTTTGCCCTATTTTCTTCAGTTAACAATGGCCTCCCCAGCATCTCCTATCTCCCTTATTAAACTTGTCATTTCATGTGCTCATTTCTTACTGCCTACTTCCTATGCTGGAATGTATAAAACTACTTCCCCAATATTCCTTATCCCCCCAACCTCTAGGTTCTCTGATAGTGCCTTTCTTAGTGAGTGATAGCCTGAGAGCAGTGACGTTCTGATGAAGGTTACAGCTGGTTCTCTAGGGAAAAAATTAATTAAATGTCAATGAGTAAGATGATACTGAAAAAATGAAGATGTTGGAACTTCACTCATGAGAGACTTCTTTGCTCAATAATAGTTTTGAAAAAAAAATAATAGTTTTGAATAGTAGAAGAACATTTCCTCATTACATTCACAATGTAATAACTATGGAGACAACACACTTTTAGGTTTAATCTTTTGGAGTCCATACAATCAAAAAAATAAAAAAACAATAAATCAAAACCTGATTTGTAGAGTCTACTGATTTCCATGGTGAAAATACACCCACCATAGTTAATTTTAAGCTGTTAATATGATGTCACTAAACACAGTGCTCATCTTTCTGGAACCTACTCAAGTATCATCTATGCTTAGAGAAGCCCCTGTCCCTATCCCAACTTTCCAAGCTACCTCCTGTATTTTCCCAAAACACAGGACTTAGAACAGACCCCTTATCTAGGGTTTGAATTTCAAAACTTTAAATAAGATTCCCTAACTTTATAAAGGCTTGTTCTCCACACAGGAAAAAAAGAAGTTAACATGAAAGAGAGAAAGGAAAGACAGAAAGGCATTAAAAAAATAAAGAAAAAAGGAAAGAAGTACAGAGAAGAATGGTATGTTGATGTATATAGTTCCTCCACTAGCTCTTAGGTTCTGTCCTGCTGATAAAATAAGGTTTGATAAAATAATCTTTGAGAAGTTTTGTTCATAGTCCTGTCTTTTCAATTGGGTATATTACAATAAGTCAGCAGAGAGTGGAGGTGTTTTCTCCTCATCAGTCAGCTTCTCTACCTATATACAAAAGGCGACCCTCTGCCTTGGCAAATGGTTCCTTCATGTTATGAATGATTTTTCTCTGGGTTATTACATCAGCCCTCAACTACTCTTTTAACATTTTTGCTAATGCCCTCCTCTGTCATAATCTTCTTAGCTTACAGTAAATAGGGAAACTTATGCTTTATGTTACATTGATCTAATACAAATAACCTCCTACTTTATAATTTTCACTCACAGCAATTCATTCTCATAAATAATGTTTCCAGTACTCTCCAAGATGATGCTGCAGGTAGTAAAAAGTATGTACCCATGGTGGTGGGAGTACGTGAAGTAAGAACAGTAATACAGTAACATAGTATCCCATGATCTGAGTCTGTCTTTCGTACCAGAGAACTCAAGAATGTTAAGTCAAAGTTTCCCAGATGTCATAAACTCATGGCAAATGCCATCATAAAATCTCTGATTTAGAAACCCTGTTAACAAAAAGGTTGTAAAAACCCTCCTACCTCTCACTCCCACATTCTTCTTTCTCTCTTCACTGGTTATTTCGTAGGTCCTATGCATAGCTAGCAAAGAATGGCTATGGGGCTAAGATTCTTAGGGAGACAGCAATACACACAAGTTTAAAATGATACACTGTTAAAAACCATTCTTTGTCACCCAACTGAATCATCATCCTGGCCCAGACAAAATCAGTGACCCTCCATCTCCCCATATAAGAATGGTCATTTATGGGGCGCCTGGGTGGCTCAGTGGGTTAAGCCTCTGCCTTCGGCTCGGGTCATGGTCTCAGGGTCCTGGGATCGAGCCCCGCGTCGGGCTCTCTGCTCGGCGGGGAGCCTGCTTCCCCCTCTCTCTCTGCCTGCCTCTCCGCCTACTTGTGATCTCTGTCTGTCAAATAAATAAAAAATATAAAAAAAAAAAAAAAAAAAAAAAAAAAGAATGGTCATTTACACACCGCTTGCTTAAGAATTTCAGCACTAGGGCTAGACTTCTAGTAGCACTATGAGTGCCACTGTTTCTGGAAGAGCCATTTATTCCTCATACAAAAGTATACCTGAAGGTGTAGGCAGCAACAGGAGTCCATATTGTTAAACCATAATACCCTTTGGAATTCTCCCTGGATAACACAATAATTGTATACATGAAAGGAAGAAATGGTTTTATTTGGTCATCGCTGACCCACATCTCACAAAAAGCCAGTTGATTCTTGCTTCTAGCACTGCCTATGAAACACTCAACAGCCATTTATAAGGCAACCCAAATAACTCCCATCTTTCACTGCTATGCAAAACGACCCTTCTGTGTTTTAGCACTTATTTAGCCCATCTCAGAATCTTCTGAAGGAATGAAAAAGAGGCACATTTATAAGACAGGAAATGAAAAAAACAAGACAATATCTTTTCCCTTAGTACAGTTACTTCTGAAGTGCTTCATGCTATTCTGAAAGATCCAGAAAAGACATTGAAGATATCTAAGGAAATGGAGAGCTCCTCTGTAATATCAAACTACAAGGATCCAAAGGAAGGGTAAGAACCGACAAGGTAGAGGATGCCTGGGTGGCTCAGTTGGTTAAGTATCTGCCTTTGGCTCAGCTCATGATTCAAGAGTCCCAGGATCAGAATCCCAGAATTGAGCCCAACATGGGACTCCCAGGAGCTCCCTGCACAGTATGGAGTCTGCTTCTCCCTCTGACGCACCCCCCTCTCATTCTCTCTCTCTCTCACTCTTTCTCCCTCTCTCTCAAAATAAATAAATATATATTTTTTAAAAACTGACAAGATAGAGTTGAAATCAATTATGGTTTTAATTACATGTTATATTAGTTTTATCTATTACAGTTTACGATAATAGTTTCATGTGTGTCACGTTATTGCTTTTCACAGCCTATACTGAAGACATTATTCATCTTTATTTCTCAGAGGCAGAATTAAAATCAGAGGAGTTGTGTATTTCTCATATTTATCCAGACAGATGTTAGTGGAGCCAAAATTAGAGGGCCTTCTAATCTTTAACCCAATGTGCTTCCATTGCACTGCAGCTCCTTTCTCATGAAAGGTTTGGAAGGGTGGAAGAGAGAGGAATTTTGACTTTGCAGAATATCAGAATTGGGTAAGGCAGAGTGGAGAAACATTTAAAAATTGAAAGAAGCAGTATAAAGATGGATAAAGTTGTTAAGTCCGTTAAGCAAACCCATCATGCAGACAAAATTCTGCAATCAGAAACCTGAATTAGAATTCTGGCTCTTTCACTTTTATTCTAAGTGTGTTCTAAGGCAAATAACCTTCCAAAAAGTCTCAGTGTGATGGTCTGTAAAATGGGGGTTATCAGAGTATCATCCCTCTTAAGGTTGCTATAAGGATAAAACAAGACAATGTCTGTGAAGCATATAGTATAGTAAAACATAATAAATAATACATTTTCACAATTGTCATTGGTATCTCACAAGTTGTAACATGAGCTAGAAATTTAAAAATAGCTCAAAAGTGGTTGATATGAATTCATAGATAATAGATCTAAAGGTGTTCTTGAAAAGAATCAGAGTATTTGGAAAAATGTTCCTAACTCCTTAACTCCAAGAAGAGCCAGAGGCTCCCACAACCTCTTCTTTTATGTCTTGCTAGAATAAATTTTAGGTGGATGGAACACCGAGTTTAATATATGTGTTTATAGAAAATTTTGTGTCTTGGTTAATACATCCTTAAGACTATTGACTTCTGGAGGGCAAGGACTGAGTCTTCTTTAGATCATCTAAAACCCTCCCAAAGACCAATACGCTGCTCTGCACTCAATGAAATAATTTTAATCCCTTATTTATTGATGGAAAAAAAATGAGGTATTTGGAGAGATTTGCCAACAGCAATTGATCGTTAAAAACAGCAATTAAACTTCATCAAGCAGAGTCAACGGCAGGCCAAAAGCAAAGAAATAAGCACTAAGAAAATGGGGAACTGAGGCAGAAATTGCCTGGTATAGAAAATACCCACAGAAGAGCATTTATTCTGTAATTTTATATTAAACATCACATTTGACGCTCTTGGTAGCCCTGAAAGGTAGGGTAATATTTTTGTATGAGATAACTCTGAGACTCAAAGAGAGAAAATGGCTTAGAGGTACACAGTTAATAAATTAATATAAAAAGATAGAGCCAACACCTTGATTTTTTTTTTTCCCCAAGTGTGTGGGGAAATGATCCTGTTTCAAATATCTGTGTTTAAAGGCAGCTATGTTGACAATGATTTTCTGGCACTTTTCTCTAACTATCAAGATAATAATACTTGTAGACTGCAGGTGAGTTTTGTTTTGGAATGGAACTATAGTTGCTAGGATATAACATATGATAACTTTGTGGCATTGCCCTGAAAACCTGACCTCATACACTGAAATGTTGAAATACGTATATTCTCATCTAACACCACTTTAGTCCACTGCTAACTTGGGAGAAATCAGGTCACATGGTAGAATAATGCTGTGAAAGACCTGGGCATCCCCAAGTACAGTAATCTGAACAATGATGAATCCTGCCTGGCTCCCTTGGGGGTCGTCCCTTCTCCTCTGTCCCCACAAGCCTCTCCCATCTCTGAGCAATGCACAATCTCAGTGCCATTTCATGGAGTCTGGTGCAGCAATGCTGTCTGAGGGCCCATGCTGTTCAGATCTGATCTGCCCAAAAGTCCTGAAAGCCCTTTAAATCAGGAGCAGTTTCTTCTCCTTGTGCTTAGGCAAGAGCAGGTGCTTGGCAAATATTTACTGATGAATGTATTGGGGCTGGAGAATTGTAATGCAATTTAATAACTGTTTGAGGGTAAACATGAAAGAATTCAAAAGAAATACAAATAAAGAAAAATCATTTCTGACTGGAGGAATCACACATTACAACATAACATTCGAACTGAGCCCTGAATGATGAGTGGGTCACTACAAAATTAGGATAGTTAGATAAACAGAAAGCTGGATGGAAGTTTATTGGTGATGTGGTCCAGCAGTGCATTTGATACTGTAAAATCCCTCCATCATTTGAAAAGTGGGCTCAAAATTTTTAATCACATAAAATGTCTAGGTTGATTATTATGAAGTTAATAAAATGACAAGTGTGGCATTTTATTTGGTGGTATAATCTGGATCTATTCAGATCCCAGATATGGTTTGGTGCCACCTGATGGTAGATATCTCTTCCAGATTAATATTAATGAGGACCATTCAGTGTTTTGGGCCTGGCTGGGACTTCTAAGATTCCTATAGCAATTACAAGAATCATTTAATGAAATGACACCTGTTCTGTAGGCCTGGTCAGACGAGATTGGGTTAGGAGAACAGAGACCTGCTTCCCTAGATGGGGTTGCCTGCTATTTCCCTACTTAAAATCCCTCCCCTGTTCACGTCCCAATGATCTCTCCATTCCCTTTACCCCTAAGAAGTTAAAAAATTTAGCCAACTTCTCTAGAAGAAGAGAATGGACAAAGGGGTCAATTGTCAAGTACATTATATTAGAATTCCTGTTAGCATAGGACTCGTTGTCACAGGATTTTACCATATTTGACTCCCTCTTATGGCCTATAAGAGATCAATCAACTTAAAGCTGTATACCTCAGTTGCAAAGCAACCAATTCCACCAGCAGATGCTTTTAATTGGTGGAAAGTCATGGCCCAGACACTACTCTCTTTTAATATACATACATTAGTAAGCTCTGTGATCATCCAGAAGGACGCTATGCCCATCAAATATCAGAAAAGAGATGGCACATATTTGCTAATTTTTCCCTTTTACAGACTAAATTTCCAGAGTTCTCTCATGAATTACTTGCCTTTAATTCCTCTTGTAATTCCTCTTGTATCCCAAAAGCCAAGGGAGGTTCCTAGAACACAGTGGGCGCTTAGTAAAGACGTACCAAATGAGTATGTGAATGAACAAATAGTTCAAAAGCTTTTGACTTATAAGGAGCATATCCTCATTTATCTCCTTTCCTCTTCAATTGTGGCACCCAAAATAGTGTAAAACCTGGGGATTGTCCAGCAAGAACAGAGAACCAGAGTGATCACTACTTCCATCCTAGATGCTAAACATCCAGAAATGCAACATAAGACTGACTTCTCTTTTTGAACAATCCTGTTACTATGGATTCATATCAAGTTTATAGTCAGCTAAGACCCCCCTGGGATTTTTTTCACAGATCTATTGTTAAGTTACATCTCCCCCAATTGAGTTTTCAGACTGAAGTGCAAGACCTCACATTATTCCCTGTAAATTTTGTCTTACTGGATTTAGGCCATTATACCAGCATCTAAAGACCTCTTTGAGCCTTGATTCTGACCTCTGACATATTAGATATTCAGCCTAGCTTTGTGCCACTTACAAATTTTATCAGCATTCTCTCGCTATCCTCACTAGGTCTTCAGTAAGTCACTAGACAAAATCCTGGACAGAGCCCCGAGACTTGCTCCAAAAGATTCACCTCCAGCTTACTGGTCATTTATCTTGTAGCTGCACTATTGCCTGAGGCCACATGGGAAGTCGTAAGAAAGAGAAATAATATAGCAACAGAGCTTAGACCTCTTTTGTAACCCCAGCTTATCATTTAGTAATTGCGTTTCTTCTGGCAACAAATAAGGAAAGAACTTAGCCTTGATTGAACCCATGAGTTCTTGTCATCATTAGAACAACTAACATTAATATCATGAATCCCATTTTACAGATGTGAAAATGAAGGTTTAAAAGATTAAATAAATGAACCCAACTATGTAAGTTGAAGGCAGCAAAGCCAACATTAGAATCCAGGTTTTTCTCAATTTGAAGCTCTTGCTCCTTTCACTAAATCTGTATTCCATACAAATCTAATTTTATAAGACAGAAAATTTTTAAAACTCAGCAACAGAGGAACCAACAGTCGCCACCTCCATATAATCTTATATTATATCCAGACATCTTTGGGCCTTCGGGCCTTTTTGCAGCCTTTTGAACATTTGAAATAGAAATAAATTCTGGCTTAAAAAAAAAAAAGTTTGCTGGGAAATTAATCATCTTACACAGATACATGGAGTGGTTGGTAATAAGCCTATTTGGTAAACATCTAGTGAAAACTGGCCCTTCATCTCCTTTCACGTATACCATGCTTCAGGATAGGAAAACACCTGCCTTTACTTTAGGTGGAAATCAAAACCAATCAGTAGGGGCACCTGGGTGGTGCAGTTGGTTGAGCATCCGACTCTTCGTTTCAGCTCTGGTCCTGATCTCCAGGTCACAAGATCAAGCTAAATGTGGGGCTCATGCTCAGTATGCAGTCTCTTTGGGACACCCTTTCTGTCTCCCTCAGCTCCTTCCCCCTTCTCCCTTGCAAATAAATAAGTCTTTAAAACAAAACCAATCAGTAAATATTTTGCAAGTATATTTTTGGATAAATATTTTTCTTAGGAGTTTCTGAGTACACTCGATGTGAGGCTTGAACGCACAACTCGGAGATCAAGAATCCCATGCTCTTCCAAGTAAGCCAGCCAGGCACTCCTACAATTCAACAATGTTGCATTAATGGTCCACCACAGGTGAGACAGGATGGAATATACATGTATAAGTAAGAGAGAGCTCCTGCAGGTAGATTGCCTCCCCTCTAGTAAAGTGCATGCGTGAAGAAAATACATAGGATAAAGTATAACAGTATATTAGTGCCCCAAGAGATAAAGGCAAAGTGTTCCAGTGACTCAAGGAATAATGAGAGACTTTCCTAAGATCTATCATGATGCTGGCTCTTTGTACTCATGGCAAAAGGGAAGTTTCATAATTATAGAAATAGTAGTTCAGAGTAGGAAATTCTTTTGCCCTGCAAAAGAGAGGACAAAGTTGGGAAATGAAGCTTAATGTTGATCTTGAGAAACTGGTAAGATTTAGCTGTACCATGAGTCTATTCCAAGACTTTTCATCAACACTGTTCAATGTGATAGTCAGTGGCAGTTAAGCACTTAAGATGTGGCAACTCAAAACTGAGATGTACGATAAGTGTTAAATGTATACCAGAAGTAGATGCCTTAGTACAAAGAAAAGAATTTAAAACATCCCATTAACAATTTTTGATATCAGTTATAGGTTGAAATTATAATATTTTGGATATATTGGGTTAAATAGGATATATTATTAAACTAATTTCTATTGTTCCATCTTTTTAAGGTGGCTACTAGAAAATTTAAACTCTCATATGTGGCTTGTACTCTGTTTCTGTCAGACAGCACCAATGTTGAGAGTGTCTGACATAAAGAAGGTGTTCACCCCCTTCTTTGTGTGTGTAAAACCAGACTAAGAGATAGGAAGGCAATTCCAAGACAAGAAAACAACAAAAATAGTGGCACAGGTTCCAAAACTAAGGCATGTCCAGGGTACATGGGGAAAAAAGAGTGATGGTACTTCGGAAAAAAGACAGGCTATAAATGCACCATTTTTGTTTTTATGTTTGTGTAGAGGTCACCTAACTTTTTTCTTTATCTGCTCTGTGGGACTCATTAATTAGAGGAAATAACCACCATAAATGATAACAAATAATTTCTCTCAAAGCAGGTATATACATGCAGTTTAGTATATTAAGAGAATGAAGAGTCTTGGTTCTTCATGAGTATGCTTTGTAACATTGCCTAGATGACTCCATTAATCTCTTAGGTCTTCCTTTCTACAAAATAAAGGAGTTGGATTGAGGTCCCTGCATTTCTACTGTGGAGGGGTGGGGGGTAAGGACAATAGCCTATGGGACCAAAGCAATAGGTTACATTCAAGTTCCTGCTGATGTGTGCATTTCCTTCCTCTAATCTTGTTGTTATTAGGCTTAAACTGCCTCAGAAACTCAACAAATCTTTCTTAACATTCTACTTTTGGCCCTTGTTAGGAGAAAACATAAAAGAAAAATGTTGGTCAGCTCAGCACACTGCCAGTCATCCCAGTTTTTTGTTTTTTTTTTTAAGCCCAGGAGTTGATGAAAAATACATTCATTCTAAGTTCACCTATGAAAATTTGGTAAACTGTTGTAAATATTATTTGTTTGGTCCTAAATAATACCTCTTGTGGGGATAGCTAAATACATGGGCTTCAGGTCATAAAATGATCCTGAGTCAAGATGACCAAAATTTGAATTACAGTTATATTTTCTAAAGATATTGTTTGTTGTCTCTCTTAAAGCCAGATGGTAAGCTGAGCTAGAGATATAAAATAATTGAATTAAATTCCTAGTATTATTAAATTAATTATTGAATTAAATTCCTAGTATATGCTATACTAGAAGACTTAGTTGGATTGGTTGGTGGAATATATTAGTCAAGATTCTCATGGTAGCCAGGAAAGATACCCATCTCGAATAGTTTAAGCTAAAGAAGGACTTCGTTGGGCCATCAAACTGGGAGGATATTCAAAACAGCTATTTCATCATTTCTCTATTTGCTCAGCTCACACCTTTGCTTCCCTCTGCACATGAGCCTCATTCTCTGTGACTTCAGACAGTCTTGCTACATGTATTGAGGAAAGGAGGAAACAAGACATCAAAAGTCCCAGTTGCATCATCCCAGCATTGCTCTTCAAGAGACAGCATTTTTTTCATATACAAAATCCCAAAGAAGAAGTCTGATTGGCTGGTTTGGGATCACAAGCCAGGTATTACTATGATTAATGAGGCCTGATAACATGCTTAAGCAGAAGATTGAGATACTGTGTTTGGCAGATTCAAAAGTACCACATGGTCAGTTGTGCAAAGGAAGGGACATATTTATACTAGAAGAAAGAGGAAAGGTATGCTGAGCAGATTTTTTAAAAAAAATGTCTAGCACAAGAAGTCCTGCCTATGACCCCTTCCTCTGGATCATAAAAACCCACTTCAGTCTACTTAAGAACTTTGTAGTCATCTCTTTGTTTGCCCCTGACAACAGTAGCAGGATCACCCAAATCCTCAAACTTTGTTCTGACAGTGATTAATGCCTACAGGTTCAGGGCACCATGAAAACAAGAAAGACTAACAGAGCAGCAAGGAAGTGAACCTCTGTTCTTGGGCCAGTTCATCATGCCTGACAGTGCCTGCCATCACTGGGGTTATCTGACTTGGAACTTTGTCAGCTCTGGAACCTGAATGCCTTCTGGACTCGTAACTTCTCGCCTTAACCCTCCATGAGCTCTATCTCTTTCCTTCATGGAGTTTTGGCACCTTTCATATTCCGTCAACTCACCCAGCCCCCAAGGGCCTTTGCTGTCTCTACCTCCACGTGATTCTTGAGCTTCTCATGCATAATGTTCTTTGTATATGCTTTTTCACGTTCTTATATGTGTTCCTCCCCAAATTACAACTCGGATACTTCACCAATAATTCAGCCCTTATTTATTTCCTAATCAAATTGAGCATATTTGGTGCTGTCGAAACCAAGGAGCCAACCAGGCCCCAGTCATGCATGAATGTATGTGGCCAGGGATAGTTTTGTAAAAAACACAAAAGTAATAAGCCTTAATGGTGGCTTCACAAATGAGAAGGAGGTATCTCTGACATTGCTTGCCAAAACTTGCATTTCTACCATTAGAATCTGATTCTGTGGCTTTATCAAATTCTTATCTACTATCAAAATGGCAATCTTCAGTTGGAATTGGTTTATCAATCCTCTTCCCAAGAGAATAAAAGGACATAAAACCCACAAGTAACCAAAACCAGGACCAAGGGACACCATCCGAGAGGTCAAAACCACAGGACTGCAGACATTAAAGAGGGCTCCTGTCTCTGGTGTTGTACTTCCCTAGCACATACATTTCTGCTTCTGATTTCCCTTTACTCATATGACCCAATCTGCTGTTTTCTTCTTACCTTATTGGGACACCTGACCCCACCCTAATCTTCCTTAGGACAGATGTCTCTTTTGTATCAGATCTGGGTGATTTGATGCTTCAAAACATGTACTGACACCGGTGTAGGCTCAAAAGTAGGAAACTGAGGCTCCTGAAAGACCAGATTAGATGAGACCCAGAAGAGATCAGCATCAGCAGAGTGGTGACAAGTTAACAGGGCTGGTAGAGCTGTAACTGGCAGATTGCCAGCATCTTACCTTGCAGAAATGGAGTCCTGTTTGCTAGGTGGTTCTAAATGTTGATTGTAGTTCCAGGCCCAGAGAAATGAGGGACACAGATTAGACAAGACTGTCGGTTCCTCTGGCCCTTCACTGGGATGTCTTGTATTACTGGGGTTTTGCTTGCCTGCATGTATGCTTGTCTTTATTAATATTTTTTTTCCTTGAAGATGTGTCCTACACTGGTCTCAATACAGTCATGGATGACATTCACAGTTATCACACTTCGTATCATCTGAAAATGTCCAGATGAGTTGGAGGCAGTAATGAACAACCAGGCAGCCAGCTCTCATAAAGATGAATCAAACCATGGTGATCTGATAAGAAGACTTGTGAGATCCATGTTTTTCACTCAAAAGGGTAAGAGTTATTATATCTTCTGAAATCATCAATGTGATAAAGTAACCAACTAGAAGACACACTATTCATGCTTCACCCAAATGCACTGACTGGATAAACAGAAAACCGCAGGTCCTACCAGCAACCATAAATTTAAAGTTAGTATTTCAGGTTTATATCTAAAGAATGACAGAGTATCATCTCTCCTGATTCATCCGGCAAGAATGCATCATCCTTTTTCTCCCAATCTAATCAGGAACACTTCTGCCATGTTCATTTTTCTTTATAAGTCAAAAAAGCTAAGAAGAGATTTAGGCTCTCTCTTCTACACCCCTCTTGTCTCAGGGTTGTAGGGGGGTGAGGGGAGGAAACAGGCTGCCTAAGAGGAAAACCTCAGATTCTATTCTGACAGACCCACAGGTACTCTTGTTTTGACTGGACTCGATTTCAAATGCTGTACACAAGTGCCATCTAGTGGTCGTCAGTAAATTAACATGGCTCTTCAGAAAAAGACTTAAAGCCTTTCATGAATAACCGAAAGTGGTTTTTTTTTTTTTATCTTTTTTACTTAAACGGGACGAGTTTTCTGTATTTGCCTTCTTTCTTAAAGGAATTATTTCTTCCATCTGTTTCTCTTTGGTTGTGATAGAAGCATCTTGGCTCATTTTCTGTCAAAATGTGCTTCGAGCCATAAAATGTAGGCTGGGGTTTATTCACAAGGAACCACATTGAGAATGTCTCCTTTATCACCAGTCACTACTCTGTGGAATAAAATCGAGGTGTTTCTATATTAACATTGTACTCAACTTTAGCAAACATGTTAGGAATGACTGGTGACTAGAATGAAAGATAAGCAAGAAATTGGGAGGAGCCAACGACAGTCATCACCTTCAGTGTTTCCCCATTGCATATAGGATAACAACAGAAGCTACCACACCCAAATCAAAATCTCTAAAGTCTGAGACAGACTCACTTTTCTGGCCTCTTTGTCCTCTGTGCCCTGGTACAAAGTTTGATCTCCACTTTAGCCTATCCATTGACTCCTGAATAAATATATATTTTAGCCTCTCTTCATTTTCTTACTATTGTCCCTTCCCCTAGTCTGCGATATTCTTTCTCTCTTCTCCCTGCTTGTTCAATCCTATTCATTCTTCAAGTTATATATTACTGTAATAGGATAGCAAAATGGATATCAAGACTAAAAAATAGTCTTGTATCTCATCGAAATCTATATTTAATTAGTTATTGCTGTATAACAAATAACCCCAAACCTTAGTGGCTTTAAACTAGAACATTAATTATTGTTCACAACCCTATGAGTTATCTGGGTAGTTGCAGCCTCGACTAGGCTTACTCATGCATCTGTGCTCAGTGGTGGGTCATGTGGGCAGCTCTCCTATTCCTGGTCCAGCTCTTTTACATGTCTGTTGGTGTGACATAGTAAGAAATATATATTTGGTTATTGTTCCTGGCTCTTGACACAGAGCTCCTAAAACCCTTGGAATTAAGTGAGTGATTGGAGTCCTAGGAGCATCATTTGTTCTAATATTTGGTCTTGGTCTTTGTTCATGATACAAAACTCCTAAACCCATTGGAATTTCCTGGGTGATAGGAAAGTCTTTTATTTTCAGGAGACAACTCTTGGTGGGCTCCTGATAGCCTCAGGATGAGGACTAGTCACCAGAAAGACCAAGCCATGATTAGATGCTTGGAACTTTCAGTCTGGAAATTGAATTAATAATCAGTCATGCCTATGTGATGAAGCCTCTATAAAAATCCCTGAACTACCAGGTTTGGAGAGCTTCTGTGTTGGTGAACACATCCATGTGCTGGGAGAGTGGCATACCTCTACTCCATAGGGACAGAAACTTCTGTCTCATGAGCCTCCCAACCTTGCCCTATGTATCACTTCATGTGGCTATTCATCTCTGTCCTTTATGATAAATCAGTGAATGTAAGGAACTGTTTCCCTGCATTCTGTGAGCCCTTAAAGTAAATGACCAAACCTGAGAAGAGGATTGTGGAAACACCAATTTATAGCCAGTTGGTCAGAAGTACAGAGGACAACATGGGACTTGCAACTGATATCTGAAGTGGAGAGCAGTCTTGTGGGACCAAACCACTAACCTTAAGGTTATAATTAAATTGTAGGATATCTAGTTGGTATCCAGAGATTTGGAGAATTGATTGATTGAAGGAAAAAAAAAATCCCATGTGTTTTGATGTCAAAAATGTTATGAGACAACTACAGGAAAATAGTTTCCTGTTTAATTAGTTAAGATGGTCACAGCTGTGACAACTAGACTATTCTCTCTGTGCTTTCCTATATAGTAGGCTAGCCTGGGTTTGCTCACATAGTGGAACAAGGTACCCAGAAAGAGCAGAACCACTCATGGCTTCTTGAGTTCCAGGCTTGGAACTGGGGCTCTCTCACTTCTACTACAATCAGTTGGCCAAGGAAAAATCACAAGATCAGTTCAAATTACAAAGAAATAGACTCTACGTCTTGGAGCGCCTGGATGGCTCAGTCAGTTGAGCATCTGACTCTTGATTTTGACTCAGGTCATGATCTCAGTCATGGGGTTGTGCCCCACCTCAGGTCCCCACCCCACCCCCACCCCCTGCCATGCTCAGCCAGAAGCCAGCTTGAGATTCTTTCCATCTCCCTCTGCTGCTCCCCAGGCTCATGTGCTCTGTCTCTCTCTCTTTCAAATAAATAAATCTTAAAAAAAAAAAAAAAAAAGGAAATAGACTCCACCTTCTGAAAGGATGAATTACAAAGTCACTTTGTACAGAATATAAAACCAGAGAAATTAAGAAAAATGGTCATTTTAGCAGTCAGCCTGTCTCAAGGTCTCCATAGATCTATATTTCAAAACGACATGAGAGTCCCTCTGTAGAACTTAAAAGGAACACTCTGAAACTAGGTTTGCAGTTCCTAAATCCTTGCTCTCATCAAGAATTAGGGATCAGAGAGATAGGGTATCATGCTTTAAATATAACTAACACTCACTCCTACACACCCAAGATAAAGGGTAACAAGTGCCTTCCTTAACCTAAGTGTACAAAGAGGTAATTTAGTGAGACTTCTTAAAGAGCTTGAAATGTGTCTCTTAAAATCTGGAGGATGCTGTGAACTGCTGTCTGACTCAATCAGGATAAATATGAAGTAAGGACAGCTGGATAAAGCACTGTAGTTTGTGAAATCACTGAACTCCCACCAATGATGGGTCACAAGTGCAAGGCTTCCTGTGGAAGAGATGTGAACTAAGAGTTTTAAAGAGGTGATATAAGCTTGTCTTGGATCCCCATCTAGACAGCCTTGAGAAGGACTCAAGCAAAAGGAAGCATAATGTGTACCATGGGATGCCTGGAAGTCAAGTGACCAGTTGGAAAAGGAGTACAATTACCCATCGTGAGGCACATGATGATCAAAGATGCTCAGATTAGGAGAAGGTTGGAGGCAGGGTTCCAAAGAGACATAGATACACCCCACATGAGAAAAAGAATCAGTCTTTGGTAGAAGAAACCCAGATCACAGAGATACCACCAGTCAAGTAAGAACTTTCCTGCTGCCAGTGACTCCCTTTGTCTCCTCTCCAACCCTCAATCCACCAAGATAATTCATGTTAAGAAAGATGAACAAAGAGCAGGAGGACTATGTGAAGGAAAAAGATCTATAGTTCCTTTTTTTTTTTTCTTCACCAGACCTAATCTTTAGTTAGGGAGGCAGAGAAGCTGTAATTTTAAGAGAAGTTCTACTTTTTTATTGTTACACTGGACATATTAATTCCTGGGTTGGAACCACTTTTATAACCTCAGCTTTACCAAGAGTATTGTACCATGCTTTAGTTTTCACTCAAAAGGTAAGGTAAATGCTAGTCCTGTATACAGCACATGTTTGAATGGGTGGTGGAGAAATAAATCAAGTTGTTTTGTAATTATATCTCTTGAGTGTTGAAAGTTCAGTGTAATGATTTCCTCAAATTTTCTGCTTAGGGCAGCTGTCCCAGGTGCCTTTTCAGTCACTGCCCTATATTTCTTCTCTGGATTGTTAGGGTTTTTCTTAAAAGAAATCATAAAGTTTACCTAAAGCTAAAAAATGTGAATTGGAATTATAACTTACTATATAACATTGAGCATGTCCCATAAGCTCTCTGGCCCTCTATTCCTTTCACCAAAAGTAAAATATGATAATAATATGTAGGTCCATGGTTATTGAAAGTTTTAGATGAGATACTGCAAATGAAAAAAAATTAATATTTGTTGTTTTAGAAATTAAAATATTTAAAAAACATTAATTCACTTACAATAACAATAATAAACCCATTACATGTTTACATAAGTAATATATTTGCATGAAAAATAACTGTATTTTCCAAAGCAAAATAATTCAGGGAGATAGGTGGCATTGGTTTTCATTTTTAATGAATTATTTTAATGTCTCCCCTAATAGAAGATAGCTAGATTCTTATATCTGTTTCTGTACTCAATACTGCAATCTGTGATCTTGTTTATATTACATGAAGAAAATCTGGCCTCAAATAGATATGTAGTTGATAAGGGGAGGAGTATTTTATTAGCAATTTCAGATCATTGTGGTTACTCTTCTTTAATACTACACCAAAACTCAGCAAGTGGTAATTCCTTAAAGTTAGTTACAACATGAAATCTGAAACCATATCAATGATATTCATACTCTGTTACATAAAAATCTACTGGTGTGTTGTATACTTTGAGTAGATCTTTCATCCATGCATTATTTTTTAACATTCTGTATTCATCATTTGGAAAATACTGGCTCACTGAGCTATATGGACCATCTAAATGTTGATATATTTCATTATATAATAACATTATATGATAACAATTTCATTATATAAAAGCCCCACATTTATTAATAATATCACCACTGACTTCATCAGAAAGTTCCTTGAGTATTAGACATCTATCATGGTCAAGTGGCAAATACAAGAGGTCCATACTGCCAATTTTTGCTTAAAAGCTCAAATGTTTTCATTGGCAATCAATATTTTTCATTGTTTTCTTGAAGTGACAGATTCACATTGTTCGTTTTCAAAAAATGTCTGCCAAATTCTCAAGTCTGAATAACCATAATTTGTCTGTCAGTGTTTGATTTCAAGCAAAATGGGTCTCATGAAAAAAGCTGCTAGTTACATGATTTTAAAGTGTTTTTCAAATAGGAAAGAGAGTATCTATAATATTGGCTACATTGTTTGTGTTTCTTGGCCAAGTTAACAGTGGTAGCCTTCACTCATGTATCTCAACAGGAATTTTATTTTGGCTTGAATCATCCAGAAGAGCCATAGTAATAATGCCAAATTTAGGGAATCACAGAACTAGAAAATATTTTAGATGTCATGTAGTCTATTCTATGAGAAAATTTTCTCTACAGCAGGCTTAACATAAGATCATTCAGCTTCTGACCAAGTGCTTCCAGTGACATGAATCTCAGTAGTTCTCGAAGAAGCCCATTCTACCATTTTTAGACAGCTTCAGTTATTAGATGTTCATCATATTAAGCCATAATGTTCCTTCCTTGATTTCATGATGCAAAAGAGAAAGAATCTACTTTTCCTTCCATATGGCTAACCCCCAAGCATCAAATCTTCAAAATTTTTAAATTTGTTGAGTTTAAAAGACCACTTTAAGCCATACCCTTCACTACTTACACACACACACACACACACACCCTTCCCTCATCATGCTGTTTCTTCTCTAGGACAGAACCTGACATTTTCACTACTTATCCTCAAATAACATAGTTTTTAGGTCCATGTCACCTTATCATCCTAGACTCTTTCTGTTCACTATCTGTGCCTCTTAAAAATAGCACCAGAATGCTATTAAGGGATTCTGAATTAAATATTTCTGGTCAGAATTCATTTCTTTCCTGTACACTGTTTTGTTTTGATGCAGTCTACAATTGTATCCTCTTTTTTGTTTGCAATTATGTTTGCTTGTTTTTCAGAATCACATCAAACTGCAGGCTTATACTGAATTGGTCTTCAAGAAACATCTCCAACTTTTTCCTGTATGAGCTTTGTTACTTTAGGTTCCTATTCTGTACTTGTGCAATTAATTTTTTAGGCTAAAGGAAGGAACTTACATACTATACTGAAAAAAATTATCTTATTGGTTTATACTGCTTTAGAATGATCCTGCTGTTTAAATATTTATCAACTTTTATTTTACATCTCTGGTAGAGAATACTTGCAGGTCACCAAAACCTAGTCTCTTCTTCCTGGGAACATGACTGGATTACATTTCCTAGCCCCATGTGTAGTTAGATGCATCTCTGAGATGGATTTCCAACCAACTCAATGTGAGCAAAGAGAGTTTATACTACTTTAGGGGACTTTAAGGCAGCAGCATGACTACTGCATTCCCTCCTACTCTTGAACATGAACATCATGACTCATATTAACTGTGACCGTACTTAACTATACTGTTAACAAAAGATCTTTGGGTATGACAGAGCCATAAGCAGAAGGAGCCTGGTTCCCTGAATCTCTGTGCAGAGATCTTAGAATCTGATCCTCTGATCTTAGAAAATCTGCCTTGGAATTACATGAGCAAGAAATAAAATATTCCTTAAGCCACTGAATGCGGCGTCTATCTATTACAACAGCTTAGCCTACATTAACTAATATAATTGCAACAAAGTGATGGTAGATGTGATTTTAAGGTTTGTGTCTTCATCTGAATTGATTATTTTTCTGTGGTTAGAGTAGTAAAGAGAAATAAAATGGCCACTGATAAAATTAAGCTTACCATATGCCTGTGCTTCATTTGGGCTGAAGAAATCTATTTTATTTCCTAGGAGAGTTGGGCTCAAGAAACCTGTTTTATTTCCTAGGAGATACTGGAAGCCTCTGATTCTGGTCATATTGTACTTTATTGTGTAACCTCTTTGAAGTTATTTCCATCTTCCTCAGCCAGTCAGTAACTCTCTCTACTGTGCTCCCACTGAAACCTCGTCTAGGCTTCATGACTTGGAATTCCATTAAAATTGTTTACCTCCTGTCCTTTCATTAGGCTCTGTGCTCCTAAGAATAGGGACCATATTTTATTGATCTCTATATTCTCAGTACTGTGTTACAGTGTTTGACACAAGGGGAATGCTCAGTAAATGCTTGAGAATGGATGAATAAATAAATTAATGATACTTTAAAACTTGGGCCTATAAGAAAAAGAAATAATCAGGAGACAGTGGTTCTAACATCACTAAGTTTTCATTAATGCCAAATAAACACTGAGTGTCTGAGTACACATTTATAGGGACAGAGTAATTAGTCATCTGGAGAGTCTCTCTGGTATTCTGAGATCTGTGAGTCCTTTGATAATCCTATTTCTGCTTCAGCTATCTAGAACTAGTCATGGTGTCATTATCACCTATGACTAGCCCTTGTGGAACAAGCCTCTGAAAACCAGAGCATGTTTTTCAAACCTTGCACATTCTCTTAAGATGGAATCTACTGTCTCCTTAGATTTCCTACTTTGGATTCGATTTATTTAAGACTATTCATGACAGCCAGATGGTCCACACTAGTTTCAGACAATTTATCACAGTGCTCAGCTGTTGCATTAAATCTATTTCTTAAAGGAGAAAAATCATTTATTATTTTAACAAGAAGAGAATAGGGCTCCAGACCTACAAAGTAGCCTAGATCAGCTTGTGGCTTCTTGCTCTTTAGAATCTTTATCTAGAACTTGTTTGATTGGCTCAAACCCCATTCAATGTCCTATGGAAATCCAAAGCAAATAGCAGATTTTCTCCAAATTCTTGTGGCTATGGAGGTGGATGGGATATGTCTTAATGAGGATCTCCTGCCTGGAGTTTGTCTCACCTTGTCAGGGTACACACTGCCTTCTACACCACATCAGTCCTGGCATGAAGATAAACCCCTTCCTCAGTTACCACTAAAAATCCCATCAAATGTTGTCAATGGTTTGGGGGAAAGGGAAGCTCGCATTATGGAACTGTAAACAACTTCAAAATGAATGTTAGCCTTGCTCTCTCAATTACTTTTAACCCACCCCAGGGATTTTTTTTTTTTTTTTTTAAACAGGCTACTTCACCTACGATGCCTCAGTCCTGTGTGTTCTCAATGGCTCTTCTCTCCTTCTGACTCTTCAACCTTCTCTCTCCCATCACAATTTCTATTTATTTCTAATTTTAAGACATGTAGTTATTCATTTGTGTGTTGGATTCCTGCAGACCCAGTCTCAGGTGAGGATTTCACCTTTCTTTCGGAATCTTACCAAGGCACTTTCCTAAACAATTATTTTTTTCTAAGTGGAATTCTGTTTCCAACTGTAAAGCAAAACTTTAAAGCCAGTATAAGCTCATTCTGAGTGAGGGGGAGAGACTGCTGATATCTGGACCTCAGACATTTTGTATAGAGACTTGTCCAAATGTCTACAGTACATCCACTGCAGAATACGGCACTCTCTCTGGAACCCTCAGCTCCCAGTTGACTCCTCACCACAAGTCAAATCACCAGCCTCTGCAGTATGCTTCAGCATAGACCCTAAGCCCAGTCAGTACCCCTCCAACCTCCTCCTTTCATGCCCAATTTTGGTAATAGTACACTTTCCTTGTTTTCTGATCCTATGTTCCTCTCTTCACCACCTGCCCATGAATTATCTGTATCCATCTAAGATTGGGACTCTGATATCCCAATGCATCTTAGAGCTACACCACCAGCTTTCAGTATTTCACTATTCCAGAATATTGTGGTATTTCCATGTACAAAATTACTACATTTTGTTTGTGTTTTTCAAAATCTCAGATCTGCATGATTTATGTCCTGAGCTAAACCTTTAAAAACCATTCTGAACATATCCTCCCCCTATTTAAAATCCCTGTAATGTATCCTGTTATTTAAATTCACATTTTCTGAGTTGTTAAAGAGATTAGGAATATTTTCTTATATTTATTAGTCATTTGAATTTGTTTAGAACTAGATGACCTTGATAAAGTGTTAGAAGTTAGATGGAGATGGGGGAAGCCAAGAAAAACTAGACGTGGTTATATTGTTAATTAACCATTACTTAGATGAAGTATACTATATGCAATATCAAAATAGGGTTAGGCATTAGATAACCAGCATTCAGACATATGTGGAGATAGAATTATTCACATCTTGTCAATAAGACCAACATATAATATGGACTATACTTAAACATTCCTCTAAACTGTATCTTACATGCTCTCTCTCGAAGTTGGGTGCAAGAGGGGTTAATAATTGTTTCTACATGACATCAATATATCTCCTCAAAAAGTTCATACAACCACATGTGCATGTGTGCACGTGCGTGTGCGTGCACGCACACACACTCCAGATGTGTTGTCTTCATGTTCCAGACACCTGATTGTTTCTAAATAGCTAGGTGCATGGCCTCCTGCAGGTGAACATCTGGGTGATTGACTGTATTCCTCCCTATTCATCCAAAAGTTTTGGCAGCTAGTTGCAGACAGATTGAAAATCTTCCCCTGAAACACACAGGAGTGGCCTCTGTCAGCTGAATATTGACAGGATCTGTAGTAGAGTTCCCCCCTCCCCAGGTCTCAGCTACCATCAAAATGTTATTTTCCAGCTGCTAGATGCTGGTCTTTTATATTATAGCTCAAGAATAAGTATATTCAGGATGAAACATGAAAAATACATTTAGTAAGATTTCAGTCCTGGCAGAGGTATTTGTATAACAGATAAAGTCACAAAATTGTATATAGGGCAATGTACTTGTGAATATCATACTATTTGACATCTGAAATTTCCCCTCATGACCAATTTGGGATTTTTGTATGTAGGAAGAATTGGAATTGGTCATCTATTGGCAATTAAACTTACATTTGTCCAGAATTATGTGTCCACTTATTCTAGTGAACAATGGAAAACTAAATCAAGGAATTTTTTGAGCTCTGAAGGAATAAAAATGTGGTTTACATTAATTATAGATTACTTGGCATTAACAATCATAAATTATGTAAAATATATCTATAGAGTAAAATATATACACAATATTTTCTGCATATGCATACATTATTACCTGTATGGTTTGGTGGATAAGAACATCTATTTTGGCAACCAGACTGTGTATGAATATTGGCTTTATCACCTATCTACATGAACTTGGGCAAATTTTTTAACCTCTCTGTGACTCTATAAAATGTGAATTATGGTAGAGCCTGCATCATAAGGTCACTGTGTGAGGGTTAAGTAAAATAATATGGGTAAGACACCTGAGAGGTGCCTGGTACAGAACAGACTCTCAATAAACATAGTAGGACTAAATCTGTGTGAAACAGAGTGGGTGAATGTGTGTGCATGTGTGTGCTGAAGACATAGATACATTTTTTTCTAAATAATGAAAAGGTTTTGGCATTGATTTTCTGAATTTTATCTTCAAAGAACTATTGTAGGATTCATAGGTTGTAGGTTATAGAAAGAAAGCAAACTTATAGAATGGTAGGAAATAAAATGTAGCTATTAGAGCTTTTCTCTATATTGTTCATCTTTCTTAAATATCATTTTGATCATTTCACTTCCCTGCTTTAAAATCTTCAGTGGGTTTTGATCAAGTTCTTGCTCAACCAGTTACAAATTATTTGACTTTAGGTCAGCCACCATGTCTTCATTTATTAATGATAAAGGGAATTCTTGTCCTACCTGCCATTTGGAACTGTTGCGAGGATCAGGTGGGAAAATTTATATCTGCCGCTCTTGTCTGCCTGATTCCTTCTTCCCTTGGAGGACCTGTGCCCTTTCTCCAACTGCAGGTCTCCTGGGGGACTGTCCATCATAGGGATCTGCTTGCTTCTTTTCTCAAACCTGGGCATGTGGTAGATGCCAGATCAATTTTGGTATTCCATTCTCATGTTTTTCAGCAATGGATCCAAGAACTAGGAGTAGTCTATCCATGAATTTATTTATTTGCTTGTTTGTTTATTTATTTATTTTAAAGATTTTGTTTATTTATTTGACAGACAGAGATCACAAGTAGGCAGAGAGAGGGGAAGGGAAGCAGGCTCCCTGCCAAGCAGAGAGCCGGATGTGGGGCTTGATCCCAGGACCCTGAGATCATGACCTGAGCCGAAGGCAGAGGCTCTAACCCACTGGGCCACCCAGACGCCCCTATCCATGAATTTAGATATGAACAAACTCTTAGTAAGAAAACAGCCTCTTCTTGGATCACCATTTGTATGTAGGATTTGGGCTGGGACTATTGCCCCCCATCTTCCCCAACCATATAAGGAAAGCTGTCTATAATAGCAGAGAGAGAAGACAATCAGTAGAAAGAAACAAATATGCACAAATGCATATGTAAATATGCACAAAGAAGGCAGAGCAAGTCCATAGGAAAACCAATTTTCCAATCTTGCTATAAATCTATAGTACATCATTTTAGTTATTTCTCACTCCCCTGTATCCCTCACCCTCCAAGTTCATGCCTTCACTTGCATTGTTCTTTTGTCACTCCTCTCCCCTCAGCCCACTTGCAACACTCGGATCTCTTTTCCTGATGCATTTTCAAATCTTGGGTCCTTCCATTTCTAGATTTCTCATACTTCTCCATCCCTTACTGATTTCCTGCTCTGAAATTTTACCAATTATTATACCAAATATGTATTTCATATTTGGGTACTTAATGATATAATGACTTTTGTATGTTTTGTGTATCAATCTAGGTTTCTAATTCGTACCTGCTTCCATATTTCAGTCACCACATTTCTCTTACTGTACAGCAGAGTGAAGGCTGCTTGCTTGCCAGCTCATTCCTAACTTTGAAACCCAATCCATTTTCACAACAAAATGAATGGGTCTTTAATAGATAGTGCTTAGTGGAAAAGTATAAAAACACAATGTTGTGCCAACACTATTTGTAGACATTAAACATACTCATCGACAAATAAACATGCATCTTATAAAAATCTATATAAACAAAAGATATATATTAAACTCAATAAAATAGCTGTGGAAGAAGGGCATAATTATAGGAGTAGGGTACAGTGATGGAAAAGGCCTTGCATGAAGTAGTGGAGATGGTATGATGTAAACTAAAGATTTTAAAGTCAACCTTCCTCAGATGGGGTCTTAAATAAATTCATAAATATGTACTTATATTCTGGGTCACAAGTGTTACAAGATCCCTCAACAGTTCTGGGAATTAATATCATAACCCTACCCATGTATATATTTTCTTACATATGCTTTGCTTATACAATAAAGCAAAGAGATTGCACATCAAGTGGATATCAAACTTTAAGAAAATCCAATATAAGGAAATATGGATAAAAAATTCTAAAATGTATATTAAAAAGATGGGGAAGCAATTATTTCTATTGCCAAAAAAATGTGTCCTATTTAATAGATAACTTGCTGCAAGGTTAATTTAAAAATGAGCAGTCCAGTTCATGTAAAAGCATGTTTCAATTAAAATGTTCTTCTACTTATAAAAATTTAACTCACACCAATATTTCATAAAGAGAAGCAGCTCCATTTTTGTTGTTGTTGTTCAAATTCTGCTGTTCTGACTTCAGCTTACATGTTATATATCTTAATAATGAATGAAGTATGCAATATAAAATACATACTAGAGAAGTCTGATAACATTTATTTCAAGGGCAATTTAACTAATCTAAAAGTTCATTTTCCAAGTAGTAGTTGAAAGATTTTTTTTTCAACTTTGGGGTATTTTTTTAATGCTGGGCAACAACAAAGGCGTTCAAGAGCAGAGACACAGGGTGTCTTTTTTGTTATTCCCAGATTTGCAGGGTCTGATGATGGTGGTGATCACACTAATGATGTTAATGACAGTAATAATGTTGATGGGAAAGGTAGTCAAGACTGCCAAAATGAAAAATCTCATCTTTGAAATGCGCCCTTTTAAATTGTCATTTCTTCTTTTTATTTTTTCCCCTTTCTCCATTAGCAATAATAGGTAGAGAATCACAAATAATTTCAAACTACATTATATGCTTTGACACAGGGAGCCATAACTTAAATCACCAGTTCTCAACCAAGGTGTCATGACATACTCATTTGTTCATAACAACGATGGAATACTTCAAAATCAATCTTAGTGTATGATGTAAGTAATGAGATATTAATAGGGAAAATACTTTAAAATATGGTTTTTGACAAAATAGAGTATCTTTGAGGTTCTACCATGAACAATGTCACTTTCACACATTTTCTTTCAAATATGCTCTCCTGAGAGAGGAAAAAAAATGATGATATAATGAGTACATTAAAAATTGTACTGAAAGCCCTTCTATTTTGTCCATACCAAGCCCCATGCTGAAAACCTTCATAGATCCTCATTTTAAATGCCCTGTCATCCCATAAACAAGGAAAGATCCCAGCGTTCAAGTCTGTCGCAATCTCACAATCTAAATCTAACAATGTGATTCTTGATGGCAGAATTGGCACAAAAATCTTTTGTCAAATTCTGAATCCTGAATTTTTGTCTAAAAAATATGGTCACCATGGCAATAGCTAAAAATATAATGTTTGCTAATTGCCATATAAATGAGAAACAGAACAGACATTTAATTAGGTATAAACCAGTAATACATGAAAACCCACATAAATAAAAATTCTCTTTCATCAGAGCAATGCATTTAACTGATAATTTCAACATTTTTCATCTCTAAACTCTTTTTACTATGTCTGTTAACAAGAAAAAGAGAGAGAAGAAACGGCAAAGGGCATCCAAGCTTCTGAGAATTTATAAGACCAAAAAGGGAGACATTTGGTTATATTCGTACCTGCAAGAGATTGCCAGTCATTTGCAGTGCACTGAATAAAGAATTGCCGTTTTCAATTCACACTGGGGAGAGAGAATGGGGAAATTCTATAGGTAAAAAGGAAAATGTCACATTCACACAAAATACTAAAAATACAAAGTTGAGTGAGGGGGGGGGAAAGTGGGAAGAAAAGGAGACAAGGAAAAGAAGGCTGTGGGTGTTGGGGCCAGACTGAAAAAGCAGGGACTGAATTGAGTTTTTAATTTTAAGAGGAAAAGGAATTAAATTCTTCACTAGAAAAATAAATCAAGGGAACTTTTATAGGGTGACTAATACATTAATAACCTACAGGAGGAGCTGAGTTCTCAGGTGAAGCCAGTTCAAGGACAAAAGGGCAAGCTCCCACTCTCCGAACAGTGTCAAGGGATCTTCAATGAATTCACGGAGCAGAGACACAGAATCCGGAATTCTTAGAGATGCTTGTCTGCGTCCAGAAAGTCTCTTGTGTTCATCGCTGAAAGGCCTTATTATTGACTAATGAGCTTGTCTGAATCACCTATTTGCTTTATTATTTGCAAGCAAACATACAATTATGCCTGAGCTAATTTGAGATTCCAACTTTTCATTTTTAATGCAGCTTAGTTAACGCATAAAACCTTTCACAGTGTTTATGACAAAAAGGTTACTCTTTATTCTTTTGTGCCCGTGATTTTTTCAAAGCGAGCTTCACTAGATGTCATTTTCTCTAGAAACTTTTTTTCCCTCCTTCCATTAGTGGAACAGTCTAATTACTGCATAATCAAAAAGAGAGGCGCACACGGCTGCCTGGCTTCACCACATCCACACAATGGTGCCGAATGCGCCTTAACAGTCCAGTGAACTGTCAGCGGCAAAAGTAATTGGAAATTGGGGCTATTTCTTCGTGTACGGGTAGTGGGAGTTGTTCTTGTGCTTTGTTAATAGGCAAATCACTCGCAGGAGGTAGGGAGTCTATAGTTAGTTTGTAAAGACTCTTTATAACTTTTTTTTTTTTTTAAGTTAAGACACTGCTTTACTTCCTCCTAAAAAATTTTTTTTCAATTACACATTAAATGACTTGGCATTTGAGGTAATGTTATCTAGTGTTAATTCACCTGTTAGGAAATTGCCTCTCTCTAGAACCTGGGGTTAATAGAGTGCAAAAGACCATTCTTATCAAGGGGTGGGAGAAAGGCGATTAATTTACACTATAAATTAAAACATAGAAAATGGAAAGAAAACAGTCTCTGAGTTCTGGCCTCACTCCTGAAAAGCTATTATGTTTTGTTGTTTTTTTCTGTTTTTAATTTGTTATTTTTATCCACTTTAGCAGGCCTCTAATCATTCCAGGCAGAACACACAGCATGGATGAAACTATACATGAAAGAATATGCTTCAGGAAGCAAAATTAATTGACATTGCAGGGAACATATTCACAGAGTCCGTGGAGTTACAGCTGTGTGGCTTCTATTCACATCACAGTAAAATCATTTGTCTGTTTAATATTTGCAAAAGCACATTTGAAAAAGAAAACCATGAAATGCTAAGTAGCCTTGTTGACAAGCATGAATCTTCTTTGTCATATTTCACCTTTAATAAAAATAGCGATGCTAATAATGATTAAATCCATTTGTACCACATTCAGAGCACACTGCAGAGCAATGTAGGTCAGAGGATGGCTTCCAACAAGTGAGTCTGAAAATAATTGTTTATGGACCACAACACTGCTCTTTGTGAAAAATCAGTTATTGTAAATAAAGTCTCTGGTTAATTAATAGCAAAAAAAACAAAAAACAAAAACAACAACAACAACAAAAAAAACCAAACCAACCCAAATATCTAGAGAGAGAGATACATATTACTCAATTTCCTTCCAGGAGACAGGCCTTTGTTCTCTACTTCACCCACCTCCAACAACTAAAGGTAACAGCAGCTCTTGTCACAAGCAACATTTTAAATAAGCTTACCTTTTACTTCCCTACCTGCCAAGTCCCAGCACCCTCGTGATGTTTGGTGCCTTCCCAGGAGCCCACACTCAGGTGCTTCAAGTTATACCTCAGCATTTGCCTTCTTCCTCCCTGTCAGGACTTACTTGTCTCATTCCTTTCTCTCGAGACATAGGTCAGCAGACACAAGGATTTGGCCTGATTGGCAATTGCCTAACATATAAGTCAACTAAGTAATATGTGTGATTGACTGAGGGCTCACCATTTACATGTTTGGTGGCGTTGGGCATGTCATTTCATATCTTAACCCTCAGTTTTCTCATTTGTAAAACTGGGTCAATAACCCTGTAAGGGTCTGGGGAAAATTAAATGAGATGAGCTCATATAAAACACCTATGCCTATGCCTTAATAGTATTAGATAGAGGATTATTATCCCCACAACCAAGCACAGCACCTGCCACATAATTGGAACTAGATATGTGTTTGTTGAATGGACTGAATGAATAAAGTCAGATTAGGCCAGATTAGGCCTGAAATATCAGAACAAGTCATCAATCATGTAACAGTTATTTTGTGCATAAAATATGCAAACATCAACGTGTTCTCCAGAAGAACATAACATTTTGGACTAGTTTCGTTTCCTCCTATGATAAAGCATAGATCACACAAATAAAAGATACATGTTTCATGGAATTAGAAATGACTCACTCTCATGAGGCACCTGGGGGGCTCAGTGAGTTAAACCTTTGCTTTTGGCTTGGGTCATGATCTCAGGGTCCTGGGATGGATCCCCACATCAGGCTCTCTGCTCGGTGGGGAGCCTGTTTCCCCCTCTCTCTCTGCCTGTCTCTGCCTGCTTGTGATATCTATCTCTCTCTCTCTCTGTCAAATAAATAAATCTTTAAAAAAAAATTTTTTTTAAAGAAATGACTCACTTTTCACTTGGCAATTTCAAACAGCGGCCCAAATGACACATCTTTAGCACCCATTCCATTCAGTCTATTTGTGGAAAACAATGACTAGTTCTTTTCAGAAATCCAACACTGTAGTTAAGAAATTTCAATGTATCATGAAGTAAGTGTTGGAAGACAGAAAGAAAATTTGAAGCATTCCCAAGAAATTGGGCAAATCGCCTTTAAGTAGGACAAAAATCAATGGGACAAGGAGGCATATGTAGAGAAAATAAAAAGAAAGAACTAGATTGGAAGAAACATCTTTGGGGGAGAAAAGAGACTTTCAAGAAAATGAATTTGAATGTGAATAAAACTCCATCACTTCTTAGCTATGTAACTTTATAGACAATACTTAGCCTTCTTAAACCTGTTTTCTTATCTTCAAAATGGAAATTAAATATGTATCTACAAATGTCATGTGAGACTTAGAATAATAAATATTCCAGGCTCAGCATAGCCACTCGGCGAAGAGCAGTAGTGAGGTATTGGGGATGGCAGGGGCAGCAGCGGCGGCAGCAGCAGAAGTAAGACAGCAGGAACAGGAGCAGTAGACTAGGCTTTGGGGAGTCATATGTAACGACAGGCTAAATACAAAGCAGCAATTTCATACTGGAAAGGAAAAAAACAATGCCCTGAAATGTATTTTTTAAGCATTTAATGGAAGGGGAAAAAACAAATGGCCAATAAACATATGAAAAAAAAGTTCAGTTTTACTAGTGATCAGGGAAATGCAAATTAAATAATGTGATACTATTATGCACACATCAGATTGGCAAAAATTAAAAAGTGTGACAATATCAAATACAAGTGAGGATGTGAGAAACAGGAGCTATGAGAAGCACTTAGGGAAGCAATTTGCAATATCCAGTTAAAAAGCTGCAGGTCCTCTACTGCTCTCCTGTGGGATTTCTCCACTGGAGACACTCTCATATCTTAACATGAAGCCACATGCACAAATATTGCTTTCAGTGGGGGAAAAGAGAAAATATAAATGAATATATGAAAGGTATTTGTTAAATGGAATATGATAGACCATTTAAGATGACTGAGTCAAAGTTACATCTATCAACCTGGATAAACCTAACAAAACAATGGTAAAATGAGAAAAGAATGTTGTTGGATGATTAAAAAATATTATACTACCTGTATTGGTCCTGGAAAAGTACAGAATCATGAAATGATACACACTAGATTTAGGGTGGAGGCTTTTCCAAGGATGAGATTTGGAAGAATACAATCAGGCAGAAATGGAGAGTCTGTGATGTTCGATTTTTCTTTTTAAAGAGTCTGAAGCAAAGGGTGCCTGGCTAGAGCAGTTGGTTAAGCATCCAACTCTTAATTTCCACTCTGTTCATGATCTCAGGGTTGTGAGATGGAGCCCCACAAGGGGCTCCATACTGGGCTTGGAGTCTGCTTGTCCCTCTCCCTCTGCTCCTCCTGTGCACGCACATTTATTTATAAACAAATGAACAAAATCTTTAAAAAAAAAAGTCTGAAGCAAATAGACAAATAGATGAGATTTCTTAAACTTGGTACTATGTGTGCAGAAAGGCCCACATAATCACTTTCTGCAGACAAACCTTTGGGGCTTATAGTTATCAAGTATAACATGAAATAGCTGGGCCAGCTAATCATCAAGTTCCTTTCCAGCTGAAATATTTAATAACTGAAAAGAACCTATAATGATGGGGTGAGCCAGTCAAATTGTTCTCTCTAGCATAGGAGGAGGAAATTGTGTTAAATTTAAGAAAAAACACTAGAAAACTAGAGTAATCAAAACATGGTGGTTCTGGCGTAAGGCCAAATAGATAGATCGATGGAATAGAATTGAGAGAACAGAAGTAAACCCTTATATTCATAGTCCATCAGTTTTGAACAAGGGTGCTAAGACCATTCAATGAGGCAAGACTAGTCTTTTCAACAAATAGTACTAAGACAATTAGATATTTGCATGGAAAAGAATCAAGTGAACCATCACACCATACACAAAAATTAACTCAAAATATTTCATTGACACTAAAAACTGTAAAATTCTTAGAAAAAAATAGGAATCTCTGTGACTTTGGATTAGGCAATGCTTTCCTAGATATGACTGTAAAAGCACAAGAGATTAAAGAAATACAGGTAAATTGGATTTCATCAAAATTAATAACTTTTGTGTTTCAAAGGCTACCATCAAGAAAGTAAAAAGAGAAAATATCCTCGAATTATATATATAATAAGAGATTTATGTCAAGAATATATAAAGAACTCTTACAAATGAACAATAAAAAGACAGTTCCTCTTTTTTAAGTAAACAAAGGATTTGAACAGACACAAATATACAAATAATATTCAAAGAAGCAATAAACACATGAAAAGATGTTCAACACCATTAGAGAAATTAAAATAAAACCACAATGAGATACCCCTTCGTACCCACTAGGATACCTATGATCTAAAAGAGAGATGATATCAAGTGCTGGCAAGAATGTGGAGAAACTGGAACCCTCATTCTTTGCTAGTGGGGATGTAAATTGGTGCAACCACTTTGGAAAACAGTGTGGAAGTTCCCCAAAGAGTTAAAGATAGGGGGGCATCTGGGTGGCTCAAATAGTTGATCAGCTGACTCTTGTTTCAGCTCAGGTCATGATCTCATTGGGTTATGAGATCAAGGCCCACCTCAGGCTCTATGCTCAGTAAGGAGTCTGGTTGAAGATTCTCTCCCTCTGCCCCTCTCCTCACTCGCATGCATGCATGCTCGCTCTCTCTCTCTCTCAAATAAATAAATATTTTTAATAGAAAGGGTTAAAGATTGAATTACCCATATTATCTAACAATTCCTCTCCTAAATTTATACACAAAAGAATTGAAAGGATATGTTCATACAAAAACTTGTACACAAATATTCATAGTAGTATTAGCCATAATAGCACAAGAGTAGAATTAATCCACATGTCTATAAACTAATGAATGGATATACAAAGGTGGTATAGTCATGCAGTGGAATATTATTTGGCCCTAAAAAGGAATAAAGTAATAATACATGCTACAACACGAATAAGCCTTGAAAACATTATGTTGAGTGAAAGGAGCCATACTTAAAAGGTCACATATTGTATGATTCCATTTCTAGAAAATGCCCAGAATAGGCAAACTCATAGAAACAGAGAGTAGATTAGTGACTGCCAAAGGATAAGGGGAAGGAAAATGGGGAATGACAGCTGATGGGTACAAGGTTTCTTTTTGAGGTGATAAAAATGTGTTCAATTTAGTGGTGAAGGATGCACAACTCAGAATATACTGAAACCCAATGAATTATACATACACTCTAAAAGGGTAAATGTCACAGTATGTGATTTATATCTCATTAAAGCTGTTATTTAAAAGTTTAAGGAGAGAAATAAAAATAGTAAAAAGGGGGGAAATTTGGGATTACATTTTCAAAGACTATCTTATCATAGTTATTAAACCTGTTAGAATTGTTTAGAAAGCTTCCAGAAAATATGTGGGCATTGTTGTAGAGGGGTCCCAGAAGATAATGTGTTATAAACTATCTTGATGTTTTTAGACATTTTTTAATCTGAAGACATGAGGTTGGTTCAGAGAATTTTATGAGATTTCTTTCAGTATTATTCAATAATGAACCTAAGACTCCTGTTACCAAATATTGATTTTTCTCCTGTTTCTCTCTTAGGTTTTATTTTTAAATACAAAATGTATTCTCTTTCTCATCAGATCTGAGGAAAACCCTTTGTGGAAATCAAAATTCAGTGATACCATATTCACCTGTCATTATTAAGGAAAAAGAGTCCATATAGGTAAATATAACACAATAACTGAAATTTATCCACAGCCAAGTCCCATATTGTGTTCTCCTTAATCACACTTGATAGAAATATCTCAAAAATGTTTTGTTTCCCTGGCTTCTGAAGCAAAGAATAGCCACTATACCCACCTTTCCTTCATGAAAGGAAAATCTATACCCCAATTCCTTCATGAATTGGGCTCAGCATTATGAATGTCCATTCCCTATAATACACTATTATACACCACCTGGCTCTTCATTGATTTTGAGTATCCTATCCTCCCAGTTTGTCAACAGTCACTTCTGCTGTCATCGCAGAATGCCTTCCACGAAGGCTTTTTTATAGGTGTACAGAGGGATTGTTTCATTTCTCCCAAGTCCTCCCTCATGTTTCAACTGAACAAAGTCTTTGACATCAGTCACTTTTAGAGGGGAAAAAAGGGACCTTTTCATAAAGAGAAAATGAAAATGAAGGATACTTGGCCTGCACTCCCATAACTCAATCGGATCCCAGCTTGACTGATAGACTTGAAGGCTCTTGAGTTTGGCCTTTCTTCCTTCAAGCACTGGTGGCTTATGGTAGACTCTGCTAAAGGATGGATGAATCCCCACCTTTCAGTTCAGTTGGAGGGGGCACCAGGCCTTCATCCCCATAAAATAGACATGATGTTACTCCCAGCAGCCCCATTTTGTCACAAGGATCCCTACTCCCATCTCCTTTCCCTTCTCACTAATGTTCCCTCCTTAAAGATGTTAAGGTAGGAGAATGTGGGGAGATTTTAGCAGATGAGGGGGCACAAAGGAAGCAAGAGCATGGTTCTTATATTGACTTATTTCCTTCTAAGACATAAGCAGAAGAATAAGAATTAATTGTCATAGTATTAGCTTCTTAATCTTACTTAAAGATACAACTTAAATAAATCAACGCATTTCTCTGGCTGCATGATGTTAGCCGAACAGGATTATTTTTTATTATGTACTATCTTTCATCACTGAACCCTGAGTATTGACATAGTCTTGGCTTCTGGGTTTTTGTTTTGTTTTGTGGTTTTGTTTTGTTTTTTCTTTTTTCCCCTTAGAGGAAGGAAAAAATATCTGCAGGGGAAATTTTCTCCCAAACTGGCTGCCACCTGTTTTCCCTCTTTTGTCTTCCCAACACTTCAGTGTTACATAATTGCAAACAAAACTTTAATAGCCTTTGCATTTGCATGGATAGAAAATAATCAGATTGTTGAATGCTAGAATATTACAAGAGATATTTTGGAATCTCAGGGTCCCTGTTTACTTACGTATTGGTTCACAGATAATGCTACAGGGTTGAGTATATCTGAAGTCTTATTTCTAAGTAAATGGGATATTATATTCCAGAAATTATTTGGAAGGAACAAATCTAATTTTGGTAATTAAGATTACTGCGTGTTCCAGATGGTACAGCTATTTTTTTTTTCAGGTATTGGTCTCTAAGTGATTGTGTGGAAGAAAAATCCTTGATAACCTTTATTAGAAATGCAGCATGAACAAGAAATGAAGCTTTCTTAAATGACATATTTCAAGTCTAATATTCATTGTCACAACATAACCTACCAATCCTGAGTAATATAGGCTTTGATGGAGCAAATCTGTATGAAAAGGGTGTTCGGCTTCTTTGTCAAGAAAGGTTGTTACTTGGAAAGAAAAAAAAAATTCTAGGCTAGTATATGCAATTTGAGCAGAAGGAGAGGTGTGAAATCCAATTGAGTAAAAGAGGAGAATGACAAATGTATAGAAAACATTAGACAATATGGTTAGCTATATGGTATTAGACCAGATATCACAGTCCTTGAACCCAAAGCATTACATGAGATACTTTAACTGCAAGAAACAAACTGATTTGGGCTAGCCTAAGTGAAATAGAGGAAATCACTAAAATGATGTGGAGTTGAAAGGAACCCATATGGACAAATGCTCCAAGGCTCAGAAAAGGTTGAGAACCAGATCCGGGAAAGCTGGTAGAAATCCTTTCTCTGACTATCTCCCCTCTACTTTTTCTTTTGGCATGTCTTTTTCATTCTCCTCTCTCACTCACTCTGCAGATTGGCTTTGTCAGCTTCTATTTACATGTTACAATTTCAGGCACAGACTGGTCATGCCGGGATTGCAACATCACATCCCAGGAAACATGACCTTTGGGTGCTGTACAAGTCAGATGTCCCCCACTGACCCAATCAACTGTAGCCAGGAAGGAGGATCACATCATACATTCAGGGATGCTGGGAGCTCAGTCTCTGAATCAAGGGTCTCCAGAAGGGTCATGGCCTTGTGGCTGGACTCGTCCCCCACTTATTTGTTACAGAACATAGATTAATTGACATATGATACATTATGCAACAAAAACATGTAAATAATAGGATAAAAACCATTTTAGAAAAATTACCTTGGTGATATTGAGCAGACTAGATCAAGATCAGCGTAGATCAGAGGCAGAATAGATCAAGAAACATGCAGGTAAACATGTATCCTAGTAAAATTTAATGTCACTTAAAAAAAAAAGTAATTATGCAGGAAAATTCAATTCTATCATATCTACAATAATGATTACTTCTTGTTTGAAATTATAGGACTTGAATACTGTGTGGACAATCTATTTCTTATTCAGTTAGAGGCATATGTAACATGAAAAAAAGTTTTTTAATGGAGCCAATCAAATCAGTTCCTCAAATTTTAAAGATAAATATACATAGACCTCATAACATTAGTAAATGAAACATTGATGCCTTCTTTCTGGTCAATAATGGACATCTCCCCTATCTTTAAACATTTAAGTCAGAAGAGTTTCTGTTTAACTTTTCAAGCTATGAATAATATATTTTCTCATATATTTTTTCATTCAGAATTTATACCCTCTTTTGATTCAATCCTCAAGAAATGACAGTTTGATGAGGTAGAAAGGGCCTGATTGTCAGAATACCTGCTCTGAAATCATAATTCCAATCTTGGATTGGAGTCCTTGAACAAGGAATTGAGGCAGTCCGAGTCTTTGTTTCTTCATATGGGTATTGATTTTTAAACATATTTAACAAACAGCATTTTGAGCAACACTAGAAAGCATCATTTTGTTTGGGCTGGACACCAAAGATGGGGTTGGCACGTGTATGTCTCCCCAGCTCTCATGCCATCCTTTGGAGCAATGTAATGGGCTGAGTAGCACTGATCCCATCAGGAGGCCAGATAAGGACTTGCCTTCTGCTGCTGTTCCCTTCCTGTGATGCTTTGCACTGTGGACGATGGGACAGAGTCTGAGCATAGACATCAGACCCTGAACTTGGATAGAGCTGTTCTGGAATGCTGAATACTAGCAGCTCTACACAAAGCCACCTTGTGGGAAGTTGATCTTTTCATAAAGCCAACCCTTCATTATTTACTGATCTAAGTTTCCTGTTCCCAGTAGCATTTGTTACTACCTGCCAGCAAATAAAAAGGCATACGTGATCTAAGTAGTCTTTGCTGCCATCACTTGATAATAGGTTTAACACTAATGTTTTCAAATAAATATGTATTATTCTATAAAAACCAAACCTACATTAGCGTAAGCATGACTCCAACTGGTACTTCTACTGGCCCCTCTTACCACATGGTCATATCAATGTTAGTGTCGTGCATCAAACTCTTAAACCCTAAGGTGAAGATAATTTGCCTTTTCTCCTTTCGTGTTACCTGGACCTTTAACGGTCTGTAGGATCAGAATAGAAGAGAATACAGTAGATGTTCAAAAAATATTTTGGACAAAGAAAACACAAAATGTTTCCTTATAAAATGAACATACGACCCCAAAGAAAGGAATGGAGGGAGGAAGAAAAGTAAAAATTTGAAAAGTAAGATCCAAATGAGTAATGAGACCTTAATAAAGTTCCAACTGGAATTCCACCGGCCCTAGGGAGTGGGTTTTTTTTTTCCCCCGAAAAGAACAGTAGGAATCATTAAGCCATAAGATGTGCCCTTTCCCTGTAACCCAAATGTTTTTTGCCCTTCCTAACGAATACCTATGATCAGAGGGGATGTGATGTGGGTTGGACTGGAGAGGACTGAAATATACTGGCACCGAGACACCCTGACCCCCAGAAGTCCCCTACACTGGCCTGCCTTGCACCATCTCTTTAAGTCTTGTTGCTGCCTGCTGAGGGTGGAGGCTCAGCTCCATATAGGGCCCTGCTGCCACTGCCCTGTCCAGGGAGCTTACTGCCCTGGGGGAGGAAGGGATGGAAGACCAGTTCCCCGTTCAGCGCTGCTGAAACTACATTGGGGGTCTGGGCTAGTTTTCCCATTGGGTCACCTTTTCCGTATTCTTTGGCTAGGAGAAAAGACTCTCTTGGAGGTTTTTAGTCTATGTCTATTAGTAGTTCCAGTTTGGAAGCTTTCACCCCCTGGATCCAATCTGGAACTATATGAGAGACAATAAGGAAACCTAGGGGACACACTCCCCTGACTTCTCAAGCCCCGAGGTCCCTAAGCAGTCAATTTCTTTCCACCTTTCAGAGTTTTCTTATGTTTATTTGTTCTCTTATGTCCAGGGTTTTTTAGTTGACCTCTGATTTGGTCAGGACAAAAATTTGGGGTATGATACTTCAGTTCAGACAGTTGAGACAGTCTCTAGAATCTCAAGCAGGAGTCAGCCCAACCAGAAATCTTCCTAGGCAAAAATGCTTTGGAGGAATGAATGAATGAATGAATGAATATCATACATTCTAAAATTTTAGCCATTGCTATGTGGTTTCAAAAGAAGGTCCAGCTGTCATCCATTTTCATGTGATTTAGTATAACCACCCTTTATTTTCACTCTAACACACAAAAAAGACATTTTACTAAGACAATTAGACAAATTAACATTAAAACACTCTAATTATAATGTTTATATTTCAAGATTTTAAAGAATAAATACTTCATTTTTAATCTAATGCTGAGTTTGTCTCCAAATCTGATTTTTAAGTCTTTTTACTTTAACTTTTGAAAAGCTCATTTTTATTTTTATTAGAAAAGCAGTACACGGTTATTACAGAAAACCTCAAAGTATAGAAAAGTTTAAAGAAAAAGCTAAAAATATCTTTAATCTTACTAACTTTTATTATTTTGGAATATTTCTTTCCAGTCTTTTTGTGTGTCTATTGAGATGCATTAACCAGATTCATAAATTCTCCTTTGTTCATCTAACACTGTCTTGACCATTTTCCTATGAGACTAAAAATATTGGGAAAGGTTATTTTTATGGCAACAGAGTTTACCCTCTTAGAAATAAATCTGAATTTATTTGGATAATCCCCTTTTGCTGAATATTAAGATGGTTTATATTTTGCTACTATAAATCATGCTGCAAAGAATAATTTTTAAATAAATATCCATCTTTCTATAATTGCGATTATTTCCTTAAGACAGATTTGTTACCTTCAATCTTTATTTTGAAGAGGAAATTCATAAAATATTAAAAATAGTATTTTGATCTGTTTAATAAAGGTAGAGAAATAGTTAAGATCCCAGTTTTGGAATTTTTGATATGCTATAAAAATATACATAGTACTCAATATCAAAAAAAAAAAACTGATCTCATTTTTAAAAAATGGATAGAGTATCTGAATAGACATTTTTCCAAAGAAGACATACAGGTGGCAAAAAGAAAACTAAAAAGATGCTCAACAGGGGCATCTGGGTGGCTCAGTTGGTTAAGCATCTGCCTTCAGCTCCAGTCATGATCCCAGGGTTCTGGGATTGAGGCTCCTGTAGTGTTCCCTGCTCAGCGGGGAGTTTGCTTCTCCCTCTCCCTCTGCTCCTCCCTGCTTATGCTCTCTCTCTCTCTCAAATAAACAAATAAAATCTTTTTTAAAAATGCTCAATATCACTAATTGTCAGGGAAATGCAAACCAAAAACACAAGAAGATATAACCTTATACCAGTCAGAATGGCCAGCATAAAAAAGACAAGAAATAACGAATATTACAACAAGTGGCTAGGACACAGAGAAAAAAGGAACTCTTGTACACTGTTGGTGGGAATGCAAAGTGGTGCAGCCACTGTGAAAAACAGTATGGAGATTCCTCGAAACATTAAAAGTAGAAATACCATATGATCCAGTAACTCCACTACAGGCTATTTATCCAAAGAATATGAAAACAGTGATTCAAAAGGATATATACATCCCTATGTTAATTGCAGCATTATTTACAAGGGCCAAGATGTGGAAGCAATCCAAGTGTCCCCCAAAAGATTAAAGGATAAGGAAGATAGAATATTACTCAGCTTTAAAAAAGGATGAGATCTTGACATTTGTGACAACCCGGATGGGCCTTGAGGGTATTTTGCTAAGTGAAATAAGTCAGACAGAGAAAAGACAGATACAATATGATTTCACTTATATGTGGTACCTAAAAAAACAAGTGAACAAACAAACAAAAAAAGCAGAAACAGACCCTTAAATACAGAGAACAAACTGGTATTTGCCAGAGGGTGGGGGAGTCGGGGGAAGGGCAAAATGGGTGAAGAATAGTGGGAGGTACAGGCTTCCAGTTATGGAATGAACAAGTCACAGGGATGATAGTTACAACATAAAGAATATAGTCTATGGTATTGTAATAGTGTTGTATAGTGACAGAGAGTAACTATACTTGTGGTGAGCACAGCATAATGCCTAGTGCTGTTGAATCACTATGTTGTACACTTGAAGCTAATGCAACATTGTATGTTAACTGTACTTAAATTTTTAAAAATGTACACAGTACATACACATGTCTAAGGAAAATGAGAGCTCCATGTTTCTAGCACATATTTACATCTTTGTTATTAGATACTTTAATAGAGTTTGTGATATTTTCAATGGTCTCCTTAATTACACTGAGTTAATGATGAGTGGTTTTTACGTGACATTTATTTTCCCACTGAAGTGTGAAGATTGTATTTTACTCTGAAATAGTAAACATATCTTTAAAATATAACTGAACACAATGGACTTTTTAGGTCTTTATGGTATCATGAGAAAAAATATGTTGTTTTAATTTGTCTTGAATGTTGTTTAGGAAAAACATTGTTGAACACACAGTTTGAGAATGACCATAGGTAGCATGTAAATTAATGGAATTTTTAAAGAACTTTGGCTTATAAGAATCACATGATTTTTAAAAAAAAATGAAATCTGTTTATCACTGTAAAGCACATAATTAACCTTCAGTAGAAAGGGATATGAGGAGTATCACAAAAGATGAAAACCAGATTGAGTTCAGATGATTTGAGGATGAAAGGAAACTAGTTATAGGTAAAGTTCTTCATTTCCTAAAATGCTCAACAGGAGAAAAAATATTCACATAAAGAGTTTAAAGATTAAATTGCCTTAAATTGCTTTTTCTTCCTTTAGAAAATAGACACAATCTGGCTCTTTGTAGCAACAGATCGCTTCTGTAATTGACATGATAAAAAATGGAGCTGGGCAAAACCCGAGGTGGTTTAGAGTTTGAGCTGGGAGTATTGCATTCATACATTCCAAGTTTCCTTTCTTAACTTGTGACTCTGGGGCTGAAATAATGATCTCTTTTTTTCCCTTTAAAATAAATCTTTCCCTGCTTCTAACTACCAGGGGAATATTATGAAAACATTCAGAACTAACATTACAGAACTAACATAGCTAAAAACCGTGCATCAGCATTGTGAAAAGGCCTATAATCCCAGAGAGAGAAAAACTCCAAACATTATCAGCAGTACAGGGCTCTTGACTGTTGATTCTGAGAAACAGTAAGTTTGGAATTCTTGCCGCTCATTTAGCAAAAATAAAGTGACCAAAAGTAAGAAGAAAGAAAGAGAAAAGAGAAAAAGGAGCCATAGAGAGAAAACTTCTTTGTGTTCACCTGGGTATCTCATGACCAAGGAGCCTGTTTATGCACCTGGCTCACAGGATGAATGCTAATAGAAGGTTGGGGTGTGGAGAGCACAGATAGGAACAAGTATGGGACAGGAGCTTTGAGCTTCTGGGGTGTTGCTTCCTTCCTCCTCCATGATGCTTTGCTCATCCAGAGAAGAATATAAATGGCAGGCACCAGTTTTTTTGTTTTTTTTTTAAGATTTTATTTATTTATTTGATTTATTTATTTTTTTTAATGAGCCAGATACTCTCATGAGTGCCGAGAGGGGCAGAAGGAGCCCATCCTGGGCTGATTCCAGGACCCTGAGATCAGGATGCTGAGATCAGGACCTGAGCTGAAGACACATTACTCAACTGACTGAACCACCCAGGCCCCCCATGGTAGACACCAGTTTTATTCCACTGTCTTCCCATCAGTGTGGGACTGAGCAGGGAATCTTAAATAGTTCAAGTTAAAAAAGCAGATGCCCTCAATAACTATGACTGCCCCCACCCAACACACAAATTAAACCATATGCTACCATTTTATCCTGAGTTCTCTGGCTCTTTTTGGTAATTGGTTAGTTCCACCCTAATTTCAATATCCATTGTGCCTACCTCTATTAAAACATGCACAACTCCTTGTGTGTGTGTGTGTGCATGTGTGTGTGCCAGGTGAGGGTTAATGTTTTAATGTTAAAGTCTCACCACTTGTTTATGAATTCCTTGAGAGTACCTTTGAATCCCTAAAGCCTTACAAAGTACCTAGCATGTAGTAGTAATTTGATGGTAATAATTTTTATTTATTGAGCAAGTACTGATTCCCAGGAATTATGCTAAGTAATTTTACATGATAAACAGAAATTAAAAGGAATTAAAGTAATTGTCCAGGGTTACTAGCTAGTGGGGGCAAGTCTAGCCTCAGGATTTAGACCTCTGACAAGCAGTAATGCCTCACTCATTTGTTAAATGAATACAGGAAGCTCTCTTTTTCTCACCCCATTGTGATAACTAACTGTGACTATAGACAGCCAATATTTTAATATAAGAAACTGAAAAATCTATCTTTTCAGTATCATTAGAACATTATTTTGCACTTATGTATACTGAGATTGCCTTAGAAATGGTTCCTGCCTTTTGGAAGTTAGAATCTAGGGCAATCACATTATGGGAAGCACAGATACATAAAAGACATACAGCCTACAGAATAAAAACATTACCCTATACATTAATGGACCATAAAATACTGCTTAGGGGCCTCACTTTTCAATTTACACTTAAAACTACAGCAGGAACATGCAATATATATATCAGTATATATATATGTGTGTGTATATGTATATACATGTATACTTTTGCAGAGATATTTATATACATACTTCTATATATATTCTATATATATAATATATATATTCTATATATAATTATACATATACCTCTGATATACATATATACATATAAGCATATACACATACATTTGTACATGTAAAACACACACACACACACACACACACACACACACACGGCACAGAGAATCATTATTGAGGAATGTCCCTAGGCAAGAATCTACCTCTCTATTTCTCTGTTCTCTCTTCTGTAAAATGGGTTGGTATGAGGGTTAAATTGGATAGAGCATAAAACGTGCTTTGAGTCTGCAGCCTGTCAGTCATTTTGTAGATGATCACAGCAGAGGAACTATCCTTCTGAGGTTAAAGTTAGCATGCATGTCAGTGAGCTGAGTTGCCGGAGCAGAGCTCTCACGGACCGACTGTCCACCCACTTCTGAACTACTCAGGATCACTATGACCACATCAAGCCTTGCGTGTGTGTTGCCCCTCTCCACCAGCATCCAGGGAGTCTATCATCACCTGAAATATCATTCCTATTTGGACATACCACCCCTAATCTGACTCAATTCCATCTCTTCTCCCTGAATTCTTTCCCTGGGCCTTCTGGAACAACTTTTTGCGATCAGCCTCAGTTCCATTTCTGAAAAATTCCTTCATCTCCATGCCTATGCAAAGTGTGTCTGTCTCTTGAGGACTCCATGCCCCCTTTCAAATGGAGGCTGTTGTTTCTTTTTCCCTCTCCTGCCCAACTCCTTAGGGCCAGGAAGTAGATTAGATACTCACCTGATCCCCACAGCTGCTTCTAGCCATTTCTCCTTCATCTTCCTTTACACGAAGGTTAACTTATCCATTTGGCATACTGGACACAGTAGACATAGTGCATGTGTTGCTTTTAGGGGACTAGGAAAATATTTCCATTTCTTTTAAAATTTGAAGAAGAAAATGACTATAATCCAACCTGAATTGTACTCATCTTTTACTCAAACAGTTGTGAAATATACTTTTTAGTTTTTTTATGAAGGAAGGGGCTAATATGCCTAGGGCCCAGATAAGTCATAATGTGGCCCTGCTCTAGACCCCTAGCTCTTCCCTAGCTCCTGCTGTCAATGTCCATCACCTCTATTCCGCTGCGAATCCATCTAAGGACCAGGGTTCTGTCCTTCATACTGAGGACCTGAGCTCCAGTTGACTACTTTCCTCTCCACCCAAACTCTAATATCCAGAGTTGGCTTAAGTACATATGGAGGCGTTAATGCAAGAGGCCACCCTTTTAGATCAGACCTTCCCAATGGACTGGAGAAAGTAGCTGTGTATTTTGGTGGGTACCTGGGGGTGAAGACTAAGGAAAAGGACAGGACTAAGGGCTGGAACATTGTATATATTTCCTGTTTGGTCCAGATAATTTCAGACATTGGGAAGGGATTGAAACTGCAAGCAGAGTGCCTTGGCAGTTTTGGTGGAAAGAGCTGGGGAAGGCAGCTCTAGAGAGGACTAGCACTTGAGGCTGAAGAGGGTACAACCATTTTAGGTCTTTCAGCCATTATTCTTTCCCTTTTTGTAGCCTCAGCCACTCTCATTTATGTAGCAGGGCTGGGTGAGCCAAGGTGGGATGCCAGGTGGGGATGCTCATGGCCCAGTGTTGTGAAGGATTCCCTGAGCTGCTCCAGTCCTCACTCTGCAGACCACATGGCATCAGCCTCTGAGTACCCCTGTCCTGAAAGCACACTGAGTTTTCAAGGTCCTTCAGTGCATCCTGTAGGGAAAGCAAATGCTCATCACAATGGAGGGAGAAAAAAATCCTGAATCCTTAAATCCCCTGAAGCTTGCTAAGTTCTTGAAGTGCAAAGTAGAGAGAAGGGCTCAATGGGTGTGCAGAGGGCTCTTCATGCTGTAAAAGCCAGCCTGAGAGTGGCAGGCAGCACTCATTAGGCAGGCATGGGGAGAAGCCTCCTCTTCAAAAGGCAGGAGGCAAGGAAGCATTTGATGGGGCAGGTATGTTTGTTTAAGCCTGGGCTGGGTCTGGGGACTGCTCTGTTGGGAAGGGCGATTGCCTAGGGTCAGAGAATGAACCTGCCCCGGGCATCTTTCTCTCCTTCCCCTTTTCTCTCTTTCTGTCTTTGTTAAAATACAAATTTACATTGGGAAACAGCCTAGCTTCCTAATGATGGAGACTGCCTCTGTGCAGATATAATCTCTGATTGATGGGGTGTGGGGAGGGAAGGAAAAAGACCAAAGAGAGTTTATGAATTCACTCGCAGATTCAAATCACGTCAGGGGCCCTGCCAGTCTCCTTAGGCAGAAAACCAGGCAAGGCAGAGATCAGCAAAGTGTGTTGATGTCTTGCTTGCTCCCCCTTTTCTCTACATCTGCATTTATTCACTTAACAACCTCGTGAACTTGCTCAATAGAGTCTCAATACTCCTTCCTTCTTCCATAAAGCAAAAAAGAAATGGAGAGTCCTTGTTTTAATCACTACTCTTCTCCGGGGACTTTAGCAAAACTGAACCTACTGGTTCACATTTAAAGAAAGTTTTATTTAAGTTACTTCCAGTGGGGATGCCCCAAGGTTACTTTGTCTACTATTTGTCTCAGTATTTAAAAGCTTAGTGTATTAATAGAAAAGGGATTTGCAAATGCTTACTGTCACTCACCTGGAAACAATTACTCAAAAGATAATCAATTTAACATCAATACTTTTTTTTTTTTTTTTTTTTTTGAGTGCCAATATCTGACTGGCTCTGTTCTGGGGCCTTTTGTAAGTGTAAGATAAAAAAAGATCATATGCCATGTTGGTCAGTGTGGGGTGAAAAAGCAAACATGTGAAAAAAAATAGCAGGAAAAAAAAGCATACTAAGTAAACAAGTACCGGCAGGCAGTAGCATATACCTTACACATTCTAGGGTTTTCATACAGGTAGAAATAAAGCTTATATCTTTTTCATAGTAATACTGACCTGTAAATACATTATGCTGTTTCATAATGCTGGCCACCTCATCCACATAATATGCAAATCATCTGGTTCAAACAAAATTTTAAAAGATGAGGTCTTTTTCCTTTAGAGCACAGATCATTTGTGAAGCTAATCACAACAATAAAAAAACACAACCCCCTGACAGATTCTAAGTCACAGCAGTACTTTTATTTTATTTTTATTTTTTTTTAAAGATTTCATTTATTTAATTGAGAGAGAGAGAGAGCATGAGCACGGGGGCATGGGGAGGGGCAGAGAGAGAGAGGAGGAAGCAGACTCCTGGCTGAGCAGGGAGCCCAATGCTGGGCTTAATCCCAGGACCTTGAGATCATGACCTGAGCCAAAGGCAGACACTCAGCTGACTCAGTCACCCAGGTGCCACATGGCTGAACTTTTAAACTCAGTATAAGAAAAACTTGTGTTTTAACAGGGTGCCTTCTATAGAGAAAGGGAATCCATAGCTTCTGTGCCTTACACTGAAAAACACTTTCAATAATCCTCAAGTTAGCTGGGAATGTGAGCACTAAAAAGCATATCAGCAAATTTGCGTGGTATTAAATAACGTAATGCTTTAAGTATCAGTAAAGACAAAATAGCATATTGTATAATTTACCTTCAGAATTTTTCTTTCTCTTTCTTTGTATAAATTTTAATTGTTTTAGTTTAATTATAAGTAATTAAATCCAATAAGAAGTTTTTCTAATTTTTATCAAGGGGTTATTTTATAGAGAAAAGTCAGCCCTCTCACAGAGAGTCTCAATAGAAAGATGTTCAAATGATAGATGCAAAAACTGCAGGAGGTGACTCCAGCTGTGGAATGGGAGAAGGGAAGGTGAATAGACTTGACATTAGAACTCAGGTTAAGAGAAAATAATGATTTCAATGAACCTACAAGTTGTCTATTAAATTCTGGATTTAATTCCAATTTCAAGGCGGTTTGGTGGCACTTGGAATCTGAGATTGGTCCCTGTCAAAGACAAAAACCAAACAAGGAGGGATATTACTTTTATTTAGGCAATTACCATAGGGAGAACACCCCAGGTGAGTAGATCAGAGTTTCTTAGCAGGATGGTTTCATCTTAGGCTTTCATAGGAAGAAGGGGACAAGTTATAGGTAGGATGACTTTACAGTAGGGATTGTTTCTATAATCAGAAGGATTCTTAGTCACTTAAATGGGAAATAATATTTCTCTGTGTGTGTAGCTAATTTTTGGACAATAGACACTTTAATTAATTATGAGACAAAGAATGGAAATTTGGAGGGTCTGTGTCTGGTCCTGTAATACAAAGATTAATTAGCAAATTGTATCTAAATCATAGGGAGAAGTGTGGTTCTTTGTAGTAAGCCATTTTCTTTGATCACAAAGAGTAGGTCTTTTGGTTTTTTATATATAATAATTTGATATATAATAAAATGCAGGCATGGTAGAAGAAAATGGAATGGACCCTTAGCTGGGCTTATGGAAATCCTATTAGAAAGCTTTTGTTTTTCTTTTTTTTAAATATTAATTAATTTGTTTGTTTGAATGTGAGAGAGTGAGAGAGAGAGAGAGCGAGAGAGCACAAGTGGTGAGAAGGGCAGAGGGAGCGGGTGAAGCAGACTCTCCGCTCAGTGGGAAGCCCAGGGCTCCATCCCACGGTCTTGTGATCATGACCTGAGCTGTTGGCAGATGTTTAACTGACTGAGCAACCCAGGTACCCCAAACCTTTAGTTCTTCCTAAGAAGTATCAAAAAGACCCTCCATAAGATATAGTTGGCTTTCAGGAAATGCAAAAAAGATTTGGGAAAGGAATGGAGAAGGGGAGAAGTAGAGACCAGGCATAGGAAGCCCTAACCATAAATTTAATTTTGTGTCTGTTAACACACCAGAGGCCTACTGTACTCCAGGGGCACAGAGGCACATTTTACTCCAGTTCCAACTCTATAATCTTGACCTCAGCAATTTGCTTTAATCCCTCCAGAACTCAATTTCTGTGTCACTAAATGAAGAGAAATGGATGGTGCAGATTAGTACTACTCAAGACAGTTTGAGCATCACTCATTATATATGAAGACTCCCAGACCCGCAGCTCACACTCACTGAATCAGAACCCTCATTTTAGTAAGATTCCCTGGCACTTCATATACACGTTGATCTAGGGAGGCTTTTCCTTGTCTTTGGGGAACAAATACAGCCAATTCTCATTATTCATGGATTCCATATTTATGCATTTGGTTGCTCATTCAGATTTATCTGTAACCCCCAAATGAATATTCACAGCCATTACAGACAGGCAAAGAGCAGTGGAATGTCTGAGTCACCTGATGTACACATTCCCAGCTGAGATCAAACAAAACAATAATGCTGGGTCTTCTTAACACCTCAAAATTTGAACAAATGGTCTTTTTTGCAGTCTTTTAGTGCCATGCTGAGGTTTGTTTTGTGTGTGTGTGTGTGTGTGTGTGTGTGTGTTTTGCAGTGGTGATTTCCTTGTTTAAAATGGCCCCCAAGTGCAGTGCTGAAGTGCCCTCTGGTGTTTCTAACACGAGAAGAATGTAATGGGCCTCCTAGAGAAAATACATGTGGTAGGTAAGTTTCATTCTGGTGTGAGTTATAGTGCTTTGGCCATGAGTTCAATGTTAACAAACCAACGAGATATATATATAGATATAGATATATATATCTATATGTGTGTGTATATATATCTATATCTATATCTATCTATATATATATATATAAAATAAGGTGTCTTTAAGCAGACGTATACACCAAAGAAGCTTATATATTCATTGTTTGATGAAAATGCTATGGTTGGAGGCTTGTAGGAACATAACCTTTTATTTCCCCTAAGAGCAATATTTCAATATTCACTAACTCACTGTTCTGTGACCTTATAAAACATAACTACTGTAAATAACAGGAATCGGTGTTCCTCTACTGGGTGAAGATAAAGGTACAATCTGAATATAGAATAATGGGAAAGATATTATTTGAGACTGATGTCTTTAAGTGAACATTAAGAGGCAAAAAGAAAATTACCATTACACAAAACAACAAAAACTTAGCTCCAATTCTAACTAGTCTCTGAGGACTGGAAAGCCTCTGCTTCCTCTTAACTGCCATGAAGAACCCCAGTATTGAACAGCACTTTTGTGTTGTTTTGTATTTGTTGGTTCCCCAAACAGGGAGTCCCCAGGGAAAATCTGAAACTTCATCCCTCTCCAAAATGGAGAGGCAGGAGAGATGGGAAGAAAGAGGCTGGCCCCTCCAGTTTCGGGAAGTTGTGGTCTCATAAGCAAAGGAATTACCAACAGGTAATTGACTGTCTCAAGATGAGTGGATCTCTGTACCAGCCTGTTAGAATTTTGACAGTTTATACTGAGGCCTTAACAGGGCTCAGTCACGTGTACTATCCAGAGGGTCTCAACACCACATTGCTCAACAAGGCTGAATCCTTCCAAACAGCTCCCACTATGGGAAACCATAGTGGTTTCCATAGCACACCGTATAATATGGGACAGGGGATAGGGGGTGAGGAGCCTGTGACTGCCTGGAGCCAGCACCAGGGTCAACCAGTGGTCATGTCCTCTCCATGACATCCTCCTACAGTTTTTTTTTTTTTTAATTCTTTTTGCTCCTACAGTTTTTAAGACAGAAAAAGAGACAATGTTTTGCCCCTGCACCTTAGCTAGACTTGGTTTCTCTGAGAAGACGAAGTCCCAGTGTTTTATTTCTCACATTCTCTCCTTTGAGCCTTAAGCCTGTTCACTTATTAAATCCCCCCTCCAGCCTGACAAGTATCCCTCTCGTTCTAGAAAGAGTATTAACTTTTGGAGCTCTCACACTAATGCATGGCTTAAATCCAAGCAGACTCTCAAGTGAACGATTCTCCTCCTTCCCCCCCGCCCATTCTTTTTCATTCCAGGGTTTCTTTTAGTGTTTACATAAGCTTTTTGTTTTGTTTCTTATTAAAAGATAAATTCCTACAACACAGTGAGGGTCTTTCCTTTTCTTTTAGAGTCTCTGTTACTCTTTCCCTGTGCATTTACAGCATCTGGGTAGGTGGCAAAGTGACTTAAAATGACTCAAGAGATCACAAGGAATTACTTGTGTCACTAATTATTGTCTACGGACTCCGACCCTGATTGCTCCTCTTCCTTCTGTCTCAGAGAAGCAAGACTGAGTGTCGGGTCAGCAACCTCTCTGTGATTAAATATTCATGCACAAACACAAATGCACACAGGCAAGGCAATAAGAAGTGCCAAAAATAACAGCAGCATCTCTGTCCTGTGGAGCTTGTAGAAGCACAAGTAAAGAATGAACACAGATCAAAATTGCAGATCAAACATAATGTGAGCTGACAATGCACTCGTTGCAATGGGTTTCCTAACAACAGTGAATTCTCAGCAATATCTAAAGTCATTGTCATCCCACAATATCCACAGAACAAATTAAAGCTCATTGTGCCCTATGATCTTACAGGACATGCTGCATGATGACATAGGGAACATCGCATACTGAGGGATGCCAGTGGTGGCATCACAAACAGATGGGGAATACCATTTTCTCTCTGGTGATACTGGAGAGGTCAATGTCTAATATAATGCCTGTGTGGTTCATGGCACATTTTAAGTACTCAGTAAATACTTACTACGTAAATGGATGATCTTCAAGGATGCTAAGTGGACCAAAATCTCCCCCCTCTGTGGAGTTAATCTGTAATAATTCAAGATGCTTACCTGAGAAGATAATCTACAGAGAGGCAGAGGGATCAACAGCAGTGCTAAATAACATGGAGGATGCTAAAGATACTGCCATTAATAATTTATTTTCTGTTGCAAAAAATAAGTTCAGAAATTGTCCTGGAATATTTCTGTGTAGGTCAGTAAAAATGTCATGCCTTTTGGAGTCAGACCCACTTAGCTCTGCAACGTATTAAGTTATTCATGATATACAAATCACTTAATCTAACTTATTGTTACTTTTCTGTAAAATAGGGTAACAACACTTACTTCATTAATTTGTTGAACTAATTAAATAATACACGTGAAATTGCCTAACCTGTTATCTGACATATAGTAGTTTTTCAAATGCTAGTTTCTTCCCTACTTTGCTTATATAACATCTTCCCTGTGCTAGGAACTGAAGTAGGATGCCATGCTGAATAAAGCCTACATAACTTTTCTCTTACAGAGCTCATAGCCTACTGGGGGAGACAGCCACTAACCAAATTATTGTGACAGAAACTCTTGAAAATTTGTGAAGAATGCGAAGAGGGATGAATTTTTGAGTGAGATGACTTAATCAGTGCTGGGAAGAAAGGTGAGGTCAGAGGAGGTCTCTCTCCGAGGAAACCAGCTTAGGCTTGCAGGGAAAAGATCTAACAGAAGTTCTTCTGGCAGAGGTGGGGGAGGGGGTTAGAGACTCTTCCAGGATCTAGTATGATTTTATAAAAGCCCAGAGTTAAAAATCTTTTCAGGGCGCCTGGGTGGCTCAGTCGGTTAAGCATCTGGCTTTGGCTCACGTCATGATCCCGGATTCCCGGGATCATGCCCCACATCAGGCTCCCTGCTAAGCCTGCTTCTCCCTCTGCCTCTGCCATGTTTGCACATGCTCTCTCTCTCAAATAAATAAATCTCTAAATTAAAAAAATTTTTTTTTATTTATTTGAGAGACCCCATGAGTGAGCATGAGTAGGGGGAGAAGCAGAGGGAAGGAGAGAGAAAATCTCAAGCAGACTCCTCATCCAGTACAGAGCCCAACATGGGGGCTTGATCCCATGACCCAGAGATGATGACCCAAGCCAAAACCAAGAGTCAGACACTCAATCAACCAAGACACCCAGGTGCTCCCAAAATCTTGTAAAATCTTGACTCAAAGTCTATAAATAATAATCAGATATTTATCACACTGTTTCTTAGTTCTCCTTTCCAGGGTCTACACGAGAGATCACTCTCCTATTAGTGAGAAAGGTGAAGACACACAGAGCTCCCTATAAACAATGTTCCTAGGGATAGGAGATAGGACTCCATTCCTCTTTTATAGCTGAGATTCTTGATAGGGATATCATTCAGCTACTACAAGTTTACTTTTCTCAATTGCAACACAGAAAGTAGAGCTTCTTCTATTACATAATAGAAGTATTATGTAATAATATATAATATATACATATATAATAATTACATTACATTACTTATGTAAGATATATATATATATGTAAGATATGTTTATTATTTCCCAGAATACCTCATGCTTTTGATTTTTTTTTTTTTTTTTTTACCATTTTCTAGCAGATAGAAATTACCTTCTTGAATAGAACTGTTCAGGTCTGTGGGTTCCTCCTCAGGATCTTAGCAGACTTTGTCGAAGTCCATCATTTTCCACATTGTAACTTGGTAAGAGGCCAAGAGTCTTGGTTTATGAGGTAGGAGTTTTCAAGTTTCCTGACATCATTTGTTCTGTCATGTAATTAGGTTCTAAAACACCTTGAGTAAATAGAAAACTTGTAAAAGCATTTTTTTTTTAACTGAAGAAAAGGAATTATGTCATTTTAACCTCATGATATAATCATTTCTTTCTTCTTTTTAACGATCATTTTATTTTATTTTATTTTTATTTTTTAAAGATTTTATGTATCTATTTGAGAGAAATAGAGCAAGAGAGAGCAGGAACAGTGGGGAGGGGCAGGAAGGGAGGGAGAAGCAGACTCCCTGATGGACAGGGAGCCTGACATGGGGCTCAATCCCAGGACCCCAAGATCATGACCAGAGCCGAAGGCAGGTGTTTAACCAGTGGAGCCACTAGGCGCCTACCTAAGTTTTACTTTTTTTTTTAAATTTTAATAAACATATAATGTATTTTTATCCCCAGGGGTACAGGTCTGTGAATCGCCAGGTTTACACATTTCACAGCACTCATCATAGCACATACCCTCCCCAATGTCCCCTACGTTTCACTTTTTACTAAGTTTTACTTAGGTCTAATAATAAAAGTAATTTAAGTCAACACCCGGTTCAGAGAATTTGTCCTTCACAAACTGTCACTATTTTATTTTATCTTATTTTTATTTTTTTAGTATAAGAGACCCTGGTTTAATTTCTCATAACTGTCACTATTTTATTTAATTTTGATAAACCTGTTTCACATCAAACCTCACACTCATTGCTGGAATTATCCCATAGACAGGGCATTTGTAACTATTTGTTTTACTGTTACCAGCTCTGATGACTAGAAAGTTTAATTTTTATTGTTTGCTGATACTTCCTTTCCTATAAATTCCAACCATTGGTAGTAGTTATGCTTAAGAACATATCAACTCTGTTCTCTTTTTGTGGGAACTTTAAAGTTACAGGAGGATAACTATCATGTTTTTTCCATAGTCTTACTTTCACAAATATTTTTGAGAACTTACTTTGGCCAAAACATTGGGCATGAGCTATGTTTTGCCTTTCCAGCTTCAACAGCTACACTCCTTTTAAACTTTCCTTGAAAGGTTTCCCCCTTAATTACTATAATTTACACAAACTCTAGCCATGTCCTTGTCACAATGTGGCATCTCAAAAATAGGAATATACAGAATGGAGAATTTTATTCAATATCACCAAAAATAAAAATAGGAATTATTAAACTCAAAAATGTATTAAGCACTAACAGGGATAGATATAGAAATAAATGACACACTATTCTTGCCTTCCAAGAGTATCCAATCTAGTTGGAAATAAAGATTACGAGTTTAAATAATATTAAATATTATTAAAAACAAGCATTTTAGGAGTTCAGAAAACTGAGTTCTAGATCTTATTGGATGTTTCTAGGTCTAACTAGGGCTGTCTTGAAAACTACATTGGGTCTGAATATTACCAGTGTAAACAAGTACCAAATGCTTTGCCCAAAGTGCATAAATATCGGTATTGCCAAACTGCTCTTTGTCTAGTCCTTTCTCCACTCCATACAGCACAAAGAGGAAATCTTAGCTTGAGATAGCAAATAAGTGATTAAATCTGCAATTTTTGGAAAGGCCACTAGAAATAAAACTTGGCAAAATTCTAATACTAGTGATTGCTCTCTGTTTAGCCTGCAATCAATGAAGGCTGTTAACATTCTTTTGGGGTCGAATTTTCTTTTGATTTTAGAAACAGAGCTCAAACGACAGCGCTACTTTAAAAAAAAAAAAAAAAAAAAAAGTTCTGTTAAGACAGGAAAAACACAGGAAGCCTGGAATGTAACTAGATAGGCTGTATTTCCGGAATCTTACCCTTAAGCAATATGTTGGGCCCCTTTTGCACATGCGCAGAAGGAAAAGTTGGGCGGGAGTTCCGTTGCGCCGGGTCGCGCTCCGGGCAGGGATTGGTGGCGCCAGGTGGGAGAGGCGGAACCGGAAGCGCCTGTGTTGTGGGGCTTAGCCTGTTCTCTCCCGGCGTCTTTCCAGCGCCTTGCTTCCAGCAGTTGGTTCTGCTTTTGCAGGGAGTGCCATGGGGGAAGCGGAGAAGTTTCACTACATTTACAGTTGTGACCTGGACATCAACGTGCAGCTTAAGATGTAAGAGAATCGGGACAGTGACTGGCATTGCTGGGGCTTCGGGACGCTGAGATGGGGGCCTGTGGGTTGGCGGGGAGAAGTGGTTAATAGCCTGAAGACCGTCCTGGGGGCGGCTGGGAGGGCTGTAGCCAGGGAAGCGGAGGAGAACCGGAGGTGGAGAGGGGAGCCTTGTGAAGGAATTGAGGACTAGGTCTCTGGGACAAGGATAGCAGTAGAAAATGCCCTCAAGTTTCACGGTGTTTTACTTTCTTCAAAGCATTTTGCTGCCGACAGCAACCTTTTGAGGGTTTTTACGTTTTATAGATTAAGAAATCAAGTTTCAGTAAAGTCGTCCTCCTGCCGTTAATAGTTGGAAGATCTTTAGAACCGGGCTGGCAGGTGGAATGGAGGGTACAGAAATTAGACACGGGCAGATCTGGTAGTTGAGAATAACATGAGTGCATGGATACAGTATTAGAATCACGGGGGGTGATAGAGACTTAGGTTGAATCTTGGGACATTGTGGCATTGTTTAGCCAGGGAAGTTAGGAGTCAGTCGAAGATGAGAGTGTCAGTTGCAAAGGGACCAGAAGATAGGAGAAAAGGCTTTGCAGGAAGATTTTGGAGCATTACAGTTGAAGTAAAGGCCAAGGGCATAATATTTTGAGATGAGATTAGTGAAACCGAGATTGGGGGTGGGTAGGACTGAGTTGGAAATTATGTCATTTTAAGGCAGCCTTAAAGAAGTGTTTTCATGTGTGAATCCTATCACAAATTATTAATCATATCATCATTCGTTATATGTTTAGTCAGTATTCATCTTATGTTCACACATGCAGTGAATACATTTTTTCAGCTGTCAGGTGCACCTTTGAAAGATCGTTTTTATTTTCAGAAGTTACTTACTTCAGACTCTGACAAATCTTTTACTATCCATTTTGTGGTGATAGTAAAAATAATATTTCAAGAACCAAACTATAGTTTTGTAAAATAATTTACACACCCATTTCAGGAAATTTCTGCAGCATGTGGCACTACATGCTTATACAGGACTGCATTGCTCTCATTTGATAAAGGGCTTTCCTTCAGTCTCATTCCTGTCAGTATTTTTTTGGACATAGGAATGATTTTTTTTTTTTTTAAAGATCTTTGAACCCTAAAAGGAAAGAGAAAAGTAAAAAAAAAAAATTGGTCTGTCATTAACAGACACACATTCAGTAGTATTTTGAGGCAAAGTTAAAGCATAAATTAGAAGTTTGGCAAAATTTAATACTAACCATCTTTTAGCTTCTAAGACTGCCGTTGTTGATCATTGGGGGCAAGGAGTATCAACTTAGAATCATATAATGAAAGAATAATGAATTCTTTAATTCAGTTTATTCTCCCCAGGGTTTTAGTTTATTGTGACAGTTTTAATTAACAAGTTGCAATTTGATGTCTCTTTTCCTAGCACCATAACTGGATATCAAACTGCCTGCAAGACATGGTCACTTTGGATGTGCCAAAGCACTTTGAAAGCAACTTGTCTGAGACTAGCATACCATTAAGCCTACTCTTCTGATTCTGATCTTCCTGTATTGTCTCACTTATTTTGGCGATTGTTGGCATAATTAATCGAGTTGGTTAAGACAGGAAACTGAGTTCTGCATACATCCCTTTCTTACCTTCTCTGTTTAATCATTCACAAATTGTCTGGAATCTACCTTCATATCGTTGATCGATGCCACCTTTTTTTTTTTTTTAACCCCACAATCCTGGCCTTAGTCTACCTTTTTCCTTTTAATGTGGACTGAAAGTCTTCTAACGGATTTCCTCGCTTTCAGTCCCTCCTCTCCATTATGTTCTTACACTCCTGCCAAAAGTACAACTCTGATTACATTACTCCCACTTCAAATAATTTTTTTTATCATATTTTTGAATGTTCACTTTGTGTCAGGCACTGTAGTGAATATGGTGGATACTAGCTTTATATTCTACCTACTTTTCATTCTCATCTTTAGCTTCTTTACCCCTTGAGCTTTATGCTTTAGCTATGCCAAACAACTTGTAGTTTCCCAAACATACCTTCTTGCTTCTTTGCATCTGTATATGGTATTTTTTCCTTCTAGGATGACTCCCTGCCTTTTTGGCTCTCTTTTCTCATATATTGTTTGGGCTCATTTCAGACATCAATCTGGGATACTAAGCTCTTGCTCTGAAGCAAGTTTACATGCTCCTGAGACTTTTTGGTATGCCTTTCTGTAGTAGGAAGGACATTGGCTTTGGCCTCTTTTTTTCTTTTTAATAGATTTTATTTATTTATTTTAGAGAGAGCACTAGCAGGGGAAGGGGCAGAGAGAGAGAAGCAGGCTCCCCACTGAGCAGGGAGCCTGACATGGGGCTTGATCCCAGGACCCTGAGATCATGACCTGAGCCAAAGACAGACTCCTAACTGACTGAGCCACCCAGGCACCCCACTTAGGCCTCTTTTGCCAGCTCTCGTACTTATTTTGTGAACTTGAATAATGAGTTTGATTGCTGAGTGTCTGCTTCATTATTTATAAAATGAGAAAAGGGTGAAAAGAGAGAATATATAAAATCTCTGGCACAATATTTAACATAATCTTGATGTCCAAGCAATGTTCCTACCTCCTTTTTAATGTCTTGTACATATCTTTTATGATCTATAACATTGTATTTTTTTAATTTAAAGAACTTACCAGATAATATATTTACACAGTAACAAAATTGAAAGAGTATTGAAAAATATTGAGTTAAAAATAAGTGGAAGTGAAGTTTTAATATTTTCTTTTAATGTTGTATTTATCTCATCTTTCATTTTTGGTCTTCTGTGCCTAGTACAGTGAATGTTTGTTGGATGAATACATGAGTAAGTGCTCAGCTTGAAATTAATAAAGGGAAACTTAAGGTCTGGAAAGCTGATGATGTCTAGAAGGTAGATCAAGAGTTGGTGAGAGGATTTAAAATAAAGTAAAAGCCTAAAATAGAGAAATATGTTGGTGAAGATTGGAATGATCTTAGATATGTTGGGACTTATTTTTACCTTTATTAGATGTAAAGTTTATTTTAATTTTATATGCAAGAAAATGTTGAGGCATCAGAAGGTTACTGTGATACAACCATAAACTGTTCTTAGTATTTGTTGTGTATATGCTTAAAAAATACATCTAATCATTATTGTTCTTATGCCTCCAGAGGAAGTTTGGAAGGGAAGAGAGAACAGAAGAGTTATAAAGCTGTTCTAGAAGACCCAATGTTGAAGTTTTCAGGACTGTATCAAGAGACATGCTCTGACCTTTATGTTACTTGTCAAGTTTTTGCAGAAGGGAAGCCTCTGGCCTTGCCAGTGAGAACATCCTACAAAGCATTTAGTACAAGATGGAAGTAAGTTGTGTCTTGCACATGGTGGGTTCCAGACTATTCTCCCATTTCTTTATAGATGTTGCAAGTATGATTTGTTAGGGATTCAGGAGGAAAATTAAAAAAAAAAAAATTGGATTTAAGACCTATAAGCATTGATCCAATAGTTTAAAGCAGTAACCTACTCAGATGGAATAAGGTCTTATATATATTAGTATTATGCTATTTAAGTAGAAGTGGATTTATATTTGAATTATGTTTGTATTCAGTATATTGACATATTTTTGTAGGAGCTAGACTGATTCACAAAATGACCCAAACCAAAAAACAGATGTAACATCTTTATATTTTCTACCACCCTATGGCCCAAACACGTGAACATTTCTGGATAGATAGTCTGAATTGTCCTACCTGATGTTTGGTGCTCAGATTTGATGAAATCTCTCAGACAACAAAAACACACCTGTTGTCATCTATTCGGATCAGATTTTTATTCTTATTTTAAATATGAAACTAAGTTTTTTAAAGTTCATGGTTTTTTGATCCTGGTATGGTTAGCAAACTATTGTTGAGATGCAAGGTAAATAATGAACATGAAGGTCCTGTTTTTCCAGAACACTCTTGTGGGTCCTGAATTTAAAGTCTTGTCTCTTCTTATTTGGTAGATTATGTGGTACAGTTTTGTTGTTCCTTCAGTGAGTGTTATTCAGTACCTTGGGAGGCTCAATGCAGGATACATGACCTGAGCTGAAGGTAGCTGCTTAGCCGACTGTGCCACCCAGGCGCCCCGAATTTCTTGATTAAAGAATTTACTAGTGTTAATTTTCATGAGCTTGGTTTTTCAAAAATTTTTTTCATGTGTTCTGTGTTTAAACTTGAAGTTGCCTTCATTAAAATTAAGGTAAGTGCCACATTTTTTGTAGTATTAACCTAATCTTCTGGGACATTTTCTCTGGACAAATCTTCTTATGGTTTGTTAATTTAAAAGGAAGTTTATACACACCCACACACATATATATATTTTATTTTCTTAGTGTTATATTTATGTTGACTTTATTCCCATAGCTGGAATGAATGGCTGAAACTGCCTGTAAAGTACCCTGACCTGCCCAGGAATGCTCAGGTGGCCCTCACAATATGGGATGTGTATGGACCAGGGAAGGCAGTGCCTGTGGGAGGAACAACGGTTTCACTCTTTGGAAAATATGGGTAAGCATTTTTGTCTTCTCTCTAGGAGTGTTGGGAGAGCTTTTCTTTTTGCGAGAGCTTGAATAGTTTATACCCAGTCTGATTCTCTATGTTGTAGGAAGTGAAAACCTGTTTGGTACATATGATTCCTTCGTTCTCAAGACTGAATCTGACACATTTTCCTACGGGATATGCAGATAGATTAGTTAAGAAACCTACTGTTAGTGTTCGGTATTGTGATTTCCATTTGAAAACAGTCATTAGAAACTAGAATCTTCCTAGGAAAAAGAGGCTCTTTGGTGTATACTGTAACTTCATTGTTAATAGAAGGTTTTTGTTTTCTCAAAATAGTGACAGGACAATAAACAGTGTTAAAAAGCACAAATTTGCTAATAATGATTGTAATAGAAGAGTGTCAACTCAGTTTTTAAAAATTTTCAGGTAATAGGGGCACCTGGGTGGCTCAGTCATTAGACTTCTGCCTTCAGCTCAAGTCATGATCTGAGGGTCTTGGGATCAAGCCCCATGTTGGGCTCCCTGCTGAGAGGGAGACACAGTGAGAGAGGGAACACTCTCTCCCTCTCCCACTCCCCCTGCTTATGTTCCCTCTCTCACTGTATCTCTCTCTGTCAAATAAGTAAATAAAATCTTAAAAAAAATTTACAGATAATGGGAGCTAATCGTAAGGAAAAAAAAAAAAAGGAAAAAGGAGTAATCCTAGAGGGTATTTTTTCTCTTTCCTTTTTCTCTTGGAACAGAAGGATCACTAACTTAAGAGAGTTGGTGATTTCCTTTTTTTTTTTTTTTTTAAGATTTTATTTATTTATTTGAGAGAGAGAGAGAGAGAGCACGAGTGGGAGAAGGGCAAAGGGAGAGGGAGAAGCAGACTTCCTGCTGAGCAGGGAACCTGACTTGGGGCTTGATCCCAGGACCCTGAGGTCATGACCCAAGACAAAGGCAGACACCCAACTGACTGAGCCACCCAGGAGCCCTGAGAATTGGTGATATTCTATTATTCTTTTCTGTGTTTATTAATTGGAATTTTCCACTAAAGAACATGGTCATTCATCAAGTATTGAGTTACCTTGGTATACAGTTCATGTAAGAAAGACAGATGACTGTTTAATTTTTTTCCCCTTTACCAGTTTTAAGAATGAGTTGGTGTTCTGATAACTTGGATATTTGACTTTTTTTTTTCTTTTTGTTTTTAAATTTTGTCAAGGGCTTTTAGTCTTAAACATTTCTGGAATGTTTCAATTAATTGCTGTCTTTAGTCTTTATAATGCTCAAAAACTCCCATTTTTGGTTGGTAAGAGTCCCTTCAAGCTGATTCCATGTTTTTTTGATAGTACTCCAGAAGTCATTCATAGCTTCTTTGCTTTCTGGTGGGCAAGCTATTTCAGGCTCATTTGTCAATTTTCGACCCCAGAACTGGAATCTCTGAAAGAAGTCCTAATTCTTTTTTTTTTTTTTTTTGAAGATTTATTTATTTATTTGACAGAGAGAGACAGTGAGAGAGGGAATACAAGCAGGGGGAGTGGGAGAGGGAGAAGCAGGCTTCCTGTGGAGCAGGGAGCCTGATGTGGGGCTCGATCCCAGGACCCTGGGATCATGACCTGAGCCGAAGGCAGATGCTTAACGACTGTGCCCAAGGAGCCCTAATTCTTTTCAAGGTGAAATGGTAGAGAACTAAATCTGGTATTACTGAACTTAACTAGTTTTTGTCGATTTTGAAGTTGGAAAATTTTATCTCCTGAATTAATTTTCACATTATTAAATGTAAATGAATGTGATCATATTTTGATATGTTCATTTACTATTTGTGTATATGTTTCTGTGAATTGCTTTTTGATGTTCTTTGCCCATTTTTTTCAAGAATTGAAATATAATTCACATGCCATAAAATTCTGATTTTTGGTTTTTTTTTTTTTTTGAGTTGTTATTTTTCTCATCAATATGTAGGGGGTCTTTGTACATTAATGAAATTAACCTTTTGTATGTTACATGTTACAAATACTGTTTCCCGTGACTTTTTTTTTTGAATTAGTGTATATTTCTTTGCTATTCATTTATCTTCAATTATCATGTTGAATTGACCAGCTTTTATTTTTATGGCCTGTGAATTTAATGTTTTAGAAAGCCCTTTTCTATTTAAAAAAAAATATTTCTTTGTATGATTTTATGATTTCAGTTTTCTACCTTAAAATATTTGATTCCTCTAAAATCACTTTTGTGACTGCTTAGGTGGCGCAATCAATTAAGCATCCGATCTTGGTTTAGTCTCAGGTCATGATCTTGGGGTCCTGAGATAGAACCCTGCGTCTTGCTCTATGCTCCTGCTGAAAGTCTCCCTCCACCCCTCCCACTCATGTTCTCTCTCTCTCTCTCTCTCTCTCTCAAATAAATAAATAAATCTTGTGAAAGACACTCCCTGTCAAAGGAGTGATGTATTGGGAATCCACTTAAAAAAAAAAAGTCCAACAAATGGCTAGTTATTTGTCTTAACACTATTAAATTAGCCATTGTTTCCAAATATTTTGAAATGGTACCCTTATATGTTCAATTCATCAAGTACTGAAGTCTAAGAGAAACAGCATAGTCTATCAGATGGTGGTGGTTAGGCATGCAGGATGTCTAACTAGGTTATCTGGCTTCACATGCGACTCCTTTTAACGTCTGTATTTTTAGGCAGGTTATTTAATCTCCTTATGCCTCAGTTTCCTCATCGGTAAAATGATGTAAGAATAGTATTTACCTTATAGAGTAGTTTACGATGATAAATTACTGAAGACACGTAGTTAACTTAATGAATGTTTAGTAAATATTAGCTATTATTATTTCTGCACTATTCTGTTAGTTTTGAATACTATTATACTATAAAATGTTTTAATACTAGATGGCGATGATCTTCCTTATTTACCTGCCTTTTATAATTTCCCTGGGTATTCTGTTTTGTTAAATAAATTTTATTATTTCCTCAAATAGAAAAGCTCATTGTTATTTTGTTAGGAAATCATATTGAAATATATATGTTAATTAAGGAGAAAATTGACACCTTTTTAATATTGAATTTTTCCATCCAGAAATAGGGTGTGTCAGAAAGGCTTCAACTCGGGCGCCTGGGTGGCTCAGTGGGTTAAGCTGCTGCCTTCGGCTCAGGTCATGATCTCAGGGTCCTGGGATCGAGCCCCACATCGGGCTCTCTGCTCAGCAGGGAGCCTGCTTCCTCCTCTCTCTCTGCCTGCCTCTCTGTCTACTTGTGATCTCTCTGTCAAATAAATAAATAAAATCTTTAAAAAAAAAAAAAAAAAAAAAAAAAAAAAGAAAGGCTTCAACTCATGAATAAAACCTGGGTGTAATTTCCTTTAGAATAGCTTGGTTGCTTAGTAATATGAAGGTATTTTAGTTTAATGTTTTAACTATTAGATATTTATTATTGAAATACATGGAAGAACAAATTTAGACATAGTCTGACACATTAGATATAATTTGAGTAAAATAGCATGTTACAATAGATTGGAGATGTTAACAATACAGATGTTAAATCTGTATTGTTCCTTTTCCAGTGTGTTTGTTCCTTTTTACTTTACTTGGGTGGGTTTTGCTTGCCACACAGAAGAAAAATGGGCAACAGTTTATTACTCTTACTATATAGTTAGTAGTTAAATGTTCTTGAGAACAGTTACCAGCTAGACCTCTTGGTTTTTCCTCTTGGCTTCTTTATAAGTGATTTACCTTCTGGAATAATCAGCCAGAGGTTCCCTCATAAAAGCACCTTTTTCAGGACACTTGTGCATTTTAGATGACCTTAGGATGTAGTTTCAGGACACCCTGACTAGCCGGTAAGAGTGAGACAGCCAGAATTTCCACAGAAGTGCAGTGAAATGAACTACCTAAAGCCAACAAACTCTCAGGTTAACATTTGTGATGCAGTTTGACTTGACTTTTGGCAAGGTTTTGAAAAGTACATGAAGTCAGTAGTAATCAACCTATGACTAGGAAGCACCTGGTAAGCTAACTAGACAAGCGTCTTCCTGTGTTCTCTTTAAATTTGTTGAGAGTGTGATGGGGCCCGAGATTCAGCATTTTTAGTAAGCGTCCTGAGTGGTTCTGCAGACCTGTGGATCACAGTTTGCAAAACACTGCATTAACCTTTTCTTAGTAGTCTATTTGTCAGACATAGGCTTGCAGTTGTTTTCACAGTTTCTTTCTTGACTTTATCCCATTGCTCGCTTTATTTGTATTTCTGTATGAATCCCAGTAAAAGACAAATTCCTTTACCTCCCACCCAAACCATGCTGGAAACGTGCCTGGAAGATAAATCAGTAGTATTTGTTCCACTTTATGAAATAATTAAACCCCAGATATTTCCATGAATATAGTAGTAGCAATAAGTGGGACTTAAATTTCAATTCTGTCTTCTGATATTAAGTAAATTAAGACTTTGAATCTTAGAGAGTCATCGGTTTTCTGTTAACTGGACAATAGGTCACGCTGTCCCTCCATGTCCTGAACACCTGAGATGTCAGATGAACATGAAACATTTTGGAGAGTAGTACTGATTCTGTGACATTCCTTCACTTAGAGCAGGGTTTCTCAGATAGGAGTTGTTGACTTACTACTTTCAGAATTCCGGCCTTATCTCTGTACTAAGCGTACTCTTACATACATGGTTTTTTATTTGAACCAGCTCACTTCTTTTTTTAATTTTAATTTAGTTTGAAGCAAAAGCTTAATATCCCTAATACACATGGGAAGCAAGTATTATTTGACATTGATGGGTAAGAATAAAATAAATACAATGAGAATAACTGTTATTAGGTTTTAGAAATTGAAGGAAGAAAACTACAGTGAAATATAATAGTAAATGTATTTGATTTGCAAAATACATAAACAATATCTGCAGAGAAAGTCCTTTAATTAGAATGGTCCTTTTTGTGCCTAGTCAGATATTTAGCTCACTGTCGCTTAATTGAAGGTAAAAGATAAGGTGTTTACACAAACATTTTCTTTGTTAATCAGTCCAACTCCTACGTGGTTGTACGTCCTCAGTTAGCCAAATGATAACATCAGATTTTAATAGAGATTTCTGGACACTTTGAACAGTGGTGAAGGAATGCAGAAAAGCTTGATCACCTACTCCTCTTCCCTCCAGCCTGATGTTTATACTGACCTTCACCTCAGAAAAAAGCATAAGAAACTTGATGAAATTAAAATAACTCCTTTTTGGTGGGGCGCCTGGGTGGCTCAGCAGGTTAAGCCTCTGTCTTCGGCTCAGGTCATGATCTCAGGGTCCTGGGATTGAGTCCCACATGGGACTCTGCTCAGCAGGGAGCCTGCTTCCCTCTCTCTCTCTGCCTGCTTCTCTGCCTACTTGTGATCTCTCTCTCTGTCAAATAAATAAAATCTTAAAAGAACTCCTTTTTCTCTGTGTGTCCTGTGGCTTTTCCTTGAGGGTGCGAAGTGGGTTGCAGTGGCTACGAGCCCCGGAACCCCCTAACACAGGACAGGACTCTGTGTGCAGCTGCTAGTACTGGTGCTCTCTGCCGCTGGTCAGGATGTTCCCGGCGCTGTGGCAGGGTGCACACGTCTGCTTGGACTGCTGGGTCATGGCTGCTTCTCTGAAGGCTGGTCCTGACGTTCAGGGAGAGAAAGAAGCATCAGTCTTCTGGGTATCCTGAGCAGGAAGCCTGTGCAAATTTTCTTCCACCAACTATTAAAAATCATGTCATGGGCCACCACAGTTTTTTTGTGACTTAGGGAAATAGTGCTTTAGCTTATAGTTTCTTCAGATGTTTCTTGAACAATGACGTCACACCATTTGCTCCCCCACCTTTTTCCCTAAACAGTCCTGGTATGGACTTAGTAGCTTTTAAAAAGTGGTCTTCAGAGTGTGGAGTAGTTGTAGTATAGTATTGGGAACCTTGTGACTACCAAGTCTTATATATTTGCTAATGTCTCTTTGATATACTTTAGTCTGTGTGAAACAGTGCTTTTTGGAGTATAGTATAATTAATAATTGAAAGACTGATCTCTTAAGATACAGCTAGAATAACTAATTGTCTTCATTTTGGAAGTTTAGCTTGTGAGATTTCTAAGTAGCTAAAGAATGGATTGATCAGTAGGTTGAATTGGCAAAGAACCACAGGCAAGCTGCAGATTTCTCCTGCAGGTGTTTTTCCATATATGAGTTTGGAAGTCAGGGCAGTGGCTGCTGTTGTGGCTTGGCACTGGGAGTGGGAGCAGCAGCCACAGCTGTTGCTGGGGCTTCTGCTGGAGTCTGAAGGAGATCCTCCTATGCTGTTTCTTTTGTCTTGCCTGTTTGGCTTAATTTCCCAAGTGGACATGATGCTCTGAGTATCCTCTGGCTTGCCACCTGGAGGCTGTGTAACTCTGCAAAGGTTCCATTAGTGTCAAAAGAAAATAATATGTTCACTTGATTATTTGAGTCACTTGGCATCACCCCTACCCTCCACATCCCATATCCTTAAATCTTCTCTCCAGATCCATCCCAAGGCACCTAAATCATTTAGTAAACTGACTTCCTGCCAAGTGTACTTATTTTTGATTTAGTTACATTCAGCTAGTCACAGTATCCACTGGGGGACACAGAGGTAGAGAGAAGGAAGGGAGGCCTTCTGCTTCTCCAGGTACATTTAAGGATATTCATCTTAAAGTGGCATTACTGTTTCACTGTACCGAGTTTCCTAGGTACTAAGTGGGTCTACTTGATGTTGAATCTGTCCCTGAGTTGAAAAATCTTTATAAAAGGCTTACATATGGCTTTTTGTAATGTAACTTTTTTTGATCTTTCATATGATAAATAAATATTGAGAATTTTGATTCTTTACAACTAGTCAGTGTATTTTTTTTTTAAAGATTTTATTTATTTATTTGACAGACAGAGATCACAAGTAGGTGGAGAAGCAGGCAGAGAGAGAGAGAGAGGAGGAAGCAGGCTCCCCGCTAAGCAGAGAGCCCGATGTGGGGCTCGATCCCAAGACCCTGGGATCATGACCTGAGCTGAAGGCAGAGGCTTTAACCCACTGAGCCACCCAGGTGCCCCAATCAGTGTATTTTTTATTAAGCCTCCATTGGAAGCTTTTGCATGGTTGCTGGATAGCACCTATTATTGCCAGCCTTAGATATCTTACAACAAGTATGGCTATACCTTAACCTTATTGTGGTCATGAGCTTATAGTGATCACTTTATCACTCCCATTCTAATTGTTCATGGCATCATTGCTTATATACATTACACAATCAATGAAAATTTTCTTTATTGCCTTTGGAAAATCTGTAAAGAAATTTTCAATTAGAACATGATAGTAATGGTTTATAAACTTTATGTAAACCTTTTACAGTTAAAACTTCTAGATTACTATATCTACCATATACCTTATTTTAAAAATTATTAAATGCAAGAGTGTGCAAAATGGACTTACCTCCTCACCTGTGCACACCTGGAGTCTTATTCTTATCATTGCAGTCAGCAGCTTGCTCTTTGATTTTGGGAGGATATGAATAGAATTTATACTGTTTGAAAGGTCTTGTTTAAAAGAAAAAACACTTAAAAAAAAAAAAAAGAACACAGTAACAGAAGAACATCTGTAATCCCCCCTCCCCCAATAAAAAAACACTCAGATACTAAGCAGTAGCATATTTCAAAAGTTCATGTAAAGCTCCTTTACAAGTTTGCTCAACCTTTACTCTAGATCTTCTGGGTAGCTTTTTGAAGGAAAGTTGACAATCAACAGTCGTAGAATTTCTCACTTTAAAATAGGATCTCCATGTTCAGACTGAATTTTAACTGTATGTTAAATCTCTGATTTGTAGACATGGAAGCTTTTTCTCATGTGAATCTGTAATCGTATTCTGCTTAAGACATACCTCGTGGGCAAGAGAAGACGGGAGAGACATCAGCCTGTTCTTAGTGAACAGAAAATAGTAGCTAACATTTAACATTTAGCTAACGTTTAATGCCGGCACTATTCTAAGTACTTTTTACTTCTACCCGTCTGTTTAATTTTTCTAACAAGATGCAGATATATTCTTTATAATCTTACTTTATAGATTTATAGAGAAAACTGAGACACACAGGTTAGATAGTTTACCCAAGGTCGCATAGGTAATAGATGATAGATGGCATAGCTGGGATTCAGATCTCAGCATTTTTACTTTACAGTCTACTATGCTGAATTGTCATTTAAAGTGGAGAGTTATGAAATTACTTAAATTTTGGTTTCAGTCATTGTAAATGCGACATTCTTTCATTGGGTAGGAATTTAGTCTCTCATTTTTTCTAGGATCTCCACTGAAGTAATGAAGTGTGTGGTCCATCACTGAACTGTCTCTGTTTCTACTCTACCTTTAGAATTTCTGTAACAGTTCTATGTGGAGGAGCAAAGAATACCTTGTAAAAAGTGTTACATGGATTTTAGTTACTTAATTAATTGCTTTACAACCCACTGGAGGCTTCAAGGTTGGCAAGAGAGACATGCATTTTCCTTTGTGGAATTCTCTCTGTTTGGGAACTGAAATGTCCTGTAATGAACTGCATTAATTTACTTCTACCCTGAACATTCTCTTTTTGCCTAGCATGTTTCGCCAAGGGATGCATGACTTGAAAGTCTGGCCTAATGTAGAAGCAGATGGATCAGAACCCACAAAAACTCCTGGCAGAACAAGCAGTACTCTTTCCGAAGATCAGATGAGCCGCCTTGCCAAGGTAAAAAAGAAACTATCGAAACAGGTGGAAAGCTCTGAGTGATGCCTGCTGTAGTAGAAATTGACATTATGAATTGTCAGATCATTCTTTTGACTTAAATTTTTATTTTTTTTCTAAGATTTTATTTCTCCGAGAGAGAGAGAGAGAGAGAATGAGCATGAGGGGGGAGAAGGTCAAAGGGAGAAGCCGACTCCTCGGGGAGCTGGGAGCCTGATGCAGGACTTGATCCTGGAACTCTGGGATCATGACCTGAGCTGAAGGCTTAATCATCTGAGCCACCCAGGCATCCTAAATTTAATTTTTTAATAATAATTTAATTGGAATGATAATTCACATACCGTAAAATTCATTCTTGGAAAGTGTACAGTTTGGTGGTTTTTTAGTAAATTCACTAAAAGTTGAATTGTGTAGTCATGTCACTATTGAATTTTAGAACATTTTCATCAAAAATGTCACCATACACTCTACCTATTAGTGGTCAGTCCCCTTTCCCTCTGCTCTCTGGCCCCTGGCCTGGCAACTATTAATCTACTTTCTGTCTCTGTGGCTGCTTCTATTCTGGACATTTCATACAGATGGAATTATACAATATGTGGCCTTTTGTGTTTTTAATTCTGCCAGATTTGAGAACATAGAGTTTTTGGTGATACTTTCAAGGTGACTGCCTCCTTTTTTTGGTGACATAGTCTTAAAGATGCAAGTGTTACATGCTAGACATTCTTATGTTGCTTGGAAGTAACAATATATCACCAGCTTATGTTACTCTTCAATCTCAATTGTTCTCATACTTCCCCCACTTTTTTTTTTTTTTTTGTAAGCAGATTGAATTGTTACCTTTTTATTTAAAAATTGTTTTATTGTAGTGTTTTCATTTAGGAGAAAAGAAAAACTAGATTCAATTCTGTGCTTAAATCACAACACTATAACTTATTTTGTGAATATTTGTTCACAAAGCACTATGTCAGATACTGTGTAAAGATCCTTTTACGATTCTTTTAAGAGACTCTCTTTTAATTCTTAATGTAAATTTCCTTTGCAATCTTATTTGTATGGATGACTCTAATGCCTGGAGAAAGTTTTGATGCTAAGCATTTTATAGCTTGTTGCCTCAACCTACATATAGGAGAAATCTTAATTATAAAGAATAATTACTTGCATTAGCTTGGCTTTTTTTTTTCAACAAAAAAATTTTTTTTTTTTAAAGATTTTATTTATTTATTTGTCAGAGAGAGAGAGCGAGCGAGCGAGCACAGGCAGACAGAGTGGCAGAGGGAGAAGCAGGCTCCCTGTGGAGCAAGGAGCCCGATGTGGGACTCGATCCCAGGACGCTGGGATCATGACCTGAGCCGAAGGCAGCCGCTTAACCAACTGAGCCACCCAGGCGTCCCTCAACAAAAATTTTTTATTGTCAAGTTCATTCTCCATCTTTTCATATTGCTCTTTTATGGAAAAATCATGCCATAGTTTCCTCATAAGCTTTCTAACCAAATTACTGTTGTCAACTTCCCCTCCATAATTACATAAATAAAATTTATTTTCAGTATAGTTACTCCTTCTGAGATTTTGTTTACGTTCTTAAACGGGGTATAGGAAAGTTCTCAAGCTTTTCATGTGTTCATCAAGGTTCATTAGTGCACATTTGGTCATTAGTCATTAGTGCACATTTGCAGCTCTAGAAATGATGTCTATGCATATGCAGAGCTAAATGAGGTGTCAGGAAGAAGCTTTCTTAACATATTTGTCAATTGGTAGGAATCGTCTGCAGTCTTAGTTCTTTATATTGAAGAATATGGCAAGTTGGGTCCTAATTTTTTAAGAGATATTAACATTTATATGTTGTCTGTATTTCCCAGAGTATGTTAACAGTTTTCAAATAAGTCTTTATTCATTAGTTTATAAACCTTTGAAATGGGAATAAAAATTAATGAGAATGAGCATCTTACAGCTTTTTTGAGGCTAATTGGAGATGAACTCCTTCCAGAGTTCTTTGTTCCTTACTGAATTGTCCTTTTTACTTCTGATGGGAGACTTCAGAGCTTGCTCTGCTGGGACACCTTGCTTTAGTGTTACCTCAAGTTCCCCAGAGACTAAAGAGAAACCATTAAAACCAGTAATTACATTTCTTATATGGAAAAATACATCATGTTTGTAGCATTGCTGAAGGAACTGCTCCCCCTCTGAGGTCAACTCTTTCTCTTTCTTGGCACTTTGGGTTAATGTGCTGCTTTCTTTTCTGTATAGCAGTTGGTCATGCTGTGTGAGGTTTCAAAACCTGTTCTATCCCTGCTGCTGTAGAGGAAGAATGTGTTTTAAACAATGATAACTTAGGTTTGGTGCAATTGGGAAGTTTGGGTACTTGGAAGCACTTTTCAGTGGGAAGAGCACTGTAGTATGAGTCAGAGACTTGGCCATCCCACTGAATCGCAGAAAATAATTTCTGAGCCTGTAAAGTCAGAAGTTTACAATGGATGATTTCTGGGGTCCTGTGTAGCTATTCATATTCAGTTATTTTCAAAGTACTGAAATGGTGGGCAGCAGGGTGGCTCAGTTGGTTAGGCGTCTGCCTCTCGATTTCTGGTCAGGTCTTGATCTTGGGGTCCTGGGATGGAGCCGTGTGTTGGGTTTTGCACTCAATGGGGAGTCTGCTTGAGGATTCATTATCTCCCTCTGTTCCTCCCCCTGCTCATGTGCACACCCTCTCTCTTTTTTTCTCTCAAATAAATAAGTCTTAAAAAAAAGAAAGGTACTGGAATAGCAGTTTTATATATCTTATAGTAATTTTATAGTAATCACCTTAGTGGAGAATAAACATGTAATCATATATTTGCAGTTGTGAATGTGCTGTATTCATGTCATTCCTTTTTTTCTGCAATCTGTATGCTTAGAGTCTTAAGCATTACTCAGGACCTGCCTGGTGTGAATGATGTGGCTGTGCTCTTAAATCTGATTTTGTTGTTGTTGTTGTTTGATTAGTACCTGCTTCTTTAGATTTTCAGACTAGCTTCCTGAGTCTGTTTCCCTTGCCTTATACCAGAGAAAGTATACTTTGATACTTGTTATGTCTGAACTTAAAATTATACTTCCATATTTGTTTTGTTCTTAAATTGTGCCATAGTAGCTCTCTTTTCCTCTCATTTTCCTTCCACTCTCATTTTTCTGGTTCCACATTAAAAAGTTTGTTCAGTTAGATTGTGATTCTGTTCCTCAAAACACTTTGAAATTGTCTCTGGTACAATACATTTTTAAAAACCAGGAAATAATGTGTGCGCTTGTGTTTCCATTTTTATACAGAAGAAACAGATTTTTTTTCATTTATTTATATCTATTTATTTTATTTATTTATTTTTTAAAAAGATTATTTATTTATTTATTTGTCAGAGAGAGAGAGCGCGCGCGCGTGCGCGCAGAGGCAGAGAGAGAAGCAGGCTCCCTGCTGAGCAAGGAGCCCGATGCAGGACTCGATCCCAGGATGCTGGGATCATGACCTGAGCCGAAGGCTGCTGCTTAACCAACTGAGCCACCCAGGCGTCCCTATTTACTTATTTTTAAAAAGATTTTATTTATTTATTTGACAGAGAGCGACACAGCGAGAGAGGGAACACAAGCAGGGGGAGTGTGAAAGGGAAAAGCAGGCTTCCCGCTGAGCAGGGAGCCCGATGCAGGACTCAGGGATCATGACCTGAGCCAAAGGCAGACGCTTAAAGACTAAGCCACCCAGACGCCCCAAGGAACAGATTTTAGATTAACAGTATTCTTATTTCTAACACTACCATTTTAAGGAAATAAATGAGAAGAGGCTGAAGTGGTTAGAACTGAATAGTTTATTTCTTGTACTTTGATTTTCCAGCCAGTGAATTTACTCTGATTGTTTCTAATTGTTGAGAAGGCAGTTGGACTCAGAGTAGAAAGGTATACATAAATCTTAATAATAGCAAAGCGTAGTTACCATGCATTGTACCCATGAGCCAAAATAAATAGCATAGTGACAATTTTCAAACTGCTGTGTAAGAAAGTTTATTCAGTTACAGAAGTGCTTTAGTCTTGGCTGCCTGGGGATAATGGGACAAGATGACTGTGAAATGAAGATGAACTATTTAAATGGCTTGTGGAAAGATGGCGTTAGATAATTATTAAGCAAAGAACCTCAAACTCAAGCTGGACTAACTGTACTTATTCTGACTTATTGCTTGTTCAGCTATGAAGCTTGAATTATAACTGCAGTATGAATAACTGAAGTTTAAAAGCCTGATTTCTATGTTGACTATTTTTAAAAGTCAAATCCTTTCAGAAGGATTTTAGTGGAATTAACCTCTGTGATGATTTTACATTATACCTAGTTTTCATTTGAGTAAAGGAATGTGAGAAAAGGAAACAAAATGGGGCAGTCTTCAGTTTGGTTCTCATTTTTTATAAGTTAGATTTCTTAGACTTAGTAGGGGATAGGAAGAAATGAATGCATTAAAATAGACTCACCCCCCCCCAATTCTTCCTCATTATCTTTTTTTTAAACCCAGCTCTAAATTTTCCTAATTAATATTTACAAATATAGTATCTTTCTGTTTGAATTGATTTTTGACAATAATCAAAGGCCAGACCTCTTGAGCATTTACTCTCCTTTCATTGTCCATGACCCAGCCTTTTAATGATTGTGGACCTTACTTTAGCAAATGTGCCCATTGTTCCCATCTGCTCCGTTTTTTAGCTTGTCATATTGTAAGAGTTTTATGACTAGGATGCATATCCACCTGGGGTTTTGGATGTGACTACCAAGCTTCAGTGTTTGATTTATATTTGAATCCATGTCTTTAGACATGAAAGGTTAGTGCAAAAGCATGCTTCTCCACTGTCTCCTTTTCATTTTAGCAGCTCTGCTTGATGCCTTTGGAATGTGCTTTAGTTTCTGTCAATTTGATTAAGAGGAGGCAAAGAGAAAGTAACGACTAGATGAAAAATGCTTTGTGGTCTGTGTGACACAGATAGGTTGGGGCAAGTTGAGTATGTAGGTGAGCACTGCGATAGTGAAGTTGTGGTAAGATGAGGTGAAGTTTCAGGCTGACCCTCATAATGTCTGCATGGGATCAATCTGGGTCTCTGGGTCCAGGATCCAGACTTCAGGTTTATAGCAATAGAAACTGGATGTTTTTAGTTCATTGAGGAATAATTAGTGTCTTGAGAATAGGCTCATGCCAATCGATTTGAAAGGTTATTTATAATCTAGAGCTGTACTGACCAAAATAAAAGCCATAATTCACATGTGGCAATTTAAGTTAATTAGAATTAAATAAGGTTAAAAATTCAGTTGCTTTGTTACCGTAATCACATTTCAAATGCTCATTTGCCACATGTGGCCAGCAGCTATTGGTCAGTACAGATACGGTGTATTTCCATTATTGCCAAATGGTCTATTGGACAGCACTGGTCTAGAGTGCCAACTTACTAATTTGTAATGGGTTAGTAACCGTATTATTATCTTTCTGGTAACTATATTACTTGTGTCTGCTACCCAGGATGCGTTTTTTTAAGATACCTTGGAAATTAAATTAGTCTTCAGGAGATTGTTGATTTCTTAGTGAGCCATGAAGGAGCTAGCCTGAAGGAACTAGAAACTGCCGTGAGATATTTCAGTTTGGGAGAATCTTAAAAGGACCTTCTCTCTTGAATCTTTTTAGTTACAGGATTACTTGAATATGCCGTCTACACTCCTTCGACATATTATCGTGGTTACAAAATGATCCTTTAAAATTGAGATTGAGGTAACAGGAAATTTTCTCATGACATAACTTTGTGAAGTGGGATTGAGGCTATTTATTTTAAATTATTTTATAGTACTCTTTGACCTGCTGAAACATTTGTCCTTGAAAGAAAATATTTTACATTGAATGGATTACATTGAATGGGTACTAGTCTAGGGGCATTAATTAGAGGGGATTTTTATGTTAAATATGTGGAAAAGTCCCCTTTTTAATGTTTTCATAAAAATTTATTCGATATAAAGGACTTTATTCTAAGATTGTGTTCTTTTGGTGTTTTTGAGTATTAAAATGTCTCATTTGATAGTAGCACTTAAAAAATGACTTTACTTGGCAAAATAAAATTTGGGAACATTCATAAGTAAAAATTTTAGTTGACATGCAATATTATATTGGTTTCAGGTGTGCAACATAGTGATTTGACATTTATATGCTTTAAGAAATGCTCACGGTGATAAGTGTAGTCACCCAACACTATTTATTATCCCTCTTTGTCTCCACCACCATCACCTGCTCTATTGAAGGCATACTTCTGTATGTTGGAGACCAAAAAAAGGTACTACTAGGTTGATGCTATTGTTACTATTAGTGCCATTATGAGTAATAATAATACTAATAATGATAATCACCTTACATGTATAAAGTGTTTTTTTGTTTTTGTTTTTGTTTTTAAGATTTATTTATTTATTTGACAGACAGAGATCACAAGTAGGCAGAGAGGCAGGCAGAGAGAGGAGGAGGAAGCAGACTCCCCGCTGAGTGGAGAGCCCAATGTGGGGCTTGATCCCAGGACCCTGGGATCATGACCAGAGTCGAAGGCAGAGGCTTTAACCCACTGAACCACCCAGGCGCCCCAATGTATAAAGTGTTTTAATACCTACAAAGCCTTTTAGTGTAGATTGAGGACTAAAATGGAGCAGTAATTAAAATCATGACTTTGAATATGGATTTTCATTTAGATTTCAGTTGTCTCTTGTTGTGATCTTAGATTAGCTACTTAACTTTTTCTAAGCCATGAAATCTTCATCTGTACAATAGTAATAATAGTTAACATCTACTTTTTTGAATTATTGTGAAGACTAAATATAAATGAGATAAACTATTTAAAAGATTTGATATTGCTAGATATCACTGAGCACTAACAAATGTTAGCTGTTGTTATTACTTATGTGCTTTCATTTGATTTTAATGAGTATAATGATTGGACTTGTAACATACATTGCTTTTAAACTCCTGAGAAAATGGAAGCTTAAAGAAGCTAAATGATTCATTTAAGGTATCATGTTTGGTAAGCTGAACCAGGACCTAAATTCAGGTCTTTAAATTCTTCATGTAAATGTTTTTCCGAAGATAAGTATCTGACTTTTTTTTTTTTTTTAAAGATTTTATTTATTTATTTGACAGAGAGAGAGAGAGATCACAAGTAGGCAGAGAGGCAGGCAGAGAGAGGGAGGAAGCAGGCTCTCCGCTGAGCGGAGGGCCTGATGCGGGGCTCGATCCCAGGACCCTGAGATCCTGACCTGAGCCGAAGGCAGAGGCTTAACCCACTGAGCCACCCAGGTGCCCCCAAGTATCTGACTTTTTTTAAGATTTAAGGCTTGTGAAGGATTTGTTTGTATGGAGAATATGTTTTCTTATCAGGGAGATAAAAATTGAAAATGGGGAAAAGGCAGAGGGAGCTTGAAACTGCACGTATATACCTGGAGGTCCACATGTAGGGCATAAAAAATGGTGCCTGGGAACTTAGTAAATAAGGATTTGCCTATGGTCAGTGAGTACCCATTGCAAACATGTGCTATGAATGAAGTTATAAACAAATTTATTTTGGAACTCGAAAGAGTAAGTGAGGGGAGGAGCAGAGGGAGGGGGATAAGCAGACTTCGCTGAGCGCAGAGCCCCATGTGGAGCTTAATCCTGTGACCCCAAGATCGTGACCTGAGCCAAAATCAAGAGTCTGATTCTTAACTGACTGAGCCACCCAGGCACCCCGAGTTATAAACAATGCTTGTGGCTTCAGTTGTCACCAATGCATAGGTTAACAGCAATAAATAACAGTCACTCTTAAGATTTCTTTCACCCACAGACCTCAAATGACTAAGGTTTAGTAAGAAAAGAAACATGACAGTGAAAGAGGGTGTGTGTTGTTCAAAGAAACAATACGGTAGGAACTTCAGGGTACAACTGGATGTGAGAATCCTTTGCTAAAGATAGAAGAGGAAAACAGATGCTGATAAAATTGTGGAAATATTTTAGAGCTGTGGAGGGGAAGGTGCTGGTAGTTTCTTTGTGTGATCACAAAAAATGATGCAGCTAGAAAATTAGTGGCAATGTAAGTCTCATTTGTTCAGCCCAGGCTTTTGTCAAATTGCTTAATCACAGGGTAATTTTTTAGAAGGTTAAGGAAACAAAGTGTGGCTACTCTAGCACTAAATTATAGCCAGTATGAAGGAACCAGTTGGTGAAAGGGGGGAAAATAGGAACTTTGGAAAAAAAACTAAGGATATCACATTATACATCGAGATTGCAGTTATAACCAAGGAATGGAATAATGGATTGAATTTGGGGTTAGTCTTGGACTCTGAGAAAACAGTTTCAACAAGAGTAGAGAAAGGCAAGCCACTCAGATGCCCCAGAATATTTATATTTTAAGTATAAATTTTATTTTATTTTATTTCAAAGTCATTAAAATCATATGGAAGAAGGGGGTCTATGTGAGATAACCCAATTGAAATAGTTTTATCTTCCCCATCAGAGTATTCTTCAGCCTAAGGGAGTTAACTAAATAAGTTAAGCGGTAATTGAACCCCAAGACTGGTGAGAAGAGGTAGTGAGAAGGCACACACAGACTGTAGACTCATTCAGTTTTTCCAGTCCTTGCAAGTTAAATGCCTGGGTTTTAAAGTTATGTGTACTGTTAAGTTTTTAATTTCTTTTTAAGATTTTGTTTATTTATTTGACAGAGAGACAGTGAGAGAGGGAACACAAGCAGGGGGAGTGGGAGAGGGAGAAACAGCCTTTCCGCTGACCAGGGAAAACTTGGTTCTCCAAGTTTTAAATTTTTTTTTATTATTTTTTTAAAGATTTTATTTATTTATTTGACAGACAGATCACAAGTAGGCATAGAGGCAGGCAGAGAGAGAAGGGAGGAAGCAGGCTCCCTGCTGAGCAGAGAGCCCGATGCGGGGCTCGATCACAGGACGCTGGATCATGACCTGAGCCGAAGGCAGCGGCTTTAACCCACTGAGCCACCCAGGCGCCCCAAGTTTTAAATTTTTTTATAAATTCAATTAATTTTTAAAAATTCAACACATAAAATAATGTAATAGACATCTATGTATTCATTGTCAAGATTGAACATTTAACATTTTGCCTTGTTTCACGTTGTTTTAGAAAAGATTTAAGGGGAACCTGGATGGCTCATTTGGTTAAGTGTCTGCCTTCAACTCAGGTCATGATCCCAAGTCCTGGAGTTGAGCCCTGCATTGGGGGCAGGGTCCCTGCTCAGTGCGGAGTCTGCTTCTTCCTCCACCCCTCCCCACCCACCTTGTGCTCTCTCTCAAATAAACAAATAAAATCTTTAAAAAAATTCTTTTTAAAATCACAGATATTTGTTAAAACTTCCCTCATTTTTTTGTTTTGTAATTTACATTTTAAACTTAATGTTGTTCTTGAGGTTTATCCATGTCAGAATATGCAGTGCTTTGCTTGAGTGCTTTCATTTAAACTACTGTGTAGTATTCCATTGGATAAGTAAATTAGTTTATTTGTTCTCCCAACAATTTCAGTTTTTTGTATTACTTACAGGGCTGAAGTGAATGCTATTTCATATTCTACCTTATGCCCACAAGTGATTTCTTTAGGGTAGAAATTTAGGAGTGAAATTGCAAAGATGACCATCTATACATTTTCTTTTCCAAATTTCAGGTGGTTTTTGTTGCTATTGTATATGTCTTCTAAAGACTGTGTTTTTAGATTGGTAAAGAGGGAATAAGTAGGAATTTTGGAATAATACTGATGTCTTTTCATTAATCTTATATTGAGCAACATTTCTGAACTCATTGTTTCTAATAGTTTGTCTAATGGTTTCAATAATACTGATTTCTTTTCATTAATCTTATATTGAGCAACATTTCTGAATTCATTGTTTCTAACAGTTTGTCTAATGGTTCTTTTGACCTTTCTATGTGATAATGACCTATAAATAATGTTTATTTCTTTCATTTGTGTTTTTCTTCTATGACTGGTACATGAAACTCTGATATAGTGTCTAACAGAAACAGTAGTGGAGGCATCCTTGTTTTGTTCCTGACTTTAATGAAAATGCTTCTTACATTTAACCATGTGATAAGATGTTGGCTAATACTTCTTTTATAGTACCAAAACTTTATATGATGCCTGAGTGTTGAAACTTACCAAAACAATTTTAGGACCCTTTTACCATATTTTGTTTCCAAAACAGTTAATGTAGTAGGCCTGAGGCTGCCATCTTTAGGAGGTCCTGCTTGCAGGGATGGCTCTCAGCTGATGTTTGAGAGCTTAGCTTTTGAAACATTCCCTAAGTGGTATAGATGTTTGTGCGTAGGCTGTCTGTATGTTGTGATTGATGGTGAATACCTGCTTTCTTCCTGGGAACCTAGAACTTAGGTAGTTGAAAGCAGAGAACGCTTGTGTGACCAGCCCCTGATAAAAATCTCTAATCTCAGCTTCAAATGGGCTTTCTTAGGCTGTATTTTTCTTTATAGAGAAAGAAGCTTTTTCAAGTATGTTACTTTTCGGGCAAGGCGGGGAAATTATAGGAAGCCTGTGTATGGATTTTCCCCAGACCCTGCCTTGTCTTTTTTTCTTACTCAACCATCTAGCTGTATATTCTTACTGTGTTGATGTGATAAATCTTAGCTGTGATTACAGCTGCCTCTGAGTCTTGTGCGTTTGCTGATTTGGGGAACCCCTGATACACTTAATAATGTAAAGTATTACACTAATAGGTATTCTGTGTTAAACTGTTCTTATGTTCTTGGAATCATGATATGTTTTGTTTTTAAGTATTTAATTTATTTATTTGAGAGAGTGCCTATGAGCAGGGGTAGGAGCAGAGGGAGAGATGCGAGTGGACCCTGATGCAGGGCTTGGTCTCACAACTTTGAGATCTTGACCCAAGCTGAAATCAAGAGTCAGATGCTCAGTTGGCTGAATCACCCAGACGCCCCGATGTGTTCTGTATGTATGTATGTATGTTAAAGATTTTATTTACTTTTTTGTCAGAGAAAGAGCGCACAAGCAGGGGGAGCGGCAGTCAGAGGGAGAAGCAGGCTGTCTACAGAGCAAGGAGCCCAGTGTGGGACTTGATCCCAGGACCCTGGGATCATGACCTGAGCTGAAGGCAGACGCTTAACCAACTGAGCCACCCAGGCACCCTGATTTTTTTTTTTTAATTGCTTGACTCAGTTTGCTAATTTTCTGCTGAAATTTTGCGTATATATTTATAAGTAAGAATTGCCCATCGCGCTCCTTTCTTTGACTTTCTTTCTCTAATTTTAATAATTACGGTCATACTGTTCTCAGCGGCTTTGTTGATCCAGATTGTAAAATCACTTGGGTTTGAAAAAGGGGAATACAGTAGGAAGAATTACTCTACCCAGTATTAAGATATATATATATATATATATGGTCATCATGTCTTGTTCTTTTCTTTGTGTTTTGATTCCTTGATTTATGTTTTATTTTTTATGTCATTGTTTTATTTTGACATAGTCATTTTATTTCTAATACTATATTATCTGAATTTCTGATGGATGTATTCCAATTCTTTGTTATGACTATTGATTTTAGCTTTTCATTGGATTGTAATTATAGATTGGAAATTTACCTTTTGTGAGGCTTGCCTTTCTAAGTTGTTATACCTATTTTACTGTTATTCATATGTTTTAGCTGTTTGTTGTATGAGGATTTTCACTTTATCTTAGTCTTTCACATTATTGAAATTGGAACTCAAACCCAGTGTTATTTGCTTATCTGCTCTTGATGTTAGATATAGAGAACCTATATTGGAAAACTAAGATTGGCAAGTGTTTTGGTTTTTAGAAGTATGATTAAAGAAATGAGTTTTGTTATACGCTGGACATCATTTCTGGTTATAAATCTAGGACTCTTTATCAAACTGAGGATTTAAATGTGAACTTTGCATAATGGTATTTTCTGGTTAGGTTTTAGACATCTGAGAAACATGGAATTATCCAAAGAGGTGTTTTTTGGAAAATGAAGGCATTATCTTTTATTTTGTACTTTTAAAATTAATAGAACTATCAAAACTGGTGGAAGATTTAAATAGTAATGAGATATATTATAACTGGGTAGAAAGACTGGCCGTCAAATCTCCTGATTATAGCTGTCACAGTGGCTCAGTGTATAACCAGCTAATTCTGTATTTGTGGATATTTTTCATTGGTAAAGTGATTAGTTGGACTCTCTCTGTTTTGGAATCATAAAAATGAAATTATTGTTATTATTATCATCATCATCACAATGAAAAACAAATAATAATGAGTATAGTAGAAGTGATGTCATGCTCTCAAAAAATGAGACACCCACTTATGTTTTTTGTTTGTCATAATAATACATTTTAGTGACAAGAAACCAGGAACAACAACAACAAAAAACCTCCTTTTTAAAAATGTCTACATTTTGGGGAAAGGAAAGCAGTGGTCAAAAGTGTTAATGGAGAGATTTGTTACTTTAAAAAGGAAAGAACAGAATCCTGCTATAAAATTTGTTAGGCAGAAGCATCTCACTTTGGTTTATTCCTTCCTCAGATCTTTTGTAAATGACAATAATAAACAGAATTATGATGACAGCTGCTGAAATTATTCAAGGCTATGAAACTTGTTCAGTGGCACCACTGACATCATCAAAAATTCCTCTTAGCTGTAGGTTTTTATATAAATAATAGGTGTAACTTTTATAAACATAGCTTATTTGATTTGATTCTCTGTTGCAATTCTTTTTTTGTCATAAAAGAAGGATTTGGGAATCTCTTACACATTTATTCCTAATGATACATGGTAGAATCTTCTTTATCAATCACTTTGGTTTGCTTACTGTTGTCTAATACTGTCAAAGCTTTTAGATTTGTCTTGAAAGCATTGGTAGCAAATAGACTAAATTAGTTTTTGTCAGTGTTAAGATTGAGCCCTAAAAGAATATTGATTGATGTTCTATAAATCTGTTGTCTGTCTTTACAGCTATGGTTTCTGCCAGAAAAATAGGAAGTAACATGCTTTTAAGACTAGATTAATCTCTGAGAAGTTTAACTGAATGAAACTTTTATGATACAAAAGCCACTCTTCCTGAGTAAGATTTACATGTAAAGTTTCAAAGTAAAATTGAAGATTTGTAGCTAAGACTTCATTAATCAGGAGGATAGAGACTCCTGTGCTTCCTAAAAATTAAATACATATGCGTATGTAACAAAGACACTAACACACACACACACACACACACACACAGAGCTTCTTAGTAGTTTAAGTGAATTCTTAAATACAACTATATTTGGTCTTGAATTATAAATTACTGTATAGTTTGTATTTAATTTGATATAAATAGGAATCATTGTCTTACGTTTATTGAAGAATTGTGCATTTTAACAATAGAAATTTATGAGCCATAGTGCATCATGTGAATGCATTAGCTGACCTATAATGATATTCTATTCAATGAATATTTATTAATTTAGCTCAGTTCCAGTCTAGACTCAGGGAAGTGTTATACTTGAAAGAGTTATGTTTTGGCCTTTAACTTCAGGGAATTTAGAGGAAGAAGATAATGAAATAGTTGAATTAAACAGCACTTATATAGTCATGCTGGAGAAAAATAGTCTTGTGTGTGGTAGTAGCAAGTACTTTTATTGGTCAATATTCTCACAAATGTTTCAAGAGAGAAATTTTGAAATTTCACATAGGCTCTGTGAATCTGAAAGTTCTCTTTCTAGTGACAGAGTGGACTTGGTTTTTTTTTGTTTAATATTCCAGGAGCTGGAAAAAAAAATACAACTTTGCCATTTTATCCCCCTTAGTTTCCCTAAGAGAGCATATGTGTATCTGGCTCAAGCATCATCTATTCTATAGCTACTTTTTTGGAAGGAAAATCCATTTATCTTGTAACTCTCCTCTTAAGGTTTCTTGACATGAGTAAGGTTTGATACATAAAGCCTATAAATTTCTCTATATAAGAGTTTTTAGTAACCACGTATTAAAAAATGGTAGTTTTAAATTTATACAGTTTTTTAGTTGGACCTAGTTGAAAGGTTTTTGGAAGAAACAATTTGAGAGAGAACAATTACATTGATGCCTGGTTTCCATTTTAGTAGCTCAAATTAATCAGATAGTTCTTTTTTGAGTTTTTATTATGAGGTGAAATAACTTCATATAACATCTTTTTTTTTCTAAATTTTTATTTTTATTAACATATAATGTATTATTAGCCCCAGGGGTACAGGTATGTGAATCATCAGGCTTACACATTTCACAGCACTCAACAGCACATACCCTCCCCAATGTCCATAACCCAAAAACCCTCTCCCTACCCCCTTCCTCCGGCAACCCTCAATTTGTTTTGTGAGATTAAGAGTCTCTTATGGTTTGTCTCCCTCTCGATCCCATCTTGTTTCATTTTTTTTCCTTCCCTACCCCCAATGACACCCCTCCCTGCTTCTCAAATTCCTTATATCAGAGAGATCATATGATAATTTTCTTCCTCTGATTGACTTATTTTGCTCAGCATAATACCCTCTAGTTCCATCCACGTTGTTGCAAATGGCAAATTTCATTTCTTTTGATGGCTGCATAGTATTCCATTGTATATATATACCACGTCTTCTTTATCCATTCATCTGTTGATGGACATCTAGGTTCTTTCCATAGTTTGGCTATTGTGGACATTGTTGCTATAAACATTCAGGTGCATGCGCCCCTTTGGATCCCTGCATTTGTATCTTTAGGGTAAATATCCAGTAGTGCGATTGCTAGGTCCTAGGGTAGCTCTGTTTTCAACTTTTTGAGGAACCTCCATACTGTTTTCCAGTGTGGCTGCACCAGCTTGCATTCCCACCAACAGTGTAGGAGAGTTCCCTTTTCTCTGCATCCTCACCAGCATCTGTCGTTTCCTGACTTGTTAATTTTAGCCATTCTGATTGGTGTGAGGTGGTATCTCATTGTGGTTTTGATTTGTATTTCCCTGATGCCGAGTGATGTGGAGCACTTTTTCATGTGTCTGTTGGCCATCTGGATGTCTTCTTTGCACAAATGTCTTTTCATGCCCTCTGCCCATTTTTTGATTGGATTATTTGTACTTTGGGTGTTGAGTTTGATAAGTTCTTTATAGATTTGGGATACTAGTCCTTTATCTGATGCGTCATTTGAAAACATCTTCTCCCATTCTGTCAGTTATCTTTTGGTTTTGTTGGCTCTTTCCTTTGCTGTGCAAAAGCTTTTGATCTTGATGAAGTCCCAATAGTTCATTTTGCCCTTGCTTGCCTTACCTTTGGCGATGTTTTTAGGAAGAAGTTGCTGTGGCTGAGGTCGAAGAAGTTGCTGCCTGTGTTCTTCTCCAGGATTTTGATGGATTCCTTTCTCACATTGAGGTCTTTCATCCATTTTGAGTCTATTTTTGTGTGCAGTGTAAGGAAATGGTCCAGTTTCATTTTTCTGCATGTGGCTGTCCAATTTTCCCAACACCATTGGTTGAAGAGACTGTCTTTTTTTTATTGGTTATTCTTTCCTGCTTTGTCAACCATTGAGTTGAGGGTCTATTTCTGGGCTCTCTTTTCTGTTCCACTGATGTATGTGTCTGTTTTTGTGCCAGTACCATCCTGTCTTGATGATGACAGCTTTATAATAGAGCTTGAAGTCTGGAATTGCGATGCCACCAACTTTGGCTTTCTTTTTCAACATTCCTCTGGCTATTCAAGGTCTTTTCTGGTTCAGTATAAATTTTAGGATTATTTGTTCCATTTCTTTGAAAAAAATTGATGTGATTTTGATAGGGATTGCATTAAACATGTAGATTGCTTTAGGTAGCATAGACATTTTCACAATATTTGTTCTTCCAATCCATGAGCATGGAACAGTTTTCCATTTCTTTGTGTCTTCTCAGTTTCTTTCATGAGTACTTTATAGCTTTCTGAGTACAGATTCTTTGCCTCTTTAGTTAGGTTTATTCATAGGTATCCTATGGTTTTGGGTGCAATTATAAATGGGATACTTAATTTCTCTTTCTTATCTCTTGTTATTGGTGTATAGAAATGCAACTGATTTCTGTGCATTGATTTTATATCCTGACACTTTACTGAATTCCTGTACAAGTTCTAGCAGATTTGGAGTGGAGTCTTTTAGGTTTTCCACGTAAATTATCATATTGTCTACAAAGAGTGATAGTTTGACTTCTTCTGTGCCTATTTGGATGCCTTTAATTTCTTTTTGCTGTCTGATTGCTGAAGCTAGGACTTCTAGTACTATATTGAATAGCAGTGGTGATAATGGACATCCCGGCCATGTTCCTGACCTTAGTGGAAAAGCTCTCAGTTTTTCTCCGTTGAGAATGATATTCACCGTGGGATTTTCATAGATGGCTTTGATGATAATTAAGGTATTTACCCTTTATCCCTACACTTTGAAGAGTTTTGATCAGGAAAGGATGCTGTACTTTGTCAAATGCTTTTTCAGCATCTATTGAGAGTATCATATGGTTCTTGTTCTTTCTTTTATTAATGTATTGTCACATTGATTGATTTGTGGATGTTGAATCAACCTTGCAGCCCTGGAATAAATCCCAATTGGTCGTGGTGAATAATCCTTTTAATGGACCTTTGAATCCTATTGGCTAGTATTTTGGTGAGAATTTTCACGTCTGTGTTCATCAGGGATATTGGTCTGTAATTCTCTTTTTTGATAGGGTCTTTGTCTGGTTTTGGGATCAGGGTCATGTTGGCTTTATAAAATGAGTTTGGAAGTGTTCCTTCCATTTCTATTTTTTGGAACAGTTTCAGGAGAATGGGAATTAATTTTTTAAATGCTTGGTAGAATTCCCCTGGAAAGGCATCTGGCCGTGGCCTCTTGTTTGTTGGGAGATTTCTGATGATTGCTTCAATCTCCTTACTGGTTATGGGTCTGTTCAGGATTTCTATTTCTTCCTAGTTCAGTTTTGGTAGTTTATACGTCTCTAGGAATCCATCTGTTTCTTCCAAATTGTCAAATTTGCAGGCGTGTAGTTGCTCATAATATGTTCTTATAATTGTTTGTATTTCTTTTGTGTTGGTTGTGATCTCTCCTCTTTCATTCATGGTTTTATTTATATGGGTCCTTTCTCTTTTCTTTTTGATAAGTCTGGCCAGGGGTTTATTTATCTTATTAATTCTTTCAAAAAACCAGCTCCT